>NC_056730.1:604872330-604994830 GCF_019279795.1 Protopterus annectens | reverse complement strand
TACTGCATGACATATGGACAAAGCGTGACAGACTTGGGGGACAGAGGCACAAACACAGGGCCAATATTGACATATTGCTGTGATAAGCTGAGAAAATTCCTGGTGTAACATGATTTGTTGTGACATATCTCTTCAGAGGATATGAAGTCAGCAACTCACATGGATGTCACCATATACTGACTGCAGTCATCAGAGTATGCTACTGCATATCTAAAGATAGGAAATGTGGGTAACACACCAAATGTAAGACTCCAAACTCTTGTCATTATGTAGATAGCCCTACAGGTGAGTGTTTCCTCAACCATATAACACTGTCATGCCAGACTTTAAATCATGTAGAACAGCCATATCCACACAAACCCTGTTAAACCAACATTGCTTCAACTGTAGAACAGCAATACTTACATTCTGTCCCCATGTCTGGAACGTCCCCCTCCTGTTTGTTGGCCTGTCTCCACAGTGTATGTTGTAAGAGGTATTTCCAACGGTTTACCTTCATATCGTCGATCACATATGATCGACCGACTACATCGTTGAACCGTTTCCACGAAACCAGAACCGCAAAACTTTTAAAATGTCGAATAAATGTTGAATTTTGACATTTCCGGCCGTGCCACACCTCCACACCAGTGCTACCATGGGTCAAAAGGGGGCGGGATTTCATCCTTCGGATATGTGGAATTCGACGTTTGAGATGTTCGCACTTCGGTATTCGCGGAAGCAGTGTCGACCATATTGAGATCGGCATTATGAAGGTAAACCATTTCCAACTACCCCCTGTGATGCTGTTTGTCAAACACCCACATGAAGTCCTGCTCACAGTGATGGAAAAGGGCCAACACCCACATGAAGTGCTTAGTTATAGGAGTGTGTTTCCATGTAATTGGCTACAGGAATGATACCGCAGCTTTTCCACATGCAATTAGATAGTGGGGGACTACAATTCATGCATAGGCCATCAACTGATCATGAGCATTACTTATAAAACTCAAGTTGCTGCCTATGCAAAACAGATTTACTTTTCCACATCCACCAGAGAGGGAGAAAGAGAGACCGAGACAAAGTAAGAAAGGAAGAAAGTAAGAGAGTAAGAGCCAAGCATGTTTGTGTATGTAACAGCCAAGCATGTTTGTGTATGATCCGTGGGTGGAGAGTGGTATCTGGGTATTATAACGGTTGCCTATATTGTTTACTTATCCATACTGTCCCATTGTAATTGCATATGGCTGTAGATATTTATGGCTGAGGATTGTCTCCAACAACCCCTACAGTGTTTGAAAACTGTTGGCCTTGTAATGTGGACATTGGGACATATAGGTCCTCAATATAATGATGTAACAAAACCTACACTGTAATGGATCCTGTCATTGCACAATCACCTAAACATGCACACAGTATACTAATGACACAAACACACACACACACACACACACACACACACACACACACACACACACACACACACACTTACCAGTATTGGGTTTCAAACCCCTACCTGACTATGTATTGCTATTACAGTGTTATACAGTTATTGCACATGCCACAGAGTTTACATATTACAGAGCTGTCCAAAGGTATCTTTGAAGGTGAGTAACATCAGCAACAGTGCTAAAGGAGGGTTAAGGGAAGTGTAGTAAGTGTGAATGTCCACAAAATCAGGTGTCAATGGCGACACACACACTCTCTCTCAGGGAAACACACATTATCACAGTTGGCAAGATCAGGATTAGCACTCCTACCTAACTAGTTTGCTACAGTGCAATATTACGCAGTTATCGCAAGCACCACAGAGCTTATATGGCTGGAAACATGGCCAAAGGGTTATTTCAAGGTGAATGACATCAGCAGGTGTGCTAAAGTAGGGCACTGGGAGGTGTAGTGAGTATGAATGACTTCAAAATCATTACTATACACACACACACACACACACACACACACACACACACACACACACACACACACACACATACACACACACACACACAGTTTCACAGTTGCCATGTCTGGGATTAGCACTCCTACTTAACTAGTATGTTATACTCGCGGTGGTGGTACTGCGGTAGTGTTGTCGCCTCACAGTAAGACGCTGTCCGATTAGATTCTCAGCTAATGCGTCTTCTGCGTGGAAACATGCGTGAATGGGCATACCTTCGTTGAAGGTTGTGCATCAGGGCTGGTAACTCGGCACGTAAAAATCAACTACCAATCATTAGCAGACCGGAGTTCCGCTGTGGCGACCCCTAACCGGGAAAAGCCGAAAGACACAACAACTTAACTAGTATGTTATACTATAGTATTATGCAGTTATCACAAGTGCCATGCAGCTTATGGGGCTGAGATTTGGCCAGAGGGTTATTTCAAGGTGACTGACAACAGCATGAGTGGTAACATGGGCAATAAGAAGTGCAGTGTGTGTGAATGGGCCACAAACCATTCCTCTGGAAACACACACACAACACTCAGTCACACACAACTTTACATTTGACAGGACTGGGAATACAAATGCTAGATGAATACTGATTTGTACTGAGGGCTACTAAAAGCAAATGTCTACAGTGATTGACATCGGCACATCATGCGATATTGGCCAATTGGATGTGTAGTGAGTGGGACAGGCCTCATGATGGAAAACTCTCTGTCACTGTCTGTCTCTGTCTTCCCCACATCTCTGTGTGTGTATGTTTGACATATTATAGTGTGTTGGCCTTGGATATGTGTGAGTATTCCTATCCAGTGTGTGTGCAAAGCATTAATGGTGTGCAATGTGGTGTGTGTGCACAGACATCTGCGACTGACAGATATGTATAGTCCACTGTTGTTGTCAGACATGGGCTTCATTTCTCTAAGTGTAAGAGCATGCCCAGTATGACCTTCTGTATTGAGTGAGTGAATCCACTCCAGGTAGGTTGTACTCCAGTCCAGGATTTATATTTATGTGCTCTACACCTACAGCTAGCGACCTATTTCTGCAGGATATCTGTAGATAGGTTGAAAATATAGAGTCACAATGGGCGAAATATAGTGGGATACTGTAACTATTGTGTCTGTGCTGGTTGTGTTACAAGATATTTAAATATATGCACTGTTTTACACTGTGATGTATTATGTCATCAACTACTAACAGATATACTTATTTGCTCACATGCATTTCTGATGGGTGTCATCAGCCATGGCTCCAGTGCGTAACCAACATCCCCCACTAGGTGGCCATATGGGATGTCCCCACTGGGAAGTCTCTGTTACAGCTGTGCCATATGCCAGATGTGGGAGTCGTGATTGCTTCCAGGGCTGCCATCACACACATTCAGGATAATGCCTTGGCCATTGCACATGACCTTGCAGTTGATGGAGGGGAAGCCCTTGGGGTTTATGTAAACCCTACCCTGCTCACCGGATGGTGCTTTGATGTGTATGTGCGTGCAGTCTATAGCACCCACTATCTCAGGGTATTCTGCTATTTGGTGGAACAGACGCAGATTGCAGGTCAACACCTCACAGTTGTTGAGGAAATTTATGTGCTCACCGGCATGTGCTGACATGGCATCCAGGAACTGGTGGAGTACCCTGGATGCTGATGCCTGTGAGATCCCCATGATATTCCCAGTTGGCCTTTGGAAGGTACCTGTGGTAGTATTCTTAAGCCTGCACATACCTTGGTATTCACTGTGATGGGTTCCCCTCTGTTGGTTCTGTGTGTGAGGCGTGGCCGGCACAGCTCAACAATTTGCTGTAGGATGTCCCTATCCACCCTATAGCGCTCCACTATCTCCAGCTCATATAGCCCCTGGTAGGTTAACCTGGGTCTGTACACTCTTCTCCTTCTCCTCACTGTGGGTTGGTTATCAGCATTCTCATCCTCATCACCCTCAGCCTCTTCCACATATTGATGTATGAGAGCGACAGCAGCCCCTATCATTTTGTTAGTTTTGTCAGGTAAAATTTCCCCATTTGTGTACATCAGTGGTGTAGAGTTTGTGGGAAAAAACAGAGTGAAAGGTGTTTGCATAGTTTATAGTAGTGTGCTGGGCTGGGCTGCTCCCTGTGTAATTGGCTGATTCTGTTACATTTCATCTGCCAGCTATGCTAGTTCTCCTTGATTGCCTTCCTACTGCTGTTTTCCCTTCCCATCGCCTTCCTGTTTAAGCCCCAAGGCACAGTGCGCATACCTAATGCTCAGATGTGAACAGAGCTGCTATTTCCTATTTTTTTTGTTTTTGTTTTTGTTTAAAACCCTGTGTGCTGCACGCACACCCATTTAGGCAATGTAAGCACTGCTAAGCAGCCTCAGACACACACCCCTTCCTTAGCTGTGCTTAGCTAAGGGCAAACACGGGCCACAGAACTCCAATAAGCTTACAGCATGCATGACACTCCCCCTTATGAGGTAATCTACCTGTTATGCTTATACCATGATGTTGCTGCACCTACACAGTTGGGTGCAAGCTAACACTGAGGGGAAATCTCTGATTCAGCATCAATCCTCTCATTTGCATAAAACTGACTGCTAATGCATGGTTACAAAACTGACACTCAGCCTTCCCCCTTAGCAACCACTATTCCATGGCATTGTTGTCTTATGCATGCCATTGACTATTATGGCAGAATGCAGATTTGGGTTTAAAGCTTATTTCCAACTTTCTTCCTTATTTTCAGGCTGATCTCATTTGTGCACCGCTGCCCTACACTTAAACGGCCAAAATTGGACAAAAAAAAGTTATTTTTTATAATTTTGCAACTATTTTCCACGCCAATGGCCAAATTGGCATGCCTACTACATTGAATACATACTTTCTTTTGAGCTGTCATGCCTACGTTTTTTAATTTGCAGAAATTTATTCAGTTAGTAACCAAATACATTTCTGCAGGTTACACTATTCCTGCACAGACGCTTGCCTGCTTCCTGGATCACTAATTCACCTCATTTGCATGGTTTTCACCAGCAAATGGGGTAATTATCATACAGGAGCTGTGTCCATGCAGGAATAGTGTAGGAGTGCTCGTGCACGTCCCGGGAGCTCGTTCCTGGATTGCTCGTCAGCCATATTGTGTGCAGCAGCTCTTGCACTATTCCTGCACGCCGTGCAGAGCTTGCTGAATCTCGGGGAATCACTGCATACAAAGCTGATTGATGGTGTCACAGCAGGTGCCAGGGCTGTTGCACAGGATTAGCAAAGTACTAGCTGTTATACTTTTTTCCTATTTTATAGAATGATATACGAGTTGGGCAACTTGTCATTTTTTTGTACTGTACTCATCAATAAACTTTGACTCATTAAACTTTTTCTGAACCCTACATCAGAATCACATATAGCTGTAACTGATAGTTAAACCCATTGATTTCACACTGTATGTACAGCTTTTAGATAGTAGGGAATATTGCTGGGTCAGTTCTTCCTCGTCTTATGAAATAAGGCATGTTACTGATTCCTCATATAAGTGTGGGTTGGCACTGAGCAGTTTCCACTTTAAAGGAAAGCTGTCATTATAAAGTAACCATTTGATATTCTGAGACTCATTAATAGGAGTCCAAGAATGTGAAGACCGAATGACTAAAAATCTAGACTTAAATATACATCAGGTGGTGCAAAAAATAAAATTAAAAGAGACCAGCAATGTTTGCCATTTCTCTGTTCTCTTGTATTTTCAGACTTTCTTTTTGATAATTCTAGAACTCGCACTTGCTAGTCTCAGAATTACTGTAGGAAACTATCATAAAAATGTAACTTTCACATCTCACCCCAGATAGATTTATTTTTAAATAAAGCTTAACATGTTTGTTTTAAAAGCTTCACAAACATTACTACATTAGATTTTTTTTTGCCTGAGTGTCAAATCTCTGTTATGCAGAATGACCTGGACCAAGCAATTCATCTTGCATCGATAGTAAATACAGCCATACTGTACCTATTATGCATAGTTTACTTATTAAAAATACAACGGACTGCATAGGCAGGAACAGGAATTTACGTGGGAGCTCATCACATCTTGATATTCATTTGAACTTGAGCTGTAGGTTTGGAAATTTTTTTACAGGAACTGGTTTTAAAAGTGAAATAATATTATTCTATGTTAGATGCCTGTATCTGTGTCATTGGAGTTATGCAAGTTCTAACAAACAGACTGAAATCATGCACTTTAAACATATTATGCTAGTGAGACTAATGGGTCTTGAGTTACCAGGGTCTGTGGTTGGCCATCCTTGTTCAATGGCATTATAATAGCTGTTTCAGGAATGTGACCAATGGAGAGCCTCAGATTAAAGAGTTTAAGTAGGGGGTTCAGAAAGGCCACATTTGGCACTGATAATCAGCCAACCTGGTGTGTTGTCAGGGCCCATGGATGAAGTATGTTTAGTTTTTGAAAAGGCTGAGAGAACTTGCTCCATAGTAATTAAAAGAGTTTGCTGGGATTGTGGAACCTGTGGGATAGCTATAACTGTGGGTGGAGTAAAATTTGCAGTAGATTTTTAGCTAATATATTAGCTATTTCTTTTGTGTCAGATAGTGTAGTTAATAGGTTCATAGGTTCATACTAGGCTAATGGCCAGCAGGGTCTTTACATGCCTAGCTGTGCAACCCAACCCATATTTGTCCCAGAGTTCTTTGGACACCTATATGTTGAGGTATGTCAGTAAAGATGTAGCTAAAGGTTATGTGTGTGTGTGTGTGTGTGTGTGTGTGTGTGTGTGTGTGTGTGTGTGTGTGTTTGTGGGGGGTGTTAGTTGGGGATTAAATTTACTTACTCTTGGCCGCTGTCCATCAGATACATGAAAGCCAGACCAAGGGTGAATTTGCATTTTTCCATCCAACGATCAAGGTTTCTTTTGAATAAGGTCAGGGGTGAACTCTACTTCATGTAGATGGGAGCTTATTCCATAGACTGAGTGGGAATCCTTTGATACACATATCAGTCATTCCAACAGGTTCTATTTATGGTACAAAGTTTAGGTCCTTGGATCTAGTAGGAGACTGAATACAGAGATAGGACCTTAAGGCGATCTGTATAGGACAGGGAGGTTATTCATACCCTGGATTCTTCTGGTGATGAACTTTGATGGTATTCTAGCTTTTGCAAGTACTGGATTAGGTACATGTCAAAGGGGCACAGTACTCAATTATGGGTTTGAAAGGGTTGAGTAGAGTGGTACTATTACTTCCTTGGACCTGGATGCCATACCCTTGCTTATGAGTTGGGCAACATAGAATGAATTCCTTACTATCTTGAGTAAATGCAAGATTACTGTCTACATATGTTCCCAGATCCCTAACTATCAGTTCATCTCTGAGCGGTGTATTATCAATGAGCATGGGTGAACGATTTCCCAAAGGGCACTTTAATGCATTTTTTGCAATGAGTTTTAATCCTTGGCTTTCACATCAGTCATTTGTTTGTTTTAGACCCTTTCATAAGATGTTGGTATCATGTGGAGATTCTGTGA
Organism: Protopterus annectens; assembly: GCF_019279795.1. Taxonomy (NCBI): domain Eukaryota; kingdom Metazoa; phylum Chordata; order Ceratodontiformes; family Protopteridae; genus Protopterus; species Protopterus annectens. The sequence goes on along the minus strand of NC_056730.1, from coordinate 604,987,392 downwards.
TAGCTCCCAATTTACAGTCACCTGTGAACTTGATGAGGCAGAAGTCTTTGACATTAGTTTTGACATCTGAAAACTAGATGCCAAACAGGAGTGGGCCCAGTACTGAGCCCTGTGTTTACTCCATTGTTAACTGAACTCTTACTAGAGGTGGTCTCAATGATCCTGACTTTTTGGGTCTTATCTGTGAGCCAGCTATATGCCTAGTTCTAAGAGTTTGTCAACAATACTGGAATTGAATATTGTACTGAACACCTTGCCCAGGTCAAGATAGGTGATAGGCATCATTTTCCTCTCATCCATAGCCATGGTGTCCCTCTCAAAGAAGTCTTTCAGGTTAAGCAGGCAAGACCTTTCCTTAACAAATCCAAACTGGGATGCTCCAGTGTCTGTAGGTTCCCAATATCCTTGTTGATCATTTCCATGATAAGTTGTTCCATGGCTTTGCATATTAGACTTGCCAGACTGATGGGTCTGTAGTTCACAGGGTCAGTTGATGGTCCACCCTTATGAAGAGGGATGATTATTGTAACCCTCCATTCATGTGGCATATAACCTGATTAGAGGTAGAAGTTGAAGAGTGACTCAAGTGATCATGCTAGGTCATGTTTTAGGTTACTTAGGAGGCAACTGAAGGTATTTTTAGTACTCACTGAAGCAGTGTTTGGCATTAGCAATCACCTCCAGGACCTGCTCCCTGTTTATAGTTGTGTGGACATGCTAGAAGGGATTTCACAGGGGTTGATGGAGTGGGAAAGTTAGGGGTAGTTATCAGTCAGCAGGTTTGATATGTCACCCTGGTCAGTGAAGGTTATGTCATTTATCACCAGTTCTGCACACAGCTGAGTATTGCCTTTAAGGCTCCTGACAAAGCTGAAGAAGGTTTTGTGACTGTCATTAGTCTGAGTGGCTATTCTATCCTTATAAATGACCTTGTTGGACTTTATTAGACCTCTTGTTTTTTTTGTTTTGTTGAATCAGAGGGCTCTTGTCTCTATGAGATGTTGCTCTTGCTGAGTTTTGCATTACTTTTTTCTTTTGTTATATAACCTGTTAAGGTAAGGATTCCATCAGTGTGATTTGTTTTTGGTATTAGATCTGGGCTTACTTTTCATAGGCACAGTAGCCTCAATACAGTCATTTACATGTTTGCACAGGGTTGTTCTAAATAATTCTGCATAGGTGGCTGTTTTATCAGGGTTTGGGGAGCCATGAATTTTGACAAACTGCTTAATGGGATGTAGTTTGCTTTAGTATAGTTTCTAACTGTTAGTGAATTAGTTGAGTCATTTAGGTTAATTTTTTAATTTCAAGGGAGACAGCTTTGTGGTTCAACTTCACCAATGAGAGGGTGATGTTCTCCCATGCTGGTGAGTACTCGATCCAATACATTTGATCCTCTGGTTGGAGATTGCACTATCTGGTCCAGGGTGTTTGTAATGATAAAGTCCAGAACACGTTGTGACTATTAGTTACAGGCAGTGTAAGTTTCTCAGTCTGTTGAGTGGAAGTTAAATTCTCTCATGAATAGGGTATTTGGATGCTGAGTGCTCCTAGTAGAGTTAGGTAAGAGTTGTTAACTTTGTGGGTCATAGATGGTGACCTGCAGCTGGCCAGGATATGGTAAGCAACCTTGTCTGTAGAGACACGGACATGGATGAACTCCAGGACATCATCCTGTTTAACCAACCTAGAGCTGTGTTTGCTGCTAATGTAAATTGAGACACCTCCACCTTTAGCCCCTGTCTCTGTTGCTATTGGTCTAAATGTATGGAAGGCATTGCAGCCTTCCACTGCTGGAGTACTTTCTGTGGCTTTAAACAAAGTCTGAGCAACAGCACAGATGTCTGCATTCTCCAGAGTGAGGAGAGTTGTAGGGTGTGCAGTTTCTTGTTTAGGCTCCTAGTATTGAGCAGCAACACTTTAATGTTGCTTTGAAGGTTTTTTTTTTTTTTTTTTGCTGTGTTGGCAGTTTTGTCATTTTGACATTACCTAAATAAGGCTCTAAGGGAATGGAAAAAGTTTTATCCAATATCCGAAAGCTCGGGGGGACAGGTGCAGACCATCCTTGGCAAAGCAAAGTAGTCTGTTAATCATGTCCTTACATGCTGAGAGATATTGGATTTCCTTGGAGTGATGACAGAAACAAAGCCAATTATTAAAATCAATCATTATCTGTTCATACTGCAGCCTCATCTTTGGTAATAGTATAATGCTGCTCAATGCAAGGCACATACCTGTCTGTGACACATGTTCAGAAAGAGCCATAATGTCTTTTTCCATATAGTCCAGTGAGGTATGCCTCAGGTCATTTACACCCAATGGGCTATGAACAAATCATATTGGTACCACCTGAGGTGCACAAGAGTGCATGCATGATACTGTGGATCCTAGTTCCAGACAGACAACTAACCGTTATCTTCTCCTTGTCTTACCTGGTGAGTGGAGTATCTGTGTATCATGCAATAGAATTGCCTATGACAAGAGTACTAGGTAAAGGGTTTGTTTGCCTTATAGGTTTGTTTTTGGGGGATCCTTGGGTGCAGGCTTATGTGAGATATTAGGTGTTGTTTTTGGTGTGTGCTTTATAGATTGCTGGGGGTAGGTGTTGCAGTTTGACAGCTTAGAAGGTCTTGGAGAGTTGGAGAGGTTTCTTTTACATGCCTAAGCATAAGAAGGTCTACGTCTGTGTGGTGAGCAGTATGTGTAAAGGATGTAGTGTGTGTGTGTTTTTGAGAACCTTGTTTGAAAGTGAGATTTTTGCCTCTAAGGAAGTTATATATGTATCTCTATCACATATTGTGTTAGTTTCTTTAAGTATTAAAAGGTTGTCTGAGTACATGAGACAATTGTTACATTGTTTCAGGATGCTCGTATCTACCAAGCTAGCCACAGAGACATTAGGAAATTGCAAATCCATGTTATCAGGACCTGTATTAGGGTTGAGCTATTATGGCTAAGGGTGTTAGTTTTACAGGGGGTCACCTGAGTGGTATCTAGGATGAAGGCCATTTTAGATAGTGCTATGAACTTAGCAATGTTTGATGCTCTAATCTGTTGCCATAAGCTTAGCTCCACACAAAACCTTTCTGTGTTATGGGTTCATAGGTTCATAGATGTATACTAGGCTAACGAACACTAAGGCCCTTAAAAGCATAGCCATGCAACCCAAACGTGACTCACGAACCTGATTTATATTTGATTTACAGTGGGTGATTTACTGACTGCCTCTGTCCATCAGAGACATAAGAATCAGACCAGAGGTGAATTTCTGGTTTCCCTTCATTGGTCCAAGTTGTGCTTAAACAGGAATAGGGAGGAACTCTGCTTCACGTGGATGGGGAGCCTGTTCGAGAGGATGGGAATTCTATGAGAAACATACTTGTCTCCCCAACATGTCCTATTTATTCTTTTAACGTAGTATTTCTGATGCTGTTTGTTTTGTGGATGTGCAAAAGATTCATCAAAACAGGGTTCAGGAATGTCTTGTATGCCAAGCAAAGATCACCTGTCAGAAATCTGTATGATACCGAGTAAAGAGACAGGGCTTTCAGGCAACCAGCAAAGGACATTGTGTTTACTCCTTGTATTCTTTTTTAAGGAACCTTTGTGGATGCTCCAGTTGATCCATGTGTTTGGTCAGGTACATACCATAGGGGGCACTGTGCTCTATAATGGACCTCATGAGGGCTGATTACAGTGGTATGATGACCTTTCTTGACCTAGATGCCATGCCATTGATTATAAGTTGAGCAACATAGGAAGGATTTTCTTACTAACTTGGACACATGTTGGTCAAAGACTGGGTTACTATCTACATGAGTTCCCAAAACCTTGACCAGCGAATAAACATTTAAGGGAATCTTATTGATGACATAGTTAGTCAGGGTGGCAGACTTCTCAAAAGGTATTATAATGCATTTCTTGGTATTGAGTTTTAAGCCATGCCTTTGGCACCAAGTGTTTATCTATATTAGACATTCCTGAAGGGTACCCTCATCTTGGGTGGATTCAATGACTGTTCTCAATTTGCAATCATCTGTGAACTTGATTAGCCAGATGACTTCAGCATTGGCTCTGACATCTGAAAAGTAGTTGCCAAAGAGAAGTGGGCCTAGCTCAGAGCCCTGGGGGACTCCACTGCTGACCAGACTCTTTGTGGAGGTAGCCTCAGTGATTCTAAACTCCTGGGTCCAATCAATGAGCCAGCTTGCTATCCAACATGTTATAAATGGGTTTATATCTAGTTTTATATGTTTGTTGACAAAGTCAGTGTGGGGCATAGAATAAAATGCCTTAGCCAAATCTAGGTAGGCAGTATGCACAGCTTTCCTTTCATCCATTGCATTAGTTATTTTTTTCTAAGAAGTCCACCAGATTCAGTAAGCATGATCTTCCTTTGACAAAGCCAAACTGGGATGGACCAGTGTCTGGAGATCTCGTATGTCCTTGTAGATAATTTCCATGATAATTATTTTCATGGCTTTGCAAATAAGACTAGTCAGACTAATGGGTCTGTAGTTTCCAGGATCTGTTGAACATCCTCCCTTATGAAGGGGGATAACCGTCTCAGTCCTTCATTCACATGGCACAAAACCTGTTTTGAAACTATAGTTAAATAATGACTCCAGGGGTCCAGATAAGTTGTATTTTGGACAATAAATGTGGCATCCTGGGATGTTATCAGGGCCCATTGAGGCATATTTATTGCGTTTAGTGAGTGCAACCAGTGCATGCTCCCTAGCTATAGTTGGAGGGGTTATGTTTAAAGGTATTATTGGGGTCCAGCCAGGAAGGGGTCTACTTAAATCTATTAAAATTCTTACTGATTCTGCAGATTTTAACTGACCTACCTCATTAGAATGCTGTGCCCATATACTTTTGGTTACCTGTTAGTAATTCCTCATCTGCCTGAAACTGTGATATTTGTGTTTCATCTTCAGTGTTCAGTACTGTTAAAACTTTCCCTCTGCTTCTCTGGGATATCCAAATATATTCCCTCAGGGGTAGAATAGATGGTTCATCATAGTTTACATAACATATCCCTTTCCACTAAATTTACTGGAGCTGTAGTACTTAACAGAAATGCATGTTTCTCTTCTGCTGTTCCTAAAGACACAGGCATAGGCTGTAACACAGGATTAACAGAGACAGTAGTCACACCAACTGCTCTTACTTTCTCTTTAGATAAAGGCATTTCTAGATAAGAGTATTCCTAAAAGTCCTAAGTACTAGCTTTATAGGTTTGTCATTATACAACGTACTGCTAACCACCACCAGTGGTGAACAGTTCTGCAAAAATGTGCCTAATTTTTAGCAGACAGAAAAAGCTGAAAACTAAGTATCATGCCCTCTGGCCAATAAATGACTACACTTTAACCAGCATAGAGTGCCTTCCAACTCAGACAGACTAGGTAAACACCTTCTGCTACCAGGTGGATGATCCTGGAAATTCTTAAAGTAAAAGCATAGCAAAGGTAGTTCTCAAGTGCAGATTAACACCCAAAAAAATCCCTAAAAAGCCCTCTGCTGTTGAAACAATCTCACTTTAAGTCTCCCTGTGTGTTTCCCAGCTCAGACTGACCAGGTTACTTCACTATTGCCAATAGAACAGCAGTCCCAGTCTTGTTAATGTAAAAACACACTTTGGTTAACCAAAATTGAGGCTACAACAAGTAATTGCCCCCTTAAGTCCTTTTGTGTGTTTCTCAACTCAGACAGACAAGGCTACCTTTCTACTCCGAGCCTTCTTAATGTAAAACACACTTAGACTAAGATGAAAAGGTACCGGAAACAAATCAGATAACTAGCTACAACAAATAATTCTCACTTTAAGCCTCCCTGTGGATTTTCCAACTTGGATTGACCAGGCTAATTTACTACTGCCACTAGAATAGCAGTCCCAGTCTTCTTCATGTAAAAACATACTTTGGTTACCAAAACGTCAAAAGTTACCAACTAGCTACAACAAGTGATTGCCACTTTAAGCCCCCTTTGTGTGTTTCCCAACTTGGACAGACCAAACTATCTTTCTACTTCCACTAGAATTGCAGTCCCAGCCTTTTTAATGTAAAAACACATTTTAATTAGTCAAAAATGAAAAGGTACTAGAAACAAGACTAACTACTAGCTGCAGGTAATTGCAAGGTGATTCAAAGTCAGTCAGGCCAGCAATGGGGAACACACACACTTTGTCAATTTCAAAGTACATTAATTGTCTAAGGAAAGGCCTTCAAAGTTTCGTCTGTCAGTATCCAGTAAGATGAGCAGTGGATATTAGACTGGGAGGTGCTTCTAGGGCCAGATATACAGTAGGCACAGGAAGCTCAAAAGCCTCCCGAGTATTTTTGTCAACTAGCTCCAAACACTGTTGGGTATTGGTTCTTAATTTCCTGATAGTTAAAGAAAGATTTGCAGTTATTTTTGGTTTTAGTGACTATTTTAAGTTCATACTCAGCTTTGAACTTCATAATGATAAGCTCTTTGTTAGCTGCTGTTAAGGTAAGTAGAATGAGACATTAAGCAGTTTCTTTCTCTTGTTATATAATTTATTTATATGCACATTCCACTATAGGGGGGATGTTTTTACACTTCTCATTACATTTGTTGCAGATAGGGACTGCCTTATCGATACAACCCTTTAAGTGGAATTAAAGTCAGAGGTATAGGTATCAGCTTTAGCAATAGGATCCTTCAAAGAAGGATTACAGCATAATTTATTTAAGCCATCAAGTAATTGAAGAAGGTTTGCTTTTGAGAAGTTCTTAAACATAGAGCTATTTATAAGGGAAGTGCCACCAGTTTTAAAGGAAAAGGTCACTAAATTATGGTCTGATTTAACAAGACATGATAATGATACAGATGGAGCTGTGCAAGAAGTGGTCATATTTGTGAGAACTAGATCAGGATACTGTGGCCCCTAGAAGGATGGTTAACTATTTCTGAATGAGAATTAGTATTTATAATGTCCAGGAATCACTGGTATGCCGACCATTGGCAGTATAGATCATCCAGTTTAGTGATGGATAGCTGAAGTCCCCAAGCAGAAATTCTTGGGTTTAATGGAAATTTCAGCTAATGTGTTAAGATAGCTATTGAGCTCAGAAAGGAAAATAGAAGGTGTTCTATAGTTAGCAATAAAGTGGCAATTAGTCTTGTTTAGGGTGATTTGGACTTCTAGGAGATCAAATGTGGTGCCCCTAGGAATCTGTCATGAGGTGATGATATCCTTGACAAAGGGTCTATAATAGAAGCTCAAAGAGTGTCTTCTTCGAATGCTTAAATGCTGACACGTAAAGAGTGAACACTGGAAACCGCGAATGGCCACTTCCGCAAATGTTTTCCCAGTGAAAAAATTCACTTGGCCGTTATCGGGAATTGCCCTTTTCTCCAATGTAGAGTGATCTCAGAGTTGGTATATTTAGTTAGGGGGGGGTGTAGGGGCAAAGCCCCCCACTTGATTAGGGTTTTAAAGTTTGTTTTTGTGTTTACAGCCAAGTGAATTCTTTCCCTAGGAAAAAATTTGTGGAAGTGGCCGTTCGTGGTTTAAAGCTTGTGCACTGTATGTGTCGCTGTTTATTTGCTTGAAGAAAAGGGTCTTTGAGCATATAATATAGACCCCTTGACAAATACTGATACCCCCCTACAATTGCCAGTTGGTTTGAAGACATGACAGGCATTATAACCAGAATACAGGGAGTGCTTCCATTATTCTGAAACCAAGCTTCTATAGCTATACATATAGGAATGTGTGAAAGTTGCAGGAAAGCCTCAAGTTCAGGCATTTTTTGTTAAGACTCCTGGCATTGAATAGAGCCACATTAATGTGTTCCAAATTAGAACTTATTAGGTTAGAATCTCCATCAGATGGACTCTGCCTAAAACAAAGGCATTACTGGGACAGCAAAGGCTTAAATCAGAATTTGAAAGCCTTGGTAAGAGAGGTAAAGCATGAAGACTTGTCAGCCATCTCCTCCCAAGCTGACACATAAAGGATCCTCCTAGAATGACACCAGCTACATAGCCAATTATTAAAGCCAATTATCTTGTCTTTGAATATCAGTACCATTCTAGGTGATGGCAAAATACCACTCAAGAACAGTGTCTTTCCTTCCTCAGAAACATGCATAGGATGCTTAATCATATCCTTCTGCATATCCCTCTGGGTAGAGTGCCTAAGGTCAATCACCCCCACATGGTCCACTATTAGGTCATAATCATATTTGCTAGGATGGAAAGATCTAAGAGCTCTTTTTACATACCAGATCATGAGTCCAGAAAGACAGCTAACCATCACTATATTCTTATCCAGCCTGGTGGGCATGGTGTCTGCATGCCTTACAATAGAGTCACTTTTACAAAAATATTACAATGGTTTGATGCAGTCTTAGTGGGCCATAAGGGCTTAGAGTCTGCACCCTTGAGATTCTTAGAGGTATGTGTCTTAGGTGCGAGAGTGAAGGGTAAGATGGGTTTGTTGCTGTATATACTAATGTTTCGTAGTCTTTAGCATGGGATGCTTAGGCAGTGTTCTCTTAACAACCTCAACATAATGGTTTAATGGAAGTGCTCTGTGTTGTATATGTGTTGTGCTTACCAAATGTGTTCTGAGGTGAGAAGTTAGCCGCCTGGTTAAATAAATGCTTACATCTCTCACGTACTGAATCATTGTGAGGTAACAGTAAAGAGTTTTTCATAAGCATGAGGCAGTTACTACACTGCCTCAAAATACTTAATGCTATCAGGCTGGCTACAGAAGGGGAAATGGCTGACTAAGATTCCATACTGTCTAGTCCAGATGAAGGGGTATAGGATAGGTTAGGAATAGAATAACTGACTGGCTAGAAAAAGGTGATAAACTAGGGTATGGCAAAAGGATGAAAGAATGAATTGTGCCTACTGTAGTAGTCACAATGTACAAAAAGAATTAGAAACATGATGGACTATGTAGAGGCAATAACAAAATCAGTAACAGTGACAAATTCAACTAAATGGCTTCACCCAGCTGGCTAATGTAGTTCCTACCTAGCTGGTAAAAACAATGAGCAACAATAGCCTAACTCAATGGATATGGATGCAGTAACTGTAATAGCTACAGGTAATGTAAAATGAGTAGTTTTAAGTACAGTAACAGTATAGCAGTTAGTCAAGTAATAAAGGTATACCACAAAGGTAACCTTGTACTCTCTACTGTGGTACTTTAGAGCAGAAGCTTTAAATACTGTACCACTATAGTAATTAGAACAAGCAGAAATTCCTCAATACTAATGATCAAAAAGTGTAGTCACTTACTAAGATAATACATAAATTTGTTTTTATATGCCTAGTATGAGCAAAGGACATCACTGCAGTATTATCTTAAATAATGCCAGTAGTAACATGCAAAAGTAACAAGGCGCAATTGTGCAGTATTACTTAATACCACTACAGTTAGCAAATAAAAAGTGAACAATAATACAGTACCAACATGGTGCAAAAGTGCAACACTGTTTAAACCTAACAACACAATTACAGTACAAAAGTGCCAATTTCAGCAATGTGTTCACAAGAAGTGCAGTTAGTTCATGAGACAATAATTTTCCTGTATGCCATAAGGCAGTATAAAAATCAATCAGAAAAGTGCAAGAAGTCTGTGAAAAAGAAGGCAGTAGAATTTATATCATACAGAACAAAGATGAAAGGTTTCCTAGGCTCTCTTATTGGAAACCAAATAGGATGAAGACTTTCTCACACTGCTGCACTTGCATAGCAATACGCCAAACTGAGCAGGCCTCCTAGTATTTAAAAACCTATAAGGCTCCACCCCTGTAGAAGCAAGCCAATCAAAATGCAGCCAATGCATCTACAGAAACTGGCCAATCAAAATCAAGTATTACAATTCCCTTACTGGCACTCAGGCTGAGGTAGCTGTCAAGTCGAAGCTTCTGCTCTCACCAAAGGCTCAAACACTGCAAAGTTGATTAGGACTACTCATGTAAACACATTTGGGTGACAAACTGAGAGAAAAGGGCATCTGGGCAAGAGAGGTCTGCCCTTCCACCCTGGTAGCAGACCACAGTACATGGTTCTAGGATCTCTACTTAGTAATGGATTCAGCCAAGTTCACTAATAAATCTGATCTAATGTCCAGGCCAAAAAATAAAATAATTGAGCAGGTTGGTGTTAGATGTGTTTATATTTAGAGATTTATAAATGTAAGTCTGTTTGCTAGTTAGGTGCATATACATTTCTGTTTCTATAATATTTGTAGGAATAATATCGTGAGTTAGATGCATACATTTCTGTTTGCTAAAAAAGGGTTAAACTGTTCTTAGCTGAGAAGCAAGGAAAAAGAAAAGTGGCATTCATGTATAAATGTAACATGCTGGTACAGCTTGAGAAAAATTCAGATAAGGATGCAGGTGTGAGAAAGGAACATAGTTGGAGGCAAGAACAACTTACTGAACTGTCACATAATTTAACACAAAAGAGCTTAACATTATCAGAAGACTGCTTTGACATAGAAACATTCCCAAACATGAAAGATTACCTAAAAAGTTTAATTAGCAGACTGCATGACATCATCAAAAGACAGTTTTCACACAGAACAGAAAAGACTTCCTAAATACCAAAGTAATGACTGAGAGTTCCCAAAAGACTGCTTTCATAAGAATGCATATATGTAACATGTAATCTATTTGTTTTGGGAGATCTGCTTAGATCTGCACACTGGAGATCATTCATGTTATACTGAAAAGAAACTTAAAGACAGTAGACCCTGCAAGTTGTACAGTATTGTACGTGTGGTCTGTTATACAGACAGTTAGTTTATTAGTTTCTGTGCAATATACTGCTGACAAGGTTAAAGTTTATGTGCACTAACCAGACTTTGTTTTTTACAAGGCACTAAAGCAGTGTGCTAATAAGACTAGGCACCAACACAGAGCTGTATTTTGGCAGCTTCAGTAAAATAAGACAAGACCGTTGGTGACATTCAGTCATTCAATTTTAAATAACTTTTCAATGGTGAGCTTAGACTATATCCGAACACAGGGGGAGTGAGTAGTACCTGTGCCTTGTATAAGGTCACTTCAGTAAAAGTGCAGTAACTAACATTTATGTATGTGATTGGGTCCAGAATAGGATCATTTTAATTTCCACAGTTTTCAGTAGTATAGTTCTTCAGGTGTCTGGATCCAGAGAAAGACTGCAGGGCAGGAAGTAAGCAGTGCCATAAATTCCCCACGGTGGTAAAAACTTCAAGTTCGGATTTTCCACTGCCAAATTCATTTCACCAGCTTTTCAAGTAACTACAAAAGTTTTTCTACCATCTGCGGTGCTCAGAACTGGCCAGATGAAATCAATGTAAACTTTGATAAGAACATTTTTGTGGTTACATAACAGCATGAATGCTGTAAATCAGGCTTGAAAAGGTAGTAAAACACAGTATGACTATTAATGTGTCAATTTTAGATAGACTACAAAAGTTGCATAAACAGCATATTAGCATATGTAAAACATTATTAGGGCAAGCTGACAGTCAGGAATTATGTAAATGGATTATGTTTGACTTGTATCTTAAACAGAAACATGATTGGTATGACAGTAATGTTAATTGTGCAAGTTATATAAAACAGCTTTCTGTATACAATGTCATACAGTTCAGACTGTTGTTAATAGTAAATGACCAGAAAAGGGTCATACACTTGCATTATGTCCTGTCACCACATGTGAAATGTCAATTTCAGAGTTACAACATCAGCCAAGTCAGTTATTGACAGAATCTTCTATATATCTTGTTAGACAAAAGTGACATAAAACCACTGCACAGTACAGCACAGATTAAAATAGAGAGGAGGTTCATAGTTAACTGACAGAAAAAATTAATACACATCTAATAGACAGGCAAAGTGAATTCAAAAAGTTCAGACAGCATATGCAAACACTTTTTCAGAAGTGCATAAGAGCTTTAGAGTCAGCAGAACAAAATACTGAGACAGATCAGATGGCCTGTACAGAATCACAAGACAAAAAAGTCTGGTTAGTAAAGAGTTAAAGCAACAGCAATTAGCTACACTGAAAACAAAATTCTAAATCTGACCAAGCAGTTAACTACGCTAATAAAAAAGAATATATGACATACTATTCTACATTTAAAAATGGTTAGCGTACACAGCAGGATCTAATGTAACTTTCATTCAGTTAAAGAAAGACACTTATCAGTTAAACAGTAAAGTAAGATGTATAACTGCCATTTTTATGACATACACCTGGGGACAACCTCTTAAGCTAAACTGTTAAATAATTTCTTATCACCATTGCAAATAACAGAACAGTTCTAGGGCATAAAAATCAAAGGAAAGTGGTTAAAAATAGTAAAGACATGAGGTCACAAGACTGACATGCATGTATTTTCTTTTCACCTGAAGTGCATCTGTTTAAAATGCACAAGAGCAAAAGGCAGACAACAGCAGATGTAAATAATGTAAATATATCTTTTTTTAAGCATGTGTTAGTTAAGCCAACATGTCTTTTGTTTTTTACAATTTTTTGTAATTGTATAATAGCACCAAAAATAGCAGAGACTCCAGCAAAAACAGTATTCAAAAGCAATATTATGCATAGTTAGGCAAATTGCAAATACTTATAGTTCTAAGTGTTTTACAACCATATTCTAATATCAGGTTGCAAGTGTATTAGCAATTGACTAAAGGTAAAGTAAAGTGCCGAAGGGGGTAAGAAATATACTATAGAGTCTGGAATGCGCTGAAAAAAAAGTAAGATATTTTGTTTTATGTGAACTCGAATCTTCCCAGGCTGAGATGGATAATTCTAAGAAATGTTAAAAACACAAGACTGGTTGCCAAGCCAAGTCAGCTTGTGTTTTTCTAAAACATTATTGTTGCTAAAACATAATTATGTGTTCATGTGCAGCACTATGCAAAAAGCGAGAGAGTCTACAAAAACCCTATTTGGTATTTGTAATAAAACATCACAATTGTGCATATATGCCATTAATAATCTGTTTGCAAGTAAATGCTAAAAGTAAAAAACTCAGTTACTCCAAGTACAGACAGTAAATGAACCATGGTATGCAGTTCAAATAAATTATACAAGTCCCTTGCCAAGTAGCAGTAACCATCTTTTCAAAATGGGTAAAGGCAATACCTACTAAAACTATGACAGCATAGCCAACAGCAGAAGCTTTATAAAAAAAATTCCGTTATTGGGGATGGCCAAAAATTATCAAATCAGACAATAGTGTACAGGTTGTTAGTAAATCTGTTAGACCAAAGTGTCACAGTCTGAGTAACAACCAGAGGGCAGGCATACATTCAGTTCTCACAGCATAATATAAATAAACAATACTGCAATAAAATGCTATATACTGCAGGGAAAAGGGCATTCTCAATTCTATACTAACTGTGTAAATAGTACTGCAGAAAGGACTAAAATAAAGGTACAAGAAAAACATGTTGGTCTGTGTTAATATTTCAGTAATTATTAAAAGACAGCCATGCCTTTTTTATTGTCATTAAGTGATTAGGATGCCATCAACATGTACGGTGGTGAGACAAAAATATCATAGGTTCATAGGTTCATAGGTAGGTACTAGGCGGTTGGCCCTGGGCCTATATAAGTCTAGCCAAAAAGTTTCCCTGGCTTTCGCCCTCCAAGAAAATTATCTTCCTGTGCCCCTGTCAAGCAGTGCCACAGAAGTGATCCCCAGGGTGAATTTTCTATTTCCCATCCAGTCATCAAGATTTTTCTTATAAAGGGCCAATGAGGAGCTTTGCTTGACATGAATGGGTAGTTTGTTCCAGAGTATGGGAAGTCTCTTGGACAGGAATCTATCCCTCCAGCATGTTCTGTTTATTGTAGTGACAAGGTTTAGGTCCCTGGAAAGTGTGGTTCGGAGAGATTGGGATTTCTTTAAGTGTAGTATGTCCAACATCTCTGGGTTTGACATAGCTTTGTATGTTAGGCAGAGATCGCCTCTGACTAGGCTATATGCGATGGAGTAGAGCTGGAGTTTTTTGAGATGGTCTGCGTATGGCATCTGTTTGAGCCTGGTAATCCTCTTAGTGAGGTATTTCTGTGGCCTTTCCAATTGTTGTACGTGTCTTGTGAGATACATGCCAAATGTGGGATTATACTCTATAATGGGTCTGATGAGGGATCAGTAGAGAGGAACAATGACTTCCTTTTTTCTAGAGGAGAACCCTTTTGTGATGAGGTGTGCCACGTAGAAGGATTTCCTGACTACTGTGATGATGTGGTTATCAAAGGAGAGACTACTGTCCACCTTTGTCCCAAGGTCACATCACACTTAGTGAGCTACCGCCTATGTGGTAGTTCATGGGTACCAAGTTTTTCCCAAAGGGGCTGACAATGCAGTTCTTGGCATTGAGCTTGAGGCCATGACTTCAACACCAAGCATCTATCTCTGTGACGCCCTTTTGTAGGATTCTTTTTAGACGATTTTGTTATGGCTTCCAGTTTGCAGTCATCTGCAAACTTTATTAGCCAAAGACCTTCTGTGTTGGCCTGCACTTCAGAGAAGTAGATGCTGAACAGGAGTGGACTCAGGACCGAACCCTGTGGTACTCCACTCATCACTGGTCTGAAGTCGGACTTGGAGTCAGCTACTTTTACTGTGTGGGTTCTATCAGTGAGCCAGTTGGCCTCCCATCTTGTGACATAGGGATTTATGCTCAGTTTAGTGTGTTTATCTATAATTCCAGAGTGGGGATGGTATTGAAAGCCTTGGCGAGGTCAAGATAGACTTTGTGCACTACCTTGCCCTCGTCTACGGCTCTAGTGACTGCTTCAAAGAAGTCAAGCAGGTTTAGTAGACATGATCTACCTTTTACAAACCCAAACTGAGTGGGGTCCAGGGTTTGGAGGTTACCTATGTCTTTGTTTAGAAGCTCCAAGATGATACGTTCCATGGCCTTGCAGTCCAGGCTCATCAGGCTAATGGGGCGGTAGTTTCTGAGGTCTGTGGTGGCACCCCCTTTGTGGAGTGGGATAATCGTCACTGTGCACCATTCAGTAGGCACATAGCCTGAGGTGAGGCTATGATTGAAAATGGTACTTAGGTGGGGTGTAAGTTCATTATGTAGTTCATTCAGTATGCAGCTTGGGATGTTGTCTGGTCCCATGGATGCTGTGTTCTTGGCTTTGGAGAGTGTGATCTTTACTTCTTCATCCGTGATTACAGGGGCTTTGCATTCTTCCAATATTAAGATGGGCTCTTTGGAGGGTGAAAGGGGGGTAAAGTTAGCACTGAACCTATCTGCCAGGATGTTGGCAATATCAGTTGGTTCTGTATATTTAGTGCCATTGTACTGTAGCTCAGAGCAGATCTGAGTGTTGCCATTGAGATTCTTGACATAGCTGCTAATGTTTCAATAGCACTCTTCATTTTAATACTAAGTTTGTAAACTGGACTCAGTGTACATTACAGCCATGTATGTACAAATACAGAAACATTCTGTACAAGCAAGCATATGTTGCACAGTACATGGTTTAATATGTAAACAGCATTCTTCAGTATATAAACCATGTTTTCTACCTGTGTAAATAGACAATTGTGCATTCTAATTTTAAACTGTTCACAGAAATTGCTTCTTACTTCATTTGTATGTATAGCAACTAGTTAAAGCTTGATATTTGTAATGTGTTTTTTCAAAAAAAAAAAAAAAACAAGAATGCGATGCCTTGCAATAAAATTCACAAGCATTGCCAATGTAAAATCACTGTACAGAGCATCACTGTATAAAGTCATATTCAGCAATTGCAAAAATACAGCACATAATTGGTAAAACATTTTTAGAAAACGGTCTTAAAAAAAAAGTTGTTAAATTAAATAGTTCATGTCTGCTAGGCTTACATAGGTTCTAGGGCTGATAGCCTAGTACAAACCTATGAACCTATAATAGTAATGTTTATCATTGTGCTGACAATATAAAACTGTAATACCTTGCTGCATCAAAAGAAAACTTAAGGTTTTGTTTCCTAATGTGTTTCACATAAATCATAATAAAATAAAACAGAGGGAATTGTTAGATGTATGTATATTTAGAGATTTATAAATGCATGTGTACTTCTGTTTGCTAGTTAGATGCATATACATTTCTGTTGCTATAATACATGTAGGAATAATATAATGAGTTAGATGCATACATTTCTGTTTGCTAAAAAAAGGCTTAAACTGTTCTTAGCTGAGAAGCAATGAAAATTATAAGCAGCATTCATGTGTAAATGTAGCATGCTGGTACAGCTTGAGAGAAAAATACAGATAAGGATGCAGGTGTGAGAAAGGAACAGAGTTGGAGGCAAGAACAACTTACTGAACTGTCACATAATTCACCTTAAAACAAGAACACAAAGGAAGACTCGTCATCATCGGAAGACTGCTTTGACACAGAAACATTCCAGAACAGAAAAACCTCCCTAAAAAGTTTAATTAGCAGACTGCATGACATCATCAAAAGGCAGTTTTCACACAGAACAGACTCCCTAAATATCAAAGTAATTACTTTGAGAGTTCCCAAAAGACTGCTTTCATAAGAATGCATATATATAACATGTAGTCTGTTTTCCTGGGAGATCTGCTCACATCTGCACACTGGAGATCATTCATGTTGTACTGAAAAGAAACTTAAAGACGGTAGACCCTGCAAGCTGTACAGTATTGTATGTGTGGTCTGTTATATAGGCAGTTCTTTTATTAGTTTCTGCACAATATACTGCTGATAAGGTTAAAGTTTATGTGCACTAACCTGACTTTGTTTTTTACAAGGCACTAAAGCAGTGAGCTAATAAGACTAGGCACCAACAGAGAGCTGCATTTCAGCAGCTTCAGTAAAATAAGGCAAGACTGTCAATGACATTTCAATCATTTATTTTAAATAATTTTGCAGTTGGGATAGGCAAGTCAAAGGAATATGTGAGCTGTGATGAAAATAAGAGGCAGATCAGCCCAGTTTCTCTGCACTAAAGTTACTAGAGTCACATAGTTAACAAAACATGCAGCTCTGGAGACAATTGAAGGACATTGCATCCAATGTCAAGGCCAAAAAATAAAATAATTGAACAGGTTGGGATAGGCAAGTCAAAGGTATTTTTGAACTGTAATGAAAATAGAAAGATTAGTCTGGTTTCTCAGCACTAAAGCTACCAGAATAGCATAGTTAGTTACTAAGCATGCAGTCCTGGAGACCATTGAAGGGCCTTGTCCAATTTGCCAGTTGTCTCAAAGAACTGTTTGTCTTTGTAACTTGCTCAAAGTCACACAACTGGTGAATTGAGGAAGACGAGATCAAACCCTGGACAGCAGGAAGCAGGTGACAGTCTTATTATTCTGCACTAATAGCAGGTATATCAGAAAGGGAAAGTGGAGGAAGACCGGAAAAGTAAATGAATCACAGAAGCAGCAAAGTCAGTGAATAAAATCAACAGAAAAGTACAGTTGTGTGGGCAACTTACCATAACAATAGATGTTTGAATAGATCAGTGCTTCAGTAATCCTTACAGATGGAAAATATCCTGCCAAGGATACCATATGTCCTGCCCATCTACAAAGCTTCAGGCCACTTCTGTGCATATCATATGCCTGTTTTTAGGTTGAGTGGATATGCCAGTATAAGAGGAACATGCAGATATGCCAAATCTCAGATTTTTTTCTCCCTATAGTAAGAAGCTGAAGTCTATAGCCCAAAGTCAAGACTTGCCTGAAAGAAAAGGAGAATGGATACACCACCACTGCCAGGGAATAGATTATTCAGGGGAATGGAGAATGTATTTGTACTGCAACACAGTGATGTATTTGAATGTCTACTTTTATGTTAAGTTACCTACATAACTGTACTATGCTCTTCACTAGATCACTTTGTAATGATCTGCCAAATCTCAAGAAGAAAGTGGATGGAAATGAACCAGAGTATTGAATGCCCTGCAGAAGTAATGAAGCCAGGCTTAGTTCTGGAGACAAAATCCAGTTTGTAATATTTGAAAAAATGCAAACTGAGGAACAAGTAGCTGCTTCCAATAAGGATCTCAAGTCTGCAATGTTCCAGGAAGCTGGAGATGTGGCAATGCCCCAATAGAATTAGCCTTGACATTCTTTGGAAGATGTTTGCCATGGTTGGAGTAGCAGAACTGAATGTTGATGGAAAGCCATCTAGACACAGTTTGTTTAGAAACTGACTGTCCCTTTTTCTCACCATCATAAAGTACAAAAAATTGATTAGACTTTATAAGCTCTTTAGTTTTGTCCAGCTGTCTTATTTTGTGGGTTAGGGTAGAAAGCAAAGAGCTAGATAATTTGATTAAGGGTAAACTCAGAGGGTCTATATCAGAACATCGAAGTATTAAAACTTTGAATGTTCTGATATCGAACACTATTCAGCAAATGCTAAGAATAGCGAAGATGCAGAACAGCGAATTCTTTCCTCAGGAAAGAATTCGGTTGGCTGTTTCTGTGGCTTTGCTATTCTTAGCGCTGTGGTGGAATGTTACGGGTTGGGTTTAGGTAAGTGTGCTATTGTTTGTACGTTAGGGGTAGGGGTGGGTTAAGTGAGTTAGGCTTAGGGCGCGGGTTAGGCGTGTGTTCGATAGTGACAGACTTTAGGGTTAGGGGCGGTTTAAGTGAGTTAGGATTAGGGCGCGAGTTAGGTGAGAGTGCGATAGTGACAGACCTTAGGGTTAGGGTTTGGGTTAAGGTAAGTGCGTAGATAGTAGTGTATGTTTAGTTTAGTGTAGCGTTAGATGTAGGAATTTAAGTGTAATGTGTGTGGTTGCTGTTTGTTTGATGTGCTTGTGTTGTGTGTATGTGTTTTGGAGCAGCAAATTTTTTCCATGGGAAAAAAATTCACTGTTCTGAATGTTCAATATTTTCATGTTTAGATGTTTTTGGGCCGATGAAATAGTGTTCTCTATTTTCATCTTTCGATAACGTGATATAAACGCAACTCAGAGACGACTTGAGGCATAAAGAAGGATTGATGCTATGACTCCTGTCCTTGTGAAAGATCAGAAGAGGTTGGATAGGCACAAGGGCCTGCAATTCAGAAATCTGTCTAGCAGAATTTAAAGCTACCAACAAAGCAGTCTTTCTGGTTAGAAATTTCACAGAAGAGCTGGTTACAGATTCAAAGAGAGGTTAAGTAAACGATTACAAAAAAAAATTCATATCTCACAATGGTGCCACCTTCTTTATTGGTGATCTAATGTGTAATCTCCTCTTTAAGAATTGCTTAACTTGAAATAAAAAAAAATATATAAGGGAGAACCACTGGCAGACAGGCTGAAATAATCAAAATATGCACCTTTATTGATGTATATGCTAGGTAAGAATTGAACAATTCACACATGTATTGGAGAACCAGGGGTGCCCTGCTTGAGATAGGTCCTGTCCTCTATTTTGGCAACAAAAAGAAACTCTCTTACATTTGAATAAATAAGATTTTCTAGTAGCACTTTTTTGTCACCTTCAATACATGTTTCATGGCCTCAGGAAAAAAGTGCATAGAAGGGATCAAAATAACTATCATCCATGCAATTAGATTTAGATTTTGGATGTTTAGTTAACTCAGAGATCCCTTATCCTGTGGGAGCATGTCAACTTTGTGAGGAAGTTTCTGGTAGCTGTCCTTGACCAGTTGCTTGAGAAGGGAGAGCCAGTGGTGTCTGTGATAAAAAGAGGTTATCAAATAACATCTTTGGTAAGTTATTCCTGATCTTTAGGAGAACCTTGGAAATTAGTAAAGGGGAGAAAGCATAAAGAAACTTTCTTGAGCATGGGGTTGAAAAGGCATCTGCCCTCTAGGCCTCTTTGCAAGGTGTCCTGGAACAGACCTGTTTCAGTTGTTTGTTTAGACTGGAAGCAAACAGATCTACTTGAGGTATTTCCCACTGGTGGACCATTTGCAGAAAAACATCTTGGTGTAGCATCCACTCATGAGGATTTTTCCTGGATTGACACAAGAAGTCTGCTACTGTATTATGCTTTGAAAGAGTGCAATCTGTCTCAAGAAATGTTATGATTAATTGCTATGGCCCAGGCAATCAAAGAGAGTCTGAAAAGTTTGTTTATATTTATATGTCACAGCTGTGTTGCCTGTAATAATTAAAAGAATGCATGGAGATCAAAGGTGTTTTATTGTTTTCAGGGCAGTTATCAGAGTCACTATCTCTTTTTGGTTGATGTGTTTGAGCCTGTGCTGTATTTCCTGCACTACCCTAGAATTAGCTCCCAAAGCGAAGTATGATGTATCCATGGTTACTGTCTGAGAGGGACTGCAAGGACTAAATGATGTTCTTGAGTTGAATAGGACTTGTTTGGCCCATCAAAATGGTACATTCTTCACAAAGTTGAGAAATTGAACAAGGAATGTTAGAGGGTGGAAGTGCTGAGCCTAAATAGATTTGAGAAATCACTGGATCTTTGATGTAGCCTAGGGACCTAAATTTTGTCTGTGACTTAAACAGAACATGCTAGAGAAACAGATATATGTCTCAGAGACCGCTCCTACTATGGAACAGGCTTCCCATTTATGTGAAGCTGAGTTCATCTATTACCCAGTTTAAGCATAACCTAGACCAGTGGATGGGGAATATGAAATGTACATTGGGCCCTGGAACCCATGTCCGTTATGGAGACAGGTAGCTTATGAATGCCTGGCCCTCCATGTCCTGTTTGAATACAGGGCATCATTATTCTTTCTGGAAAATTTGGCCAGGCTTAGAAAGGACCTCCGGGTCATTAGCCTAGTAGCAATCTATGAATCTATGTGAAGTCTGGAATGAGGAATCATAAGCATGGAAGAAGCCATGTAACCTAGAACTCTGAGAAATTCTCTTCCAGTGGACATTTTCTGCTTTGGAAGTGCTGCTAATAAGTTTGCCTCTTTTCTGGAGGAAGAAACACGGTCTTAAGATGGCTACCTAAAAGACATCCCAGAAAAAAATCAGTCTGTGAGAAGGAATAAGGGATCACCTTTCAAGTTTGTAATGAAAGCCACATTATGAAAAATATTCATTGTGAACTTTAAAGCTGATGGAGTTTTGTAGCTGGCTGAGGCTGACGTCTAGTTAAGGAAAGTTGTGTATGCCTTTAAGCCTGCAATAGATTATCACTGGAGTAAAATGATTAGTAAAGACTCTTGGAGCAGTAGAAAGTTGGAAGGGCAAAAAAGTAACTGATAGTGTAATTGCAAGACAGAAAATCATAAAAATAATCTTTGCTTTCTGTGAATGGGAATATGTAAGTAAGGCTCTTTTAAGTCTAGAGTGACCAAAAAAGCTTGAAAGGAAAGAAGATGGAAAAGGATTTGAAGTGTCAGATAGATATAGAGTAGGCCTTGAGGATCTCTTTCCTGGGAATTAGGAAAACCCGAGTAAAAACCTTTTCCACATGGACTTGAACACACTGGTTCTATGACACCTGCAGCGGTAAGTCTGAAATGATACAGGGCATAAGATGACACTGTTTTTTATGTGCTATAGAATACCTAATGGAATGGCAAGGGATACATATTGATGTTT
The DNA here is from genome assembly GCF_019279795.1 of Protopterus annectens. NCBI lineage: Eukaryota > Metazoa > Chordata > Ceratodontiformes > Protopteridae > Protopterus > Protopterus annectens. The sequence continues at coordinate 604,965,864 of NC_056730.1, read as the reverse complement.
GTATACCTGTTCAATAATATTTAGAATCCAAGAGTTTGTGGCTATGGATTGTCACGCAGAAGAAAAATGGAAAGATTACTTACAATTATCTGAGGATTGCCTAGTTGGGGTGTGGTAGTGGGGATGGGGTGGGGGTTGGCAGTCAGATGTTTTTTTCTTTGGGTGTTGAATTCTTAGGGCCCAACAGATTTCCTTTTGGAGTCTCCCTGCCACTTTCTTTTGAGCTATTCTTTCCCTGACTTCTGCTGATGAGATCTGAATGATTTATAAAACACGAGCCTGGATTGAACCTTCAATTGTTCCTCATTGTTCCTTCAAAATTTAGGAAATGGAGTCAGGAATAACTGTTTTAACTCCCTCCATGAGCTTTCTCCTTTCTCCAAGCCTTTTAAAAACTTCAGAAAAAATGTTGCCAAATAGCAAGTCCTTGTCAAGGGGGGCATTTAACAACTGAGCTTTAACTTCCTCAAAAAATGACTGTAATCTTACGCAAGTATGCCTTCTCATAACAGTACATGCTGCAGTTGCTTTAGAGACAGCATACACAGCATCATAGCCACATTTGATTGTGTGTTTATCTAACCAAGAGGTGTAGTTTTGCATGTCCATAACACTAAATTTCCGATGGAATTAAGCAGATTAGCTAAGGTTTTCCACAAGTTGCTCAAAATGAATAAAAAGTGTTTGGCAATGAATGACTCTAAAAGATAAGATGGTAGAGGTATGAAACTTTTTGCCATACCAGTCAAAGCTATGCTGTCATTATCACTGGGGCATTGGATTAGAAGTGGAAAATATTCTAGAACCTTTATCAGAATCCAAAGATATGACAGCAATGTCAGCTGAGGAATTTTTATAAAGATACGTTTGTTTATGAGGAACCCTATAAAAATGTCAGACTTCTTTTGTAGTTGGATGCAGAGAGTCTGATGACACTGAAGCAGCAGGCAAGGCATCTTGTATAGCCCTTAAAACTGTGATTATAGCAATAGGCTTAGGAGTATCCATATTCAACAGCACATAGTAACTTTTATGAGGGTAAGAAACTACTTTACCCTCCCACCTGAAAAAAATGTATCATTTTTGCAGTAGTGTCTTTAAAGGAGATTGTCTCATTAAGGAAATCAGAGAATAATGTGTCCTGTGTCTCATATTCAAATTCAATTGGAAAGTGAATTGTTGAGGTATAATTATATCTTGTATGGTCAGAATCTGGAATTCCTATTCTTACAAAGAAGATGGAATGATTTCCCTTTTAAAATGAGTGAACTAGGGGAAGGAGATGTAGGCAGAGAAGATTGAAAGGACTGAATAACTTTTATCAGACCCTGTGCAAAATTAAGCCAATCTTCTTTGTTATCTTTCTGACTGGAAGGGTTGGGGGGGGGTTGGTTTTCTGAGTATGTTTCCTAGGAGTGTCCAGATGTATGGTCTTAGGAGTTGAAGCCATAGGAATGATCTTCCTAAGCAAGCCTTAGATGTTCTCCCCGACTAAAACATGAAGCTTACCTTCCTTACTCCTGAATTAAATGATTCTTGGTTCTCCCTTTCCAGCTGTCTCAGCTGAGCATTCAGTCTGATTGAAAGTGTGATTATCCTGTGCCATAGTGAGAATATTCTAGAGGGCCAAGGAGAAAAAGGCATGTAGTTTGGGTGCCATGGATGTGCCTCAATGGAGTTGTCAGATTTTGCATGGAAAGTTGTAAAGAAATATGAATGACCCCCCAACACAGTACTAAATCTTCCTGAAAACCTTGCATTGAAGCAGACTATACAAATTACTAGATACAATGATCATGACAGTATGCATATTTGAACTTAACAGCAAGAAGCATCTACGTTTAGGCATACCCATACACCCCTCTCATACTGACACATCTGCTTGCAGTAATGGTGTCTGATGTTTTATATACTGGTTGGATGGATGGTTTCCATGGCAGGATTTGTCCTATCTGTAAGAATTACTGGAACAGTAATTTAATAAAGACCAAGATAAAAATGTGAGACTGTGAGAATATAGAGCCAGATGAAGATTCTAGTAGAAAGAAAGTGACTGTAGAAATAGACACTAAACAAAGACAACCTGCAAAGAGACAGGAGTGGCTAGAGACTTGGAATACATCTTGAGGGAGGATACACCTTTGTGCTTGCCTGGATGATTTGGACTGGACCCTAGAAGAAAAATTGTGACTCCCTTGGAGGACATGGAATGTGACAACAGAAGTAGAGAGCTCTGTAATCCTGGATAAACAGGTGGGTTAAGGTAGTTCTCATTCAGTTCTACAGTGACATTTTAAAGACCTGAATAAGGGCAAAGAGAGGAAGACAGCACTGAACAATTTGTAGTTCACTTCTTTCTTTTTTTAGAGCCACTCTGCAGATTTTAGTTGACTAATAGAAGAGGGGAGTTTTATGAAGAGCAATGTGATAGGCCAGTTAATTTACCAAGCTACCAGATGGAATAAAACAACCAACCATACAAAAATGGACAAATGTGGCAGTGCAGAGAAGGGCTTTTTCATATACCACAGTGTCTTATGCTTCAGTGTTTTGTGAGGCATGTCCACAAATGGTCAGTAAGTAAAATAAAAAAAATCACATAGTGTAAGTCTATAAGAAGACCATTTTAAGCAGTTTAGTAGCTGTAAGAGAGGGGGATGCATGAAAACTGCAGCTTGAGAACAATGTATTTGATTACAATGTTTGAACTGATCCCTTATGCATGATTAATATTGTGGGGAATTAAGCACTTGAGGTTACAACAGTTCTTTTTCCATAGTAAAGTCACTTTTAGATATCAGGGCAAAGAACCATTCATTGCATTTTTATTATGAATATTGTTCATTGTGAATGGAGTAGACCTTTTCTAACACAGCAAAAGGAGGAAGGGATTATGAGTGTAAAAAGAGTATTGCAGTTTGAATAAACAAACGGACCCTTTACTGTACTTTCGGTAGCTAAAACTCTACTGTATATATTGGAATTCCTGGAAAATTATTTTTTTTTCCTTTAGAAAATCTGATTGAGATGTACTACCTGTTCATTTTCTTTCCATAAGTGCATATCTTGGTTATTTAGAAAAGGTGTACACCAATGTTACATTCATTTTTTGTTGGCTTTGCAAATACACACAGGTCCAACACACTGCTCTAGTGGAATTTCTCTAGTTGGCAGAATGCAAATGAATAAAACCTAAAATGCACCTTATTGCATAGATAAGCACTATTGAAATTTAAACTTGATTTTATTATCATATGCAACAGCTAGTGCAATACAGTTACAATAGAAAAACTCAAGCAGATCTTAAATAGATAGGCATTAGTGAAGTGTATGGTTGCCTTAAGTTGTGGCAACACAATACAGTTACAATACTTTTATCAATAATATTAATGAAGAGGGATGTCCTGTGTATTGAACTTGAAGCCCAAGTTGCTGGTATTTTCTTTCTAGTTAAAAATGTATTTGCATTTTTCTGATTTAGTACTACAGTGCCAAATATTGCTTCCTGAAAGCAGTTAAAATGGCACATATTCTTTTCCTGTCATGATAAAGTACAACGTAAAATGTCACTGCTCCAGTCAGGAACATTTATTTCCTAGTTTGTATGCACAGTAATATATATTGCAAAAATGAGTGGCGCAGCTGTTATCTACTTCACAAACATAAGAAGGGAAGTAAGCATTACACCACAGCTTCATATTAATTTAGTACATTTACTACAACCTCTAAATGTTGTTTTACACAGGTACCAATTGAAAGTCTGAGGACCATAATTCACATCCTTAGAACAGTGAGAATTTAAATGATGTGACTTTGAAGATATATGCCAATTTTTATATTGCACATTTCTTAATATTTCTTCTACTATGTGCTACAGTGACCTTATATATATATATATATATATATATATATATATATATATATATATATATATATATATATATATATATATATATATATATATATATATATATACACACACACACAACTACTAGGCGTATGAGGCTGTAGCCCTCCCTTTTCAGGAGGTAAAGGGTCCCTGCAAAAATCATAAATCCAAAGTGAAGAAAGCACCATAAAGGAGTAAAAGTACCACTTTCAGGATATTTTCAAACAGCACTCACTTTAATGTAGAAAAATGATAACACCATCCACATACATTAACGCTTAACTAAAATCACTGCGTTTTTGTATTTTTTTATCCCAAAGACTTCATCAGATGCAACAAAGTAAATCAATCAAGGCTAGTCCTTTTGTACCATAAATCATTAAACATAATGAGAAAGAATTAACTTTAATTAATTAATTAATTCCCCAAATGAACATCCAGGCCTTAGTATATATAAAGCATATGTACATCTCATAATATATTTCTCCTTTCATTAAATCATACAATAAATAGGTTCATAGGTAGGTACTACCCAAATGAACATCCAGGCCTTAGTATACATAAAGCATATGTACATCTCATAATATATTTCTCCTTTCATTAAATCATACAATAAATAGGTTCATAGGTAGGTACTAGGCTATTAGCCCTAGGGCCTATAGAAGCCTAGCCAAAAAGGTACCCTGGCTTTCGCCACCCAAGAAATTATTTTCCTGTGCCCCTGTCGAGCAGAGCCACAGTGGTGATTCCCAGGGTGAATTTCCTATTTCCAATCCAATCATCAAGATTTTTCACGAAGAGTGCTAATGAGGAGCTTTGTTTGATATAGCTAGGTAGTTTATTCTAGAGTATGGGAAGTCTCTGGGACAGGAATCTATTCCTCCATCATGTTCTGTTTGTCGTGGTGACAAGGTTTAGGTCCCTAGAGCATGTAGCTCAGAGAGATTGGGATTTCTTTAAGTGGAGCATGTCCAACAACTCTGGGTTTGACATAGCTTTGTATGTTAGGCAGAGAGTGCCTCTCAGTTGGCGATATATGACGGAGTAAAGCTGGAGGTTTTTGAGATGGTCTGCATAGGGCATCTGTTTGAGGCCAGTAATCCTTTTTGTGAGGTATTTCTGCAGCCTTTCCAGTTGTTGTAGATGTCTTGTGAGGTACATACCAAAAGGGGCGTTGTACTCTATAAAGGGTCTAATGAGTGATGAGTAGAGGGGAACAATGACCTCTTTTTTCCTGGATGAGAAACCTTTTGTGATGCGGTGTGCCACATAGAAGGGTTTCCTGACTACTGTGGTGATGTGATTATCAAAGGAGAGACTACTGTCCACCTGTGTCCCAAGGTCTCTTATCATACTTTCGGTGTTAAGTAGACCGCCACCTATGTGGCAGCAGGTCTCTGTCACGGCACAGATGTCAGTGTTCTCCATTTTAAAGAGTGCCTCAAGTGAATGCATTTTGAGGTTTAGACTTCTAGCATTACCCTCAGATTTTGCTTGCTTGTACCTGTTACAGTGGTGAATTTGTTATCTGAACCTCTCCTAAAAAAGGCACTATATGGATGGCAAGAGCCGGGTCTATATTATAATATCGAAGTTCAAAAACTTTGAATGTTATAATGTTGAACCCTTTAGTGCAAAAGCTGAGAATAGCAAAGCCTCAGAACATCGAAATTTTACCTAGGATAAGATTTCTGTGGTCCGTGGCTTCACTATTTACAGCAGTATGGTGTGATGGTTATGGACTGGGTTTAGGGAAGTGAGCAAACGGAGGTTATGGATTGGGTTCAGGTAAGTGTGGTGTGATGGTTATGGACCAGGTTAAGGTAAGTGAGCAAACGGACTGAGTTAAGGGGACCGTGCGGTAGTTAGGGACTTTAGGGTTAGGGCGCGGGTGAGGTGACTGTGCGGTAGTGACAGACTTTAGGGTTAGGGGTGGGTTAAGTGAGTTAGGGTTAGGGCGCAGGTCAGGTAAATGTGCAATTGTGTGAACATGAGAGTTAGGGTGGGGTAGGTGAGTTAGGGTTAGGGAGCGGGTAAGGTGAGTGTGTGATAGTTAGGGACCTTAGGGTTAGGGTTGGGTTAAGGTACGTGGGTAGCTAGTGGTGTATGTCTGGTTTAGTGTAGGGTTTCATGAAGTGTATGTGTGTGGATTATTTATTTTGGTGTGCTTGAGTTGTGTGTATGTTTGTCGGAACAGCAAATTTTTTCCCTGGGAAAAAATTTGCATTTCTAACTGTTCGGTTTTCTAGTGTTTCAATTGAATGGGGTCGATATTATAACATTCAATGTTTTTAGACTTTGATGTTATAATATAGACCCAGCAAGAGCCTTAGCCAGTATCTGGAATCCCAAGGGCGACAGGTGCAGGCCATCTCTGGCAAAGTATTGTGGTCTGTCGATCATGTCATCCCAGGCAGACAGATACTGGATCCCCTTAGAATGACACCAGAAGCTTAGCCAGTTGTTGAAGTCAATCATTTTGTCCTTGTACTGTGGTATAATTCTGGGTGATGGCAGGATGCTACTCAGGGCTAGGGTCATACCTGCCTGGGCTACAAGATTGGAGAGCTCCTCCATGTCTCTTTTCATGTAGTACAGGGAGGTACGTCTCAGGTCATTCACACCAACATTGACAATGACAGAGTCATATCTGTACTTGTTGTGGAGTGACCTGAGTGCTTGCGTTATGTGGCAGATCCTGGCACCCAACAAGCAGCTGACACTAACTTTCTCCTTGTTTAGCCTGGTGAGTGGAACATCAGTGTGCCTGACTATAGAGTCACCTATGACTGGAGTGTTGGGTATGTTGTTATGCCTTATGGGCTGTGGTTGAGTGGCACACTGAGTTTGTGGGCTATGTGTCATTTGGGTTGTGTTGGGGGGTGGAGGTTGCATGCATTTCTGCTTTGGAGGTCTCTGTTGCTTGAGCAGATTTCTATTGAGAGCCTCTGTGAATGTAGGTGTGTGTTTTGTGTTGCTATGTGTGTGTTTTGGTGATGTAAGTTTTGAGGGACTATGTGATGAATGTGGTGTGGTGCAAGTGTTTACCTTCTCCTCTTGACTGTCTAGTCCAGTCTTGGGTGAATAGAGCTTTGCTTCCAGTTTGGCTATATAAGTACATCTCTCACAGGTTGTAGTGTTGGGTGGTAGGAGAAGAGGGTTGTCTCTGTACATGAGGCAATTGCTGCATTGCCCCAAGATGCCCAGATTCATCAGGTAGACAGGAGAAAACACCGGAAGCTGACCCTTAGACATTCCTGGATAGGTGCTTATTTATTAAGTACTAAAAACTGTTTTCCTCTAGACAAGTGAGGAAAGTTGACTGCTGTAGTAATTTGTAGCTTATTTAGTGCTTACGGCAAGTACTGAACAAGTGCTGAGCTCAAAGAAACAGATTTAAATGCTAAAACTATAAACATGGCTAGTTCTAAGGGAAAATTTGAAGAGCAGACTTTATAGCGCCAGGAATAGTTTATCCTTACCTAAAGGGCGATGCATAAAGTGTATTTTTTTTATATAACAGTATCAAATGCGCAAACTGATTTAAACAAATTAACCAATAAAAAGCTAAAAACTGAGCCCCGTTCCAGCAGTCTTCGATCAGACAAGTAATAAATAATTAAGTAAATAATACTAGAACAGGTAGTGAAATGAACCTTCTTACTAAAATTAATACAAATATTTATATACAAACAGTGAAAACTTCTTATAAAAACTTGGTATAAAAAACATGTTCAGGCATATTTCTATTAACTATTAAATAGTGTGATCCGCGGTGGTGGTGCTGCAGTAGTGTTGTTGCCTCACAGCAAGACGTTGTCCCGTTCGATTCTCAGCTAGAGCGTCTTCTGTGGAGACATGCTTGAATGGGCGTACCTTCGTTGAAGGTTGTGCGTTAGGGCCGGCAACTCAGCACGTAAAAATGAACTGCCAATCATTAGCGGACCGGAGTTCTGCTGTGAAGACCCCTAACTGGGAAAAGCCGAAAGACGCAACAACATTAAATAGTGTAAAAGCTCCCTCTACTGGCTAAACTACATATTGCTCAACTTGTTAAAAATTAAAACACGATATTTCCTATATCTTATATATTGTATAAACTATATATAAAATAATAAATAATTATGATAATGTGTAAGCAGCCACTTAAAGTTCTTGTGAATATAGTGTAATTTTTACATTTAGATATCAAAGGGATAGCTTGTGTGTTGAAACTACAACTGTGCTGCCCTCATTTTTAACAGGGGGGCTATAGATATATTCTCATTCAACCCAGGGAATAAGTTTGTCTGAAGAGTAATCTGCCGCCATAGCTCCCTGTATTCAATTCTTTCCTGCCATAGCCCCCCTCTTGTATCATTTTTCACTTCTTCAAGCACAAAAAAAGAAAACTGAGCTTTCTCACATTCTTTAGAATGTTTAAATAGAGCATTATTTTCCTTTCTTGTCTGTATATCATAGTAATGTTCATAAATTTCTTTTTTTAAGCTTACTCTCAGTTTTCCCTACATAAAAAGCTTCATATTTCCCACAGACTGCAAGGTAAACTAAACCTATTGAATGGCAGTTATAATAATTAGTCCGTTGCATCCACCTTTTCCTGCTTCTTAAAAATATTTTCTCTTTAAAATAAATGCACATTGGGAGCAACTTCCACATTGACCACTTATTTTTATTTACACATTTAAAAGTCCCTTTCTTTTTTAAATTCTTCTTATCTTTACTACTATTGTGTCCTTGTTCTAATACGTTTTTTTAAATTACATGATTTTTTGTAAATAATCTTTACAGACTCCCTAGGTATATTTGATAGGTCTGTTAAACCAATAAATGTGTTCCATTCTTTTTGCATTATGTTTTTAACAGTAGTTGTGTATCCATTATATTCTGTTATAAAAGCCTTACTAAAACTCTCTTCCTGCTTATTACCTTGTGGGCAATCTTTTCCTTCCCTTAAAAAACCATCACGTAAAATTGGTTTAAATCTCTCCTTCCTTCCCTCTATAACTTCTTTTCTAACCTCAAAAATTAAACCTGTAGGATACCCTCTTTCCTTAAATAAACCCTCTAAAAAAGTGCATTCCTGCTTAAAATCATTGTCTGCTGAGGTCATTCTACTAGCTCAAATGTACTGACCTTTTTATAATATTCTTTTTGTAATGAAAAGGATGTGCACTTTCGTAATGAAGGTATGAATTAGAAAAAGTATCTTTCCTATATATCTTAGACCTAAAACCAGCACCCGTTTTGTAAATCAATACGTAATGTCTCGTAAGAATAGTTATAGGTGAACTTTTAAAAAATTAGTGCTTTTTTCCAAAAATACAATAAATTCCTTTAACTTATCAGTGGAAGCTTTCCAAAAAAATACATATATCATCCAAAAAAAAAAAGTATCCAATAATTTGCATATTCTGAATAAAGAATATATTTCTCCTCTCATACCCCTAAAACAATATTAGTACAGGTGGGGACAATGGCAGCACCCATGGCTACTCCCTGTATCTGTTGAAAAAAATTACCTTTATAATAAATATAATTATTTTTCAAAACTAAAGCCATTAAATTAAGACAAATTAGTTGTTCATTGTGTTTTAAGTTTGCTTCATTGAACAATGCTTCCTCAAATAGTTGCATTCCTTCCTGGTGTGGAATACTTGTAAACAGATCCACTACATCAATTGTCACAAAAAGAATTCTATCATCATATAATTCTTATTTTACATCCCTTAAAAACTCCCATGAGCCTTTCTAAACATTATTATCTTTCATCCACAAACTTTTTAGTTTAACATCCATATATTTGGCCAATGGTGCTGTCTTAGACCCTCCTGCAACAACTATTGGTTTTAATGGATGGTCTAATTAATTTTTATGGATGTTAGAGATTCCAAAGATAGAGAGAATTCTTGGTTTATCATTATTCAAATAGTTGTAATTTTTCTGATCAATTAATCTCTCTAATAACATATTCAAAGCAACATTATTTTTTTTCTATATGAAATATTAATTTCATTCTTAGATACCATAAGGTATTTATCTGTGTTACTCAAATTTCATTAATCTTACCCTAGTATGTGATCGCATACATTATTACTATACCCCCATCTTTGTCGGGTTTCATAACCCTTATGTCCTTATTTCCTCTTAATTCTTCCAGAATTCTTTTTTCTTGAATATTTAAGCTGGATTTGTATCTAGTCTTCACCCATTCCTTCCTGAGTTCTTTCTCAAACATGGCCTCAAATTTTTTTAGTTGGGGATGTAATAGAGGGTTAAATGTGCTTTTCCTATATAAAACTTCTTTGTTTGTTCTTAGTTGCTGGAGTAATACTAAACTTAAATTTATTTTCCTTACAAACATCTTTAAATCTAGAATGACTTTAGCTAAATCCCCTTTCTTTTGGGGGATAAACTTTAACCCCTTGGAAAGTAAACTAAAATGATCAACCACTAATTCAACATTTCTAAAATTGTAAATATTAAAGTTATTCCAAGTGTACCTGGAATTTACATTAATTATCTTATTCTGTGTTTGCCTCTCTTCATTTGAACCACCTTCATCTATTTCCAGGGGGATTAATATCTGCCCCTCCCCCTTCTTCCACCTCTCCAGTTGTAAAAAATTATGTTAGTATTGTGGTGGAGTTTTGTTTTTTTAGTCTTTCTGACCTCCAGAGGGGGGTGCTCTAAAGGGTCATTAATATCGCCAACTATTTCTTCATTCTGTTCTTCCTCATAAAATTTATCCCTTTCCTCTTGTCTGTTACCATTATACAAAGGGCCATCCTCTCTCGTATTAAGATACTTTGGCTTGGGATAGCTTCTATTCTCTTTATATTCTAATACAGCCCTCTCTAATTTCTTAATTTTTCTATAAATCAAGCCATCACATTTTTCATCAATTCTCTTTCTAATATTTAAATACCTCTTCTTTTCTGTATCTATAGTAAAAGCCAAATCATTCATAATATTGTTGTTCACTGTCTCAATGTCTTTATGTATTTTTTCTTTAAGCCTCTCATTCTCATTTATAATTACTTTTACTACGTCTAAACCACATCTATTAAAAATATGCAAAAGCTCTTTGTGAAAATCACTACCTGGTTCAACATTATTAGGATATTTAAAGATTCACAAGCCTTTTGGCAAATTACCTTGATTTACATATTGTTTTAAATAAGCATTTTCAATGTTCAAAGTTCAAATGTTGTAAAGTGTAAGAGCAAGTTCTAAACTTCACTGCTGTTTGTTAGAAATGGTCTTACATTTTCAAAGTGTCAGGACTCACAATATTAGCTCTCAATTCCCACAAAAACAACAACTCTCACTGGGTATCTTAGTTTAGTGGTCATTGACATAGAATAATGTTATGTTGATTAAAGTATGTGTCCTCTCTTTTTATTCTACCATATAATGCCAAATGATGTTTTTCATAGCCATTTTATAATAATATTTCTTGCTTTCTCATCATGATAAAATGCAAAGCAAAATATCAGAGCTTCATTTGAAAAAGTTATACAATGCAAAGTATTATTTAAAATAAGGAATGTTACTTCCCTGTCACCACAAATTGTAAAGCAATATGTCAGATCTCTAGTTGGGCCCCTCATTGGCTATGTTAGAGTAATGATTATTATCATGGAAGTGACTCACAATGCATCATGTCTTTTTAATTAAACTTCAGTGTCAAATTCTGGTTTCCATTGACATTTTAAAAGCTATATAAAGTTTTCCCATCATGATAAAACACAAAGCAAAATGTCATTACATCACTCAGAAAACTGTTTCCTGGCTGTTGTACATTAATATCTTTCTTTTGCACAACAGTATGACTTTATAATTCAAAACAATATAACAAAAATGATTTTGTTTATAATCTGTTTTGTCACATTTTTTATTTATCACTGCATTGTCAAATTCTGGTTTTTGATGTCATTTTAAAATGTTGATTTCCCATAATGATAAAATGGAAAGCAAAACTGTCAAAGTTCCAGTTGGAAAACTATATTCCCCCATCTGTTCCGCATTGGCATCTGTTGCACGAAACATTGCTAATTTTACTGTCTGTTATGCAAAAGGGCATTGTGGAATGCCAGTACACTGCTGATTGGTATTGTCTTTATTTTTAAAACAAAAGTGCAATGGCAACAGTGTATGTTTCCCAAAAGGTAATAACGTAAAGCAAAATTAGACATTTCCACTTGGAAAATTAGTATAATGCCAAATATTGATTTTTGGAATCATTTTACAATTCTATACATTACTTGTAGTAATCACCAAAGATTTATTAAGCAAAAAACAGCAGTCAAGCACTTTTGTCTTACATCAAGACTTCATTAGAACTGCAGTAATCACATAAGCCACACAATATAAAGGAACATCCTGTAGTCATGTGGTTAAAACCGACCAATACAAATAATGCTTAAAAAACTAAATTAATTAAAAACTTGAAAATGTAAAGACAGTTTGAAATAGTGTGTATAAGTGAAAAAAAACAGTGCCAAACATGTTACAACAATGTATATACAACAAATTATAAAGATGACTGATGAAAAAATCCAGATTAATTCCTTTCTGTTGAGGTGTTCTTCTTTCTTTCAGCCATTTGGCTGGTAATAGCTTGTCCAAAGAAACACAACCATCTATTGCCACTTCTGAACGTTCACTAATAGTCACCTTTTCTGTTAACATATATGATGTAGTGGACACAGTGCGTATTTTTTGGCCAATTGTGATGAGTATCAATGAAGGCAAATAATTGTTTGGGGTCAAGCTAAAGGTTATGCCCAGAAAATGCAAGTCTTTTAAGAACCTTTTAGAAATTAAACATGATGTAAGTTGTTCAATTAGAACTAAGGGCGTGTACAAATGTACAAAATTGCAATTATTGTCTGCATATTTTATTGTGTGACTCATTTTTCATCAGGAATAGGAAACTTAAGGTAAAAAAACACTTCAATTGTGTATCCAAGGGGATGGTATATGGAAGTCTTTATCAATGTTGTAAGGCATTCAACACTGGAAAGAATAGTCACAAGCTGAAAGAAAGAATTTATGAACACCTGAATGACATCAAGAAAGGGAAGAACACCAATGCCTTGTATAGGCATATTTCAGCTTTTCCAGACCACCACTTCATGTTTGTTGTATTGGACTATATGAAATGGGATGCAAGGGGGTTAGCACAGAAGAACACCTAAACAGAAAGGAATTAATCTGGATTTTGATGTGTGTTGCCCTTTCTCCCCCTGGGCTTAATGTCTGCTGTTCCATTACCCCAATCCTACAATTGAAAAGTATGGAGGGGTAATTCATCAGTCATCTTTATAATTTGTTGTATATACATTGTTGTAACATGTTTGGCACTGTTTTTTCACTTATACACACTGTACTGTTTCAAATTGCCATTACATTTTCAAGCTTTTTAATTACTTAATTTGTTTTTTAAGCATTATTTGTATTGGTCAGTTTTAACCACATGACTACGGGATGTTCCTTTATATTGTGTGGTTTATATGATTGCTGCAGTTCTGATGAAGTCTTGATGTAAGACAAAACCCTTGACTGATGTTTTTTGCTCAATAAATCTTTGGTGGTTACTACTAGCTGTGTGGTTTATACTAGACCTGTGTACTCCCTGGACCTCCATCAGTTTTTCTTGTTTGGTTCCTGGTTTCTCTTGTTGAACTATGCATTACTTCCCTGCCAGTGTTTTCTATTCCATCCCAGACAGTAATATGCATTATATGATTTAATGCCATTTTCAATGCCTATACCAGAAATAGAAGGGAACTAAACAATATACCACTGTTTGTATTGATGCAATACCTTTTATACAATCTATGTATACTGTTTACAGAACCACCCTCTGCAGGATTTTTAGAATACTGTTTGAACCGCAGAATATTATAATGCTATTGAAAATGCATTTGCCTGTCTTCCTTTTTGAACATTCAGCAGTGCAATAATAAATGCAAGCTTCAGCAGTCATTGTAAAATGCATCTTACTTTCCCATCATGTTAACAAAGCAGAGTCACTGCTCCATGCAGAAAATGTTTTCGTCATTCAGTGTGTATTAAAATGGATTGCTCAAAGTACTGCTGCGTTTACTGTCTGATGTACAAAAGAATATCATTACATTTTATCACCACCTTGCTCTCAATTTCCACCTTGTCCTTTTTAAATTCTTTAGTCACTTGCCAGTAGTTTGTCTCCCTTCTTCCTTTTTTATATTCAAAGTCTAAATCTGGAGTAATTTTTATAATATTGTCCCATGCTTCCTTGTCATTATTTAATGCAAAGCATACTGGCACAGATCCACTTGGAAAAACTACTACAATTTCAGCTATTGCTTTCTAGAATCATTGTAATATAGTATGTGGCATTTTTCTGTCACCATTAAGTTCAAAGCAAAATTTCACAATTCCATTTAGGGAAATGTGTGGTAATACATATTATGCAAAATGGTACTACTCTCACTGCCTACCATACAAACCAAAGAAAGGAAATAAACATTGCAACATAACTATATATATTACTGCAGTACCTTTAATATAGCCTCTACATTCTGTTTTATGCAACCCTCAATAAGTATCTCAGAAGGTACCTTAATTGCTATAAGTTTAGACATTATATTTTTTGTCTTTTCCTTACTCTTTCCTTTATAAACTTACTAATTCAGTTTCAATAAACTTTCTACTGAAAATAACACTCATGATATCCCTCTCCTTCTCAAGATATAAAACTGGTAATTACTGCAAGACACCATTTGGAATTGATAAGTGCTTGTCCCTATTAAAATAAGAGTTTGACTATAGGTGTAAAGAACATTTTGTTACTTTCTGGAGTAGGAGGTAGAATCTCAGTGATAATGAATGTATTATCTATACGTTAGGCATTGGGAGTCTGAACATATAATGACAAGTGGTAATAAACTGCTAAAGTGCTCATAGATACTATATGGAAGTTTATAATGTATCTTATCATATCTGTACAAATTGTATTAGCTTTATTACTTGTGTAATCGTTTGATTTCCATCCACTTTTTTAATAGCCAGCCAGAGAAACTTGTACTCTCCTGTGTTCTTCCCAGCCTTTAACCCCTCCCTAGAATCTCACCCTTTGCTCTTCTCAGCAACATTCCCTCCATACTTTACTTATCCACTCTCCTCACACAATCAGAAGTTACATCTGTCGGTCTCCAGTCATCTAATTTATCTTCACTCCCCTCCCACCCCAGTTCCCTGATGCACACTCTTATACTGGAAGATCCCCACCCATTTTTATTCACCCAGTAAACACCTCTTAAAGGAATACAGCTTTCCTCCCTTATTCTCTATATCTTAAAGCTTGTACTACAGTTACTTTACACTAGCAATTCCTATAACCATTGCAGAATTTACATTCTATTGATGATTCCAATTTTCCTTCGACCCCTACAAACAACTCACAGAATCAGATTGCCACTGCCTCCATATATTAACCTGCATTTCTACCTATACACATACTACCTAGTCATACCTTATTAAGCTTTCACATCATATCACACCCATATCAGTACCCAACTCACATACATCAAACATATCAGGGTCTCCATACTACATAATCTCTAATTTTGGTAGAAAACGTCAGTTATACACAAAACTACACATTCCAAAAGCACTACTCAAATTCAGTCCCATTATCTTTAGACTTCTGCAAAGAGGCAGTGCTGAGCCCAGTTCAAGACCACTTAACAATAATGCCTCAACTCAGACCAATAAACAGTATCATATTACCTGCTCAGTCTTTAACTCCCACAGTATCAAGAACAAAACTGACCAGCTCAATGCATTTACTATATAAGATAATCTTGACATTATAACTATTACATAAACATTGCTGAAACCTGACACCCCTCATCTTCACCACCTCATACCAAACTATTCATCCCTACAAGATTACAGACCAGGCAAAAAAATCTGGGGGGAGGAGCATTAATTCTCTTCAAAGACAACATTAACCCCACAATCATTGCACAAGCTAAAAGCAACTGAGAACTGGATCCTAACTACAACCTTTTAAATTTTCCAACAACCAAACACCCACTTTTATAGCCAGTGCATACCTACCCCACCAGTCTCACCACCAAAACTCAACACCCTCATCCAACATATACATGCCAAAGCTTCCAAAAACTGTAACATAATCATTCTTGGAGACTTCAACCTTAATTACTTAGAACCAAAAACATTGAAATGCAGACCTCCTGGCCAGCTTAAGTCTTACCTAATCAGCTCTGGAGTCACTAGACCAAACCTTCAATCCAATATGCGCGCCTTACTAGATCTTGTAAAAACTAGTAATTCTACAGTGATATCTAACCTCACCATACATGCACGCTCCTTCAATGATCACTATCCCATAACTTTCTCAGTACATAATCTAACATTAAAATATGAACCCAAGACTCAAAACCATTCAGAACATCACTAATCTTAAAAAAACCTTGCCACCCTTGATTAGTCTTACTTACTTGCCATAAAAGATCCCAGTGAAACAGCTAACAATCTTACAAATACCCTACTGCACTTGCAAAACAAATTCTTTCCCTTGGTACAAAGGCTACTTCTACTACGCAAACATGACTGGGTATCTAATGAACTCAAATATCTCCTCAAATTATGTGATGAAGCATGGCATAATTGGAAATGCAACCCCTCCACAGATTTCCAAGTCAAATATACCTCACTATGCAACCTAGCCAAGCAATCTATCTGCAAAACACAAAAACAGCCACTGTCAAGACAAGTAAATCTCACGTTAGACAAACCTAAAATATTATGGAGAGGAAATTAACCCTCTGACTGGTTGAAAAAAAGCAACAAAACTCCAATCCCCTGAGCCCCTCTAATACTGCCATATACAGACTATCATGCACTGACTTCCTCAATGGGTTCAGCTATCTGCCACACATCAACAACACAAACCCTACCACCACCACAGCCACCACCCTCCCTCCCCTTTACATTCCATTATTCCATTTCAAAAAGATTAGAACTATAGACACTGTAAAACAATTGGACCAAATACAAATAGATCTCAAAGCTAATTGACTCCCACTACATTTGGGAGCCAACCTCCTACTAGGATCACTAATTTGCAAAGCCCTTACTCCTGAGACATCAACCTCTCTAACTCATAAAAAATTCTCCAAAACCCACATATATAATCTCAGGGGTATTGCTCAATCTTACTCCACCCTACTAACTCCAAAAAGTAAACTTGAATGCATGGACTGTGCATTCTCCATCCTAGCATCAAAGCTGTGGGACTCCATTCCTGTCTCAATCAGAGATGTCCAAAAGTATTGTGTCTTCAGCAGATCCAGATCATGGTCAAATGGGGCCCTAGGCAGGAGAATGGACCAGCCACCCCCCCCCCCCGTAGCCATTCTGGTGTCCCATTAGTTGTCTTCCCCCCAATTAACCATAAATACTGTTCAAAACTGTCAGCATGCATACTATTTTCTTTTTTACTTTTGAAATGAAGGCAGAGATATGGATTTAATTTAAAACATTTAATTTAAATATCCTTTGTTGACCATAACTGTCCCACTAGGTTAGCAGCATCTTTTCAGGGTAGACCTTTGAGGGTATTTATATTACCAGGGGAAATTTGGCCGGGACATTAAGAAAACTTCCCCCAACTCTTTTTGATAGCTCAAGTGGATATAAAAGACCTCACAGCACCTATCATTTACAGGACAGATGGGGCTGCAGTTTAATATCGCATCTAAAGGACAACACACTCAGGAATACAACACTCCACTGAGCAGTGTGTTATTAACAATTCATTTACGTGATATGGTAGTAGAACCCACAACTTTCTCTTCCAAAGGCAAGTATGCTACCAGTCGTGCTACTAACACTACTTTGAATTGCTGTGGCAAAACACTGACATTTGCTAAGCAAAACAGTTGCACATTGAACACAGAGTTAGCATGAGCAACAGTAAAAGTCTCTTCCCTTGAAACTCACATTCCTTGAAAGTGCACTGAAACTCACATTCCTTTAAAATGCACTGAAACTCACATTCTTTGAAAATGCACCCCCATGTAGATTTTTTCCATTAAGCAGTGGAACAAACTGCATGAACCAATAAATGACAAAATTACTCATTTCAGTACATTTCAATCAGCTCTAACAACTAAGCAGTCTGGTAGTTGATGTGCAGGATTAAGGCTATTGTCTCCTGTGTAGCCATGGTATAGGGTTTGAGTCTGAGCAAGCTAATTACCTAATCTGACATTCCTACCTAGGGCATTACACACAAACACACCTCTTAATACCTGAAATGTTTGTCGCAATGTGTGTGTTCAGTAGGAACAGTTAGTTCTGTTTCAAATAAGTGCCATCCATTTGCAGGGAAAGCAGAAGCAGTTATGTTCAAAGCCCAGTCAATTTAAATCCTTCGTGTTGCCTGCTCCAAGTTCTCTTTTCGCATGAAGAGATTTTGTTGTTTGTCTTTCGGCTTTTCCCGGTTAGGGGATGCCACAGCAGAACTCCGGTCTGCTAATGATTGGCAGTTGGTTTTTATGGTGTCAAGTTGCCAGCCCGACGCCCAACCTTCAATGAAGGCACGCCCATTCAACGCATGTCTTTCAAACGCCCACTCGACCATGGGGAGGACATACAGACTCCACACAGAAGGCACTCCCAACCCAAGCCGAGAATCGAATGGGAGCATGAAGAGAGTGCATTCTTAAATTAAATTTGTGGCAGACCACAGCTGGCTACCTCCCCCAAGCCAACAGGCCCCAGGCAACTGTATTGGTTGCCTACTGCTGGATCTAGCTCTGGTCTTCAGACAACAACTCAAGGAACACCTATTCACCCAAGAAAACTGCAGCTGCATTCACTCAGGCCATGTTACATGAACCCTACAGCTGTTTTCACCCCTTACATGAATGCTGCAGTTCTCTCACACATCCCTTTATCCCTATTTCATCCTTCCTTATATCATCCTGTCATCTCCTGTCTTACTGCCTCTCACACATCCTACTTCCCTCATCTCTTTGCATCTCTCTCATACTTCATCTCCTTTCTACTCTTCTTCCCTCTGCATATCTCTCTCACCTTTTCTCTGTCGTCGCTCCATGGTATCCTTTCTTACAACTATTCTCCCTTGCCTCTTCTAATGTCTTCATACCTCTCTATGTAATGATATGCTGCTATCCCTGTATCATAAGCCATCTCAGTCATTATGGCTATATCTTATCCATAATGCTCATCTAAGCATAATTCCATTTTTCCATCCATGTTTTGACATTGTTAACTGCATCTTGAACTAAATGTAGTATATTATTGTATCTATAAATATGTACATATATGCATATGTTTGTATATACTTATTTTTAGTACATCCTTGTATCTGTAAATGCGCTTTGTTAATTTCTTATGTGATCCTATTCATAGGTTCATAGTTTCATAGGTAGGTACTAGGCTATTGGCAGCCACAATAGTTTGCAATGGAGAAACCAAATAAGGGTATTGAGACAGAGACCGATATTCAACACACAAGAACACTTTAATAACGCAAAACACTAACAGTGCATTTTCGAAAACCTTCTTCAGAAACCAAAAACTGATTGTAATGTGTTGGCAATAATTTATACATAGTGCTATAAAACAATAACCAATGAGCAGTTGATGACAATAAAATATTTAAATGGCTTGTTTAAAAACACCAATAGTAAAGGACAACAAGTATAAATAAACATAAAAACAATATATACACATAAATATCAAGTTAAAAACCTTTCGTACACATAAATATCAAGTTAAAAAACCTTTCGTACACATAAATATCAAGTTAAAAAACCTTTCGTCAAGGGCCTACGTAAGCCTAGCCAGCAAGGTACCATAGCTTACGCCACCCAAGAAAGTTATTTTCCTGTGCCACTGTCCAGCAGAGACACAGAAGTGATCCCCAGGGTGTATTTCCAATTTCCCATCCACTCATCAAGATTTTTCTTGAAGAATGCTAATGAAGAACTTTGCTTGACATAGATGGGTAGCTTGTTCCAGAGTATAGGAAGTCACTGGGACAGGAATCTATCCCTCCAGCATGTCCTGTTTATTGTGGTGACAAGGTTTAGGTCCCTAGAGCATGTAGCTTGGAGGGATTGGGATTTCTTTAGGTGTAGCATGTCCAACAGCTCTGGGTTTGACATAGCTTTATATGTTGTGCAGATATCACCTCGGAGTAGGCGATATGCTACGGAGTAAAGCTGGAGTTTTTTGAGGTGGTCAGTGTAGGGCATTTGTTTGAGGCCAGTAATCCTCTTTGTGAGGTACTTATGTGGCCTTTCCAGCTGCTGCAGATGTCTTGTGAGGTACATTCCAAAAGGGGTGTTGTACTCTATAATGGGTCTAATGAGTGACGAGTAGAGGGGAACAATGACCTCTTTTTTCCTGGATGAGAACCCTTTAACGATGAGGTGTGCCACATAGAAGGACTTCCTGACTACTGTGGCGATGTGACTATCAAAGGAGAGACTACTGTCCACCTGGGTCCCAAGATCTCTTATCACGCATTCGGTGTTAAGTAGATTGCTGACTATGTGGCAGTTCGGGTCTATATTATTTCCTCGAACGCTTAAAAAAGCGAACGCTGATTGATCGAACTTATTTTCCGAAACTGCAAAATATCGAAGCAGCAGAAACTCAAATTTTTTCCTAGGAAAAGAATTTGGTTGTCCGTTTCTTCTGCTTCAGTATTTTCAGTGTTATGGTGGAAAGTTACCGGTTGGATACAGGTAAGTCTGCGATTGTGTGGATGTGAGTGTTAGGGTGATTTAGGTGAGTTAGGGTTAGGGCTCGGGTTAGGTGTGTGTGCGATTGAGTGGACATGAGGGTTATGGTGGATTTAAGTGAGTTAGGGTTAGGGAGCGGGTGAGGTGAGTGTGCGATAGTGACGGACCTTAGGGTTAGGGTTTGGGTTAAGGTAAGTGTGTAGTTAGTGGTGTGTGCATAGTTTAGTGTAGGGTTAGGTATCAGATTTTAGGTATATGTGTGTGGATTTCTGTTTGTTTGGTGTGCTTGTGTTGTGTGTATGTGTTTTGGATCAGCGATTTTTTTCCCTGGGAAAAAAGTCGCTGATCTGAAAGTTCGAGATTATAAGCTTTCGCTTAAATTAGGTCGATCGATCAGCATTCGCTTTTTTAAGCATTCGATGATATAATGTAGACCCGGTAGTTCATGGGTACAGAGTTTTTACCAAAGGGGATGACACTACACTTTTTGACACTGAGCTTGAGTCCATGGCTCTGACTCCTGGCATCTGTCTCAGTGAGGCCCTTCTGTAGGATGTCCACATCATTTGGGGACTTGACTATGGCTCCTAGTTTGCAGTCATTTGTGAACTTTGTCAGTGAGAGGCCTTCTGTGTTAGCCTGTACTTCAGAGAAGTAGATACCAAACAGGAGAGGTCCCAGGATGGAACCCTGTGGCACTCCACTTGTCACTGCCTTGAGGTCAGATTTGGAGTCTGCAACTTTTACAGTGTGGGTTCTGTCAGTGAGCCAGTTGGCAACCCATCTTGTGACGTAGGGATTTATACCTAGTTTAGTGAGTTTAGTTATAATTCCAGAATGGGGGATGGTGTCGAAAGCCTTGGCGAGGTCAAGATAGGCTGTGTGAACTACCTTACCCTCATCCACGGCTTTGGTGACTGCCTCAAAGAATTCGATCAGGTTCAGAAGGCATGATCTGCCTTTCACAAACCCAAACTGGGTGGGATCCAGAGTTTGGAGGTTACCAATGTCTTTGTTTATGAGTTCCATGATGATACGTTCCATGGCCTTGCAGACCAGGCTCGTCAGGCTAATAGGTCGATAGTTCCCGGGATCAGTGGTGGCTCCCCCTTTGTGGAGTGGGATAATTGTTGCTGTGCACCATTCAGTGGGCACAAGGCCTGATGTGAGGTTATTATTGAACATGATGCTTAAGTGGGGAGCCATTTCCTTCTGAAGTTCGTGTAAAACGCAGCCTGGGATGTTGTCCAGTCCATGGAAGCTGTGTTTTTGGCTTTAGAGAGTGCAGCTTTTACCTGCATAGTTGTGATTACAGGGACTCTGCTTTCTTCCTGTATAGATATGGGCCCTTTAGGGGGTGAGAGGGGGGGTAAAGTTAGCACTGAACCGATCTGCCAGGATGTTGACAATATCAGTTGGCTCTGTAATTTTCATGCCTTTGTGCTGTAACTCAAAGCAGATCTGGGTGTTGCCATCTAGATTCTTGACATAGCTATAGAATGCTTTGTGGTTGTCCTTGGATTTAGTGGCGATTTTGTTTTCATAGCTAACTTTGGAGGTTCTTATAAGGGATCTCAGCTTCTTACTGAGGCTGACCAGGGAGCTCCTCCACTCATGGGATTTTACTCTCTTTTGCAACAGTTTCTTCCTTCTGTTGTACAGTTTGTTTATGGAAGGGGACCACCAGATTGGCTTCCTTTTTTTGGAGGATAGCGTCTTGGTTCTGTTTGGGATAGCACAATCCATGCACTCATGTAAGTGCTTATAGAGTGCATTTGTGTAGGATTCAGCAGTTGTAACTGTATTGTCCATCTGCATGGGTGTCATGAAGTTCACCACTTCTGTCTTAAGAAGCATAAAGTTGGCTTTGGAGAATTTTTTTTAATGTTGTTTCCTTAATGGGGGGTGGGGGCAGGATGTGGATATCAAGGGTGATTAGCTTATGGTCGGATCGGACCAACGAGGAGTTGACTTCAGGTGTGGAACACCAGTCACTCATGTTGGTAGTGACTAGGTCTAGGATATTATTGCCCCTGTTGGGGGTGTGGATAACTTGATCTAGGGTACTGGAGTTTATGAATTCCAGAAAGCATTGAGCTAAGGAGTTGGTACACAAGTAGTTTTCCAAGTTAATGGTGGGGTAGTTGAAGTCGCCCATTATTAGGGTGTTTGGTTGCACCCTAATATTTTCAGTACATCAAGAAAAGAGGAGTGGGAATCCTGGGGCATGGTGGGGGATCTGTAGCAAGCTACAATTTGGATTGCAGTTTTGTCCAGAGTTAGTTGCACTTGTATAACTTCGGATGCATTATGCCGAGCAACTAGCCTGGCGGTGTGGATATCCTTAATGAATATGGGACACACCTCCGCCTTTGGTGTTTCGGTCCAGGTTACATGGCCAAAAAGTGTGGTATGAGTTATAGCCTGGTAGTGCAGGGGTGCTCTCTGGAGCCTTGAACCAGGTCTCAGTCACTGCACAGATATTGATGTTCTCCATTTTAAGTAGTGCCTCGAGTGAGTGCATTTTGAGATTTAAACTTCTAGCATTGAGTAGCATTACCTTCAGTTTTTGTTTGCCTGTTCCTGTTATGGTGGTGAATTTGTTATTTGAACCCTGCCTAAAAAAGGCACTATAGGGGCAACAAGAGCCTTAGCCAGTATCTGGAATCTCAGGGGCGACAGGTGCAGGCCATCTGTGGCAAAGCATCGTGGCCTTTCAACCATGTCATCCCAAGCAGACAGATACTGGATCCCCTTAGAATGACACCAGAAGCTTAACCAATTGTTGAAGGATAACTGGTTCATCCAGTGCCCTGGACTGGTACTATGAACCAGAGTCCCACCCCTTCAGCTGTTCATGTGAACAGCAACAAAAAAAACAAAAAAACAAATGGATGTTCCATCTACAGGCACACCAACCAGGTGACCATATGCATGACATCCCCCTCTATCCTGCCCCAGCCATTTAGGTCCCATTACTGTGCCCATGCCCTAACCCTCTTTCAACATATTTGTGTAGTTTGAACTATTTGCTACAAATGTAGCAAAAAAGTTGCTAGAAATGTAGCAAAAAGTTGCTACAGTTTATTCCCTGTGTCCCTGGAGCAGTACAGTGCTCATGCTTTAGTTTAAAAAAAAATTGTTTTAAACAGTAGCAAACTTGTCAAAGGAAAAATATACTTTAAAAATGATCAAAACACGGTAGGTTCAGGTTAAGGCACTTTAATCTTGCAGCAAGGAGACAAAAACGTGCTATTACAGAGTTTGTCTAACTAGAAACAGGAAATACTTTCATTTTTATACACTTTCTAATAAGACATTGCCTACCAAGCTGACGTAGCAAAGTACAAGTCTTTTCATCATCACTTGTTGACCATTAGTCTCATGAATTTCTGCTGATTTATCAATTTTTGTGAGAAACTTCCTAAGGAAAACAACGTGGCCTTGGTTACCTAGATACATGTTATGTTACCATTCAAGGTACTATGGCTAATTCAAGCACAAAGCTAGCAGTTCATTTCTCTAATAATCCTTTGTCTACATTATCTCTAAGCTTCTGCAGCTGTACATGTTCTCATACTTTGAACAGAGCTGATTGTTTAGAATCATTACATTTACAGAATATAGCATTGTTCATTCATTCATTCCTGACCTAGCAGATAAGCACCTGCTTCTCAAGTACATTTCCAAAAGGCATAAACATGAATATTGCTGTACTAGCAATTACTAGGTCAGAGGGCATCTTGCAAGTTTCAGAAAGCACACTGCAGTTTCAAAAAGCATCTTTTTCAGTTCTCATATGAAACTCAATTTATATATAAAACAATGCATATAAAATTGAATGAAAAACATGTTAACTCTTTTAACTTCTAATTAGCATGAAGCATACACACATTAATACATATTTTTCTGACATTTCCCCCCTGTTAATACTTTTTAATTCTATTTTCAAAAAGAATAAACAGTTTGCTTCTTTTCCTAACCTCTTCCAACCAGGATTTGCAGTTAAGAAAGTCATTCAGTTTAAACTTTATGAAAGTGTTTCACATTCCAGCAGCTCTTCAAATTCAGTACTCTGATACATAGTCTCAGAAACTGATATTTCTATAAATTCTTTGATTAATTTCTTCATGCAGGGGATTCCACAACAAACACAAACTCCTATTAGAAGTAATCCCACCCCAATGGCAATCAAAATGTTCATTAGGATGGAACCCCCCCCCCAAACAAATTCTGGAAAAAAGTCCGTCAGAGGGTTTGGGCCTGGCTTGGTCATGGCCGACACTTGCTGAATTACCTCAAGGTGGTCATTAATTTCGTGCTGATGATCTGGAATAAATGCACAGCATTCTTCTTTGATTAAAGCGCACATCCCACCCCTCGCCGCTAGGGTGAAGTCAAGAGCCATTTGGTTCTGGAGCACTACAGTTCTCATTGCATTCAGTTCATCAGTTATCAGTTCAAGAGCAGAGAAAGTTGCATTACTCATCACTTTGAGAAGTTTAGACAGTTTTCGCAGCTCCCAAATCGATTTAACTGTGCCATATGCAGGTAATATGCCTGCCCACGATATGACAGCGTCACTCAAGTCCATGTGTGTAAGTTTGGTACCCACACTACGTTGGTCTTTCCAGCCCGCCTCAATCTGTCCCATTAGATTCTCAGGTTTTTTAACAGTCTTCTTGGTTACATCTCGGGTATTTTGAATATTTCCCTGAGGCAAGACTGCAGTGTGTCGTATGGCCGGGACCAGGTATCCCAAAAAACAACTGCCGGGCCAATTCTCAGGTAACCATTTATATGCTTTTTTACCACACACAAAATAACAGTCCTCTACTTTAGTGGTTACTTTGTTACGAAATGACTGCCCTGCATGAAACATTTTCCTATCTATTACAGATAACTGTTTAAAAAGTACAGGATTACATTGTACCTGGTCAAGAGTCTTATGCATAGATTTAAGAAATGAGTTATAATCTGTACTACAAGATCCACCTAGATCGTTTGATTTTGTATAACATTTATATTGTACGGTCACATTACACTTGCTCCAACCCACTTGTATGGTATCATTTTTATAAAAACATACAATTCCCTTTTGTGCCACAGGCAAATACAGTGCTACCTTATCATATGCTTTAATAGCTACTGTGTCAAAAAACAGATTTTCCCAGGTCTCATTGACCCCTAGGGGGATAGCAGTCATTAATAACCCCCCGTATGCTGTTGGTATGGCTGTGCAGATCCAGCAGTTCGAAACATTAAAAGTCTCAGCATACACACGTGTAATTGCCTGATAAGTGTTAAAGTTCGGTGCCAGTCTATGTTTGGCCCATCACGTTTAATCAGTTCAACTTTTGTGGCAGGAAAAAGGAAAGGCCACAACAAAAAGAACAATGTAATTAGCATAGCTAACAAAATGATCATGCAAGTTTTCTGAGGTTGTTCAATGTCTCTATTCACTCTATACCTGGCCATTTTGTTCTCGTTGTACAACAGTAACAAGGTTTTTGTCCAGTTCAAAGTTCTTAACCAGTTTACAGTGTGTCAAATGAATCCAGGATGCTCGCTCTGCGATCTTGACTGCAGTGGGTGTCGACAGTAGTACCTGGTACAGCCCTTCCCACTTTGGAGAACTCCAGTTCTTTTTCTTCACAATCCTCACCCAGACCCAGGTGCCTGGGGCTACTGCTGCTTCCGATTTTGGTTGCTCTTTATCTGAAACAGAATTTAACTGCAAAAGTTTGTTATTCAAAAATCGCCTCATATACCCTGCAAGTGAACTGTCAGCCTCCTGCTCTGCAGACATGAGAGGTTTCCATTGAGGTGTATAATATGCCCTCCCAAACAAAACTTCAAAAGGAGTTAATCCCTTTGCATTTGGAACAGTTCTCATGCTCAACAGTGCCAGAGGTAAACAGTGCACCCAGTTCTTTTGTGTCTCACTAATCAATTTTCTAAGCTTATTCTTCAACACCCCATTGTGCCTCTCTACTAATCCTGCAGATTGGAGGTGGTACGCACAGTGGTTTTTCAACGATATCCCAAAATAGCGACTAAGTTGTTGTATTGTTTGGTTTACAAAATGTGTACTGTTGTCACTATAAATCTTTTCCAGTATGCCAAATCTAGGTATCATTTCTTTAACAAGGACCTTTGCAACAGTAGCTGCATCTGGATTTTTAGTTGGAAAAGCTTCCACCCATTTGGAAAACATATCTATAATGACAAGGCAGTACTTCCTATTTTCGCATTTGTTCAGTTCTATAAAATCCATACAAATAGTATGAAACGGATACGGTGCTGTAGGGAAACTCCCTTGCTTAGGTTTCAATGCCCCTTGTGCATGATGCTTGTTACAAACATGGCATGCTGCACAAAAATTTTTTGTATAATTAGTAAATCCATACGTCGTAAACACTCGATTCACTAACTGT
Source organism: Protopterus annectens (assembly GCF_019279795.1). Classification (NCBI taxonomy): domain Eukaryota; kingdom Metazoa; phylum Chordata; order Ceratodontiformes; family Protopteridae; genus Protopterus; species Protopterus annectens. Next base: position 604,938,739 of record NC_056730.1, on the reverse strand, counting down.
ACCATCCCCCCTGTTGAGACATGGCTCTGCCCATGGCTCAACAAAGCTGCATATCTAAACAAGTTAGATGGTAAGATTGGTTTCTTTTCTTTGGAGATGTACAGTCCCTTCTCAAGGATTGCTCCTCGTTTTATCCACTTTTGTTTTTCTACATTTGTAGTAAGTGTCTGCATTGTTTTTAACATTTCTAAATCTAAAATCTCAGAAGGTTGTAATTCCTCACTCAAAAGAAAAATTTCTGAAGCTGAAGCTGCCTGTTTTTCAGCTGTATCAGCCCTCGCATTACCTTTTGAAATTCTATCCTGTTGCTTGGTATGAGCTACGCATTTGCAAATAGCTACTTTTTGAGGTAACTGAATAGAGTCTAACAAATCTAAAATAAATTGTGCATGGTTAATTGGTTTACCAGTAGATGTTATCATTCCTCCATTTTTCCACTGCTGTGCAAAAACATGTACAGTAGAAAAAGCATACTGGCTGTCAGTAAAAATATTTACTTTCTTACCTTCTGCTAAGGTAGATGCCCTCGTCAAGGCAATCAACTCTGCTGCTTGTGCAGATAAGTTGTATGGTAAAGACTTTGCTTCTAAAATCTCGGTATCAGAAGCTACTGCATACCCAACTAGATTCCAAGGGAACATCTGTAAGGTCTTGTCTAGGTAGTGTCTTTTGCTCAATCTCCTGCAGGCAGCAGTGTGGTTTGCCATCTGCAGGGGTCGGGAGCAAGGTTGATGGATTCAAAGTTGTGCATCGTTCAATTGTCATATGAGGTTGGCTCAACAGTATAGTCATACAGGAAAGATGTCTAGCAGGAGAAAGATATGCTACTTTTTCTTGCAGTAAAATAATTGTGACTGCATGAGGCACTCTCAATGTGAGAGGGTAGAACAACACTACTGAGGCTGAAGCCTGCATTGCCATTGCAGCTGCAACTACTGCTTGTACACAGAGGGGCAAGGATCGCGCCACTGGGTCTAACTGTGATGAATAGTAAGCTATGGGGCATTGTCTGTCCCCATGCTGCTGTGTCAACACTGATGTCATATAACCTTGCTTACAGTCTACAGTATGGAAAAATCGCTTATGATAGTTTGGTAATCCTAAAACTAAGGAAGATGCTATCAGTTGTTTTAGCTTGCAGAAAGCTGCTTCTGCTTCTGGTGTCCACTGTAACAAATCCTGTGCTGCCATCGGCTTTTTGAATATCAAATTAGTCAGCGGAGCAGATTCCAAGGCATAATTTGGTATCCAACTCTGACAAAAGTTAGTAGTTCCCAGGAAGGACATCATTTCCTTCTTGGTAGTTGGTGTAGGTGCTTGTAGTATTGCTATTTTTCTGTCTTCATCTAATATTCTGCCTTCTTTGGATATTACATATCCCAAGTATTTTACCTGTTTTTTTCCAAAGTTGCAGTTTGTTCTTCTTTACCTTGTGTCCTTGAGTAGCTAAAAATTGTAATAATGCTATGGTATCTTCTCTACATTCTTGCTGGGTGGGGGCTGCCAGCAGAATGTCGTCTACATAAAGTAAAATCTGACTACCTTTCAGTGGGATAAATCCCACCAGGTTACTTGCCATTTCTTGTGCAAATATCGTTGGGCTTTCACAATATCCCTGTGGTAATCTCGTATATGTATACCGTTTCCCCTGAAATGTAAATGCAAACCAATGTTGGCTGTCTGGGTGTATCGGTATTGAGAAAAATGCATTGCTAATATCTACCACAGAAAAATACTTCTGCTGAGGTTTCAAATCATTCAATACGATGTGTGGATCTGGCACCGTTGGTGCCTTGGGTATAACTGCGTCATTTACAGCCTGTAGATCTTGGACCATACGCCATTCCTTGTTTGCTTTCCTAACAGGAAATAAGGGTGTATTACATGGTGAATCAGGAGATTCTATTAAGACTCCTTCCTTAAGTAAGGCTGCTATTATAGGTTTGATCCCTATCTCTGCATCCTTTCTTAAGGGATACTGTCTTTTCTGAGGTCTAAATGCTGATTTTGGCGTAATAGTAACTGGTCCTGCTGTACGAATAAGTCCTACAGCTGATTTCCCTGTTGACCAGAGAGTCTCTGGTATGTTTCGTAAGGCTTTTTCCTCTTCCTCCAATAAGAGTAACACTAGCTATCCTCACTTGCCTGTGAGTGCACAGCTGGGTGTGTCTGTGTTATCCAATTCAATTTCTGCTTCTGTACTCCTTGTTCAGAGAGTTCTAACTCTGTCTGTTTTTCCCACCTCGTGACTTTTTCTCCTAAGTCTGCCCACTTCAAATTTCTATTTTTAGTTAAGCTCACATGAGGCAATCAATTAGATTTGTAAAGTGCTAAAAATTCCTGGGGCAATGAACAGCTTATTACACTGTTTCCTTCTGTGTCCCAGTACAAATTTCGTAATACTAGCCTATTTGCATGGTTTTTGAACAACTCTTGCTCATATTCTTTATCAGGTCCTGGTCTATTACAGTAATATAGAGTGCAATGCAACAAATGCTGTTTGTCAGTGTCAAGGGAGGGGGATTTACTGATGGCTACATTCATCAGTTCTTCGGTTACTGCCCCTGGACCAGTCGTAACCAAGTCCTGGCTATACCAATAATATGTCTCAACCTCCGGTCGCACTACAAAAGTATCCATTTGTCACTGTGCTTCCATACCCTGCATGGTTGGAAATATGGCTATGCCAAATATCTGCATTAAGTCTCTGCCCAAGAGATTTACTGGGCATTTTGCAGAAACAACAGTTTTGCTTTTCTGGGTCATTCCTGAGACGGGGTCAGTTATTGCTATGTCATGGGAGAGTGGCTCCCGATACAGCTGTCCATTAGCTGCTTTCACTAGTATGTAATCTGGTGATTCTGAATTTTCTGGTAGTTTGGAAGGATGTATCAGGGTCCGTGAAGCCCCTGAGTCACACAGAAATTTGACTTCCCTCCCCTCTACCAGAAGCGTAACTTCCGGTTTTGTGTCTGCTAAGTAGAGCTCTAGGCTCAATAATGCTAAGTCCAAAATTTCATTTTCTTCATCATCTATGAATTCATGTACATCCTCTACCCCTTCTTTCACATCCTCTATCCTTGCTACCACATTTGTATTTGTCTTTTCCTGTTTGTTCTTATCCAGTGATTCCTGACTATCATATAGTCATTCCTCACCCTCCTTATCTTCCGTAGTTACCTTTTATTTAGCCTGCAATCCCTTGCCAAATGTCCTTTTTTCCCACATTTAAAACATTCACCGCTTTTCTTTCTTTCTTCAAAATCTTCTGATCGTTTATCAGATTGTTTGTTTCTTTGGGCATTTTTCTTACCCTTTTTCCCGGTTTGTACTACAAAAACTTCTGACCCATCTTCTACTGCAAATACTTGAGCTTTCTTTTTCTTTTTGCTATTAAAATGTCTTTTGGCATGTCTTGCATATTCAAGTAATGACTGTAATCTACTTGTACGATGATCTACCATGTGCTTTGTAATAAAGCTGCTAATGGGAGTAATACTGCCTTTTAAGAATGCATTCTTTAGCTGCTGCTCATATGGGGAATCATGTGTTTGATCTTCAGGTACCTGCATTCCGCAATGGTTATTAAAACATTCTAATAATCTAGCATAATATCTATCAACAGTTTCACCTTCTTGTTGTATGCACTGATTAATGCAAGTCCAATCAGCCCTAGGCTTCCATTTTTCAGAGATTCGGTCTGTCAGACCTTTTACTCTGTTATCCAGTTCTGCATTACTATGTGGGAGTGGTCTGAGCTCTGCGTCATGGGGATTCCAGTTGCCACTGATCATGTGCCAATCTGGACCTACAATTTGCCTAACTACTTTTTCTACTTCTTCTCCATTCAAATGGTAACTTAATCTCATGCCCTGTAAGTCTTCTAAGAATTTTCTAAAATTAACTTTCAGATGGGGAATTCCCTCTGTGGCTTTCCGGATATCTTCCGGTGTCCACGGTCTATAAACTAAGAGAGTCGGATCCTGTCCTGCCTGTGGATTTGGTACTTCTATGAGTGGACATATCTCTTCCTCACTCATAGCTTGTGAATTTTTATTCATTTCATATAATTCAATCTCCCCTCTCAAGTTACGTGTTCAAGACCTAGTCTCGATAGGATCCCTGACAAATGATTTTGATTTTGCAGGAACAGCTGGGTATAGCGGAGGTGGATCAGCTTGTCCACTCGCTTCATATTCTGATAAGGGAAGCGGAGGGGGCAGAGGAGGGGCTGTTGCTATTACCAAGTTATTATCTTCTTTGTCTAAGAACATTGCTTTTGAATTTTTAATCTTTTGTTCTCTGCAATTTGCTTCCTCAAGCCACCTATGTGCCTGAGGGACTCCTAATTGCCGTTGCTTTTTTAGCTGACCTTTTGAGTCTGTTTTAAGTTGTCTGATGAGTTTAATAAGTGAAGATTTATCTAAATTACCATCAAATTTGTATTTATCAACCCATTTTGTATAGTACTTAACATTATTGGCACACTGTAATTGCATATATTTCACGTCTTCGGTTAGGGGCGGGTCTCGGGAACTTTTCATGCACTGATTTCCCATTTGCCTTAGCTAAGCTGTAAATTGTTACGTAACCCTTCTTATCACGTGGTACCATGGTTTTACACCTTTTCACAGTTTATCTAGAATAACTGTCTACCTATTCTGTTTCCCTGATCTATGACAAGACAGTAACCTTTTTGTCCCTGATCTGCGCATGCAAATCTTCCTGACAGAAAACAGTTCTGCACCTAGTCCCTGATCTTAAAACAGAAAAAAGGTAAATTCCTCCTTACCTGACCCTCCTTGAGTTGATCCACCGGATCGTTGACTCGTCCTCCAATCCCAGATCAGAAACAGTGGCTGGCCTCTTTCGAACGACAATTCAGTCAGAGGTCTTTCAAAACAGAAGAGCTGATTTGGCCTCTTCTCCATACGGGTACATGCCACCGGGCCCAATTCTGACCTAGGCCTAGAGCGAGAGGTACTTTCCGGTCCGAAGGACCAAACTGTCAAAGGAAAAAATATACTTTAAAAATGATCAAAACACGGTATGTTCAGGTTAAGGCACTTTAATCTTGCAGCAAGGAGACAAAAACGTGCTATTACAGAGTTTGTCTAACTAGAAACAGGAAATACTTTCATTTTTATACACTTTCTAATAAGACATTGCCTACCAAGCTGACGTAGCAAATTACAAGTCTTTTCATCATCACTTGTTGACCATTAGTCTCATGAATTTCTGCTGATTTATCAATTTTTATGAGAAACTTCCTAAGGAAAACAACGTGGCCTTGGTTACCACCGGTTAGATACATGTTATGTTACCATTCAAGGTACTATGGCTAATTCAAGCACAAAGCTAGCAGTTCATTTCTCTAATAATCCTTTGTCTACATTATAGGTTCATAGGTTCATAGGTTCATACTAGGCTATCTGCCCGAGGGCATTTACAAGCCTAGCCCATCGTTTTGTGGCTTACGCCACCCCTTTAGTATGGGGAACTATACCCATTATTTTGCTGTGCCTCTGTTGAGCAGTGACACTGCGGTAATCCCTGGGGTATATCTGCGATCTCCCATCCATTGGTCAAGATTTCTCTTGAACAAGGCCAGCGAGGTGCTCTGCCTCACATGCACCGGGATTTTGTTCCACAGCATAGGGAGTCTTTGGGTGATGAATCTATCCCTCCAGCACGTCCTATTAATAGCTGTGTCGAGGTTTAAGTCTCCCGCCCTTGTGGCTCTGATGGATCTAGATTTTTTGAGGTGAAGCATATTCATCAAATCTGGGTTTGACATGGCCTTGTATGTTAGGCAAAGGTCACCTCTGAGCAAGCGGTAGGCGACTGAATAGAGCTGGAGTTCTTTCAGTCGGGCAGCATAGGACAGATTTTTGAGACCCTTTATCCTTTTGGTGAGGAAATTTTGTGGCCTCTCCAGCTGCTGCAAGTGTCGGGTCAGATACATCCCGAATGGGGCATTGTACTCAATCATTGGTCTGATGAGTGATGAGTAAAGGGAGACTATGACCTCCCTTGATCTAGATGAGAATCCCTTCATGATAAGGTGGGCAATGTAGAAGGTCTTCCTAACTACTTTAGCTACATGGGTGTCGAATGACAGACTACTATCAACCTGGGTCCCCAGGTCCCTGATAACTTCTTCTGTGCTCAGTGGATTGCCACCTATTTGATAGCTAGGGGTAACCTTGTTTTTCCCAAAGGGTATGACTATGCATTTTTTGGCATTTAACTTCAGGCTGTGGCTCTGGCACCAGTTATCCGTTTCTGTGAGACCCTTCTGAAGGATATCTGTGTCAGATGTGTTTTCTACTATGGCGCCCAGTTTGCAGTCATCTGCAAACTTTGTCAGCCATAACCCTCCTGTGTTTGCTTGTACTTGGAAAAGTAGATGCCAAACAAGAGTGGGCCCAGGACTGAGCCCTGTGGGACACCACTTGTGACAGGTTTTGAGTCTGACATGGCGCCAGCAACTCTGACCCTGTGGGTTCTGTCACTCAGCCAGTTTGCAACCCATCTTGTGATGTATGGGTTAACATTTAAGCTGATGAGTTTTTCAATGATACCCGAGTGGGGTATTGTATCGAAGGCCTTAGCCAGATCGAGGTAGGCTGTATGGACTGCCTTTCCCTCATCAGTGGCTTTGGTGACTGTTTCGAAGAAGTCAACCAAGTTTAAAAGGCATGATCTGCCTTTGACAAAGCCAAACTGGGTTGGATCCAAAGTCTGCAAATTCCCTATGTCTTTATTTATGAGGTCCATTATGATCCTCTCCATGGCTTTGCAGATAAGGCTTGTCAAGCTAATGGGCCGGTAATTTCCAGGGTCGGTGGAGGCACCGCCTTTGTGAAGTGGGACCACAGTTGCAGTGCTCCACTCCCTGGGTACGTATCCCGAGGTAAGACTTTGATTAAACAGCTGTCCTAGCTATGGGTTTAATTCCTCATTGAGTTCATGGAGCACACAGCCGGGGACACCATCAGGTCCCATGGATGCTGTGTTTTTTGCTTTGGAGAGAGCAGTTCTCACTTGGGCGCTGGAGATGTTTGGGGGCTGCAATCGTTTGGTATAGATATCTCTCCTTTTGGGGAGGGGAGAAGTTTGCACTGAACCTGTCAGCCAGTATGTTGGCAATGTCTGTAGGATCAGTAATCTTCACATCATTTTGAACTAGTTCTGAGCATATCTGGGAGTTTCCTCCTAGGTTTCTAACATAGCTAAAGAAGGCCTTATGATTGTCTTTTGAGTCTTTAGCTATTTTTCTCTCGAAATTTGCTTTGGATGATTTTATGAGAGCTCTTAGTTTTTACTTATAGTGATCAAGGGTGTCTTACCTTTTAAGGATTTTGCTCTATCTTGTAGTAGCTTCCTCCTTTTATTGTAGAGTTTGTTTATGGCTGGGGTCCACCAGACTGGACGCTTGCCTTTGGTACTAAGAGTCTTTGTTTTGTTTGGGATTGCCTTATCCATGCAGTCCTGCAGGTGCTGGTAGAAGGTGTTTGTAAGTGATTCAGCGGCTTGAGTACTGTTTTCCACGGCTCGGGGCCTTAAAGGAGACCACACTAGTCTTTAGAAGTGTGAAGTCGGCTTTTGAGAAGTTCTTTACTGTGGTCTTTTTATTTCAGGTGGGGTGGGATGAGGACCTCCAGCGAGATTAGTTTGTGATCTGATCTCACCAGTGAGGGGTATACTTCCGGTGTTGAACATTGTGCTCCCATGTTCGTGATGATGAGATCAAGTATGTTATCTCCTCTTGTGGGGATGGTGACTAGTTGTTCCATGGCATTTGAGTTTATGAATTCCAGGAACTTTTGGACTAGGGTGTTTGGGCTTGAGTAGTGTTCCCAGTCTATATTAGGGTAATTGAAGTCACCTAGTATGATGGTGTTTGGTGATACATTTATCCCCTCTAGTGTTTTCAGGAAGGCCATGTGAGGTTCCTGAGTTTGTGAGGGTGGCCTGTAACATGCTACAATTTGCAGAGCAGTCTTGCCTATGGTTAATTGCACCTGGATGGTCTCCGATGCATCGTGCATTGCCACCAGTCTTGAGGTGTGGGTGTCCTTGATGAATATGGATACCCCTCCTCCTTTCTTGGTATTGTCCGGATTTTGGGGCCGGAACGCATGATATGAGGTAAAACCTGATAGCGCTGGGGTGCTCTCAGGAGCCTTGAACCAGGTTTCTGTCACAGCACAGACATCGATGTTCTCCATACTGAGAAGGGCCTCGAGTGTGTGCATTTTGAGATTGAGACTTCTGGCATTGAGCAGCATTACCCTTAGTTTTTTTCCTTTTTTGTGTTCTAGGGTGGTAGGTTTAGAATTTGAGCCTTGCCTAAAAAGGCACTATGGGGTGGCAAGAGCCTTTGCCAATATCCGGAATCCCAGGGGTGACAGGTGCAAGCCGTCCCTTGCAAAGCAGCATGGCTTGTCCAGCATGTCATCCCAGGCAGACAGATACTGGATCCCCTTTGAATGACACCAGTGTTTAAGCCAATTGTTAAAGCTGATCATCTTATCTCTGTATTGTGGCATCACTCTTGGTGAAGGTAGGATACTGCTCAAGGTCAGGGTCATACCTGCCTGGGCTACATAATCAGAGAGCTCCTCAATGTCTCTTTTCATGTAGTCCATGGAGGTACGTCTCAGGTCATTTACACCAGCGTGGACAATGACTGAGTCATATTTGTACTTGCTGTTGAGAGACCTGAGTGCTTGCGTTATGTGGCGGATTCTAGCACCCGACAGGCAGCTTACTGTGACCTTCTCCTTACTCAGTCTGGTGAGCGGGACGTCAGTGTGTCTGACTATGGAGTCACCAATGACTAGTGTGTCTGGCATTGTGTTTGGCCTTAAGGGCTGTGACTGTTTGACACTCTGACTGTGAGGTCTATGTGTTGCAGGTGTTGTGTTCTGAGGTGGTGGTTATTTGGGTGTCTGCTTTGATGGCCTCTGCTGTTTTGGTAGATTTTTGATCAGAGCCTCCGAGTATGTCTTTGTGTGTTTATGTGTATGATTTGAGGTTGTAATGGTGCTATGTGAGACTAGGTCTATAGTGTGTGTGGTAACCTTCTCCTCCTGACTGGTCTTGCCAGTCCTGTGTTGAGAGAGCTCAGCCTCCAGTTTGGCCGTATAGTTGCATCTCTCGCAAGTATTTGTGTTTTGTGGGAGGAGGAGAGGGTTGTCTGTGTACATGAGGCAATTGTAGCATTGCCTCAGTATTCCCAGGTTCACCAGCTGAGCAGGAGAGGACACTAGCAACTGATCCCTCGACATGCTAGAAGGATAGATAAAAACTTTAAAAAAGATTCAGGGGGACGTGGGTGACCGAGAAATGGGGGGTTACCTTTTTGGGGTACTATCTATGACAAGAGTGCCGTATCAAGGTAATAAGTACTGTAGGAGCAAGTTCTAGGTTTAACAGATAGAGAATAGTCTACTTGGAGTCAAGTGGAGATGATCTTTTTAGTTATAGGATACGCTGATTAGATCAGTAGTATAGTTTGAGGAAGGTAGTTTTAAGGGAAAATTTGAAGAGTGGACTTTAGGTAGCCCGAATAGTTTAACCTGCCTAACCGGTGCTGCCCTAGTGTGCAACAGTGGCAGCTCCGCACTAAATCGCGCTAAATCGCGCTGACGCGCGTTTACCGCGTTTTATACCAGGGGGCTGGAAAAAGCTAGAAACTGGCCCAAAATGACCAATAAACTACTAGTTACTGGCTGAAACCTCACAAAACTGGACAAAAGGCAGCTCAATGCTTCCCACTCCCACTGGTAAGCAAGGTAACTTCCTCTCCCCCAAATAAGGCAAGGAAACAGTACACAGGAACTTACAACCAAAGCCCAGGAATCAGCAACTCTGAAACTGGACTAAACTAGTAAAGCAGGAAAAACAAGAGATATTTTTTTTTTTCTTTTTTTTTCACAAAACAGGCAGAAACAGGTACAGCAAACACTTATAAATGCTATGAATCAGCTACTAGAGCTTACACAGAAGAATTTGCTACAAATACAGTCAAATAGTAACAAACAAGGATTCCAAGTGCAATATTAAGTTAAATGCAGTAAAACAGCTTCAATGTAACAGAAAGGCAGGCGAAATACAGTCGCTAGGTATTCAGATGTGGAAAGCAACAAAAATATACTTAGTATCAAGAAAAGTCACTTATTCAGCTCTCTGCAGCCTGGATTACTCTGCTGGCCCACGTGGAGTCTGTGCTGAGTAGGTACAAGCTGAAAAACGCGCGTTTACCGCGTTTTATACCAGGGGGCTGGAAAAGCTAGAAACTGGCCCAAAACGACCAATAAACTACTAGTTACTGGCTGAAACCTCACAAAACTGGACAAAAGGCAGCTCAATGCTTCCCACTCCCACTGGTAAGCAAGGTAACTTCCTCTCCCCAAATAAGGCAAGGAAACAGTACACAGGAACTTACAACCAAAGCCCAGGAATCAGCAACTCTGAAACTGGACTAAACTAGTAAAGCAGGAAAAACAAGAGATATTTTTTTCTTTTTTTTTTTTTTCACAAAACAGGCAGAAACAGGTACAGCAAACACTTATAAATGCTATGAATCAGCTACTACAGCTTACACAGAAGAATTTGCTACAAATACAGTCAAATAGTAACAAACAAGGATTCCAAGTGCAATATTAAGTTAAATGCAGTAAAACAGCTTCAATGTAACAGAAAGGCAGGCAAAATACAGTCGCTAGGTATTCAGATGTGGAAAGCAACAAAAATATACTTAGTATCAAGAAAAGTCACTTATTCAGCTCTCTGCAGCCTGGATTACTCTGCTGGCCCACGTGGAGTCTGTGCTGAGTAGGTACAAGCTGAAAATGCATTACCGCGTTTTATACCAGGGGGCTGGAAAAAGCTAGAAACTGGCCCAAAACGACCAATAAACTACTAGTTACTGGCTGAAACCTCACAAAACTGGACAAAAGGCAGCTCAATGCTTCCCACTCCCACTGGTAAGCAAGGTAACTTCCTCTCCCCCAAATAAGGCAAGGAAACAGTACACAGGAACTTACAACCAAAGCCCAGGAATCAGCAACTCTGAAACTGGACTAAACTAGTAAAGCAGGAAAAACAAGAGATATTTTTTCTTTTTTTCTTTTTTTTTCACAAAACAGGCAGAAACAGGTACAGCAAACACTTGTAAATGCTATGAATCAGCTACTAGAGCTTACACAGAAGAATTTGCTACAAATACAGTCAAATAGTAACAAACAAGGATTCCAAGTGCAATATTAAGTTAAATGCAGTAAATACAGCTTCAATGTAACAGAAAGGCAGGTGAAATACAGTCGCTAGGTATTCAGATGTGGAAAGCAACAAAAATATACTTAGTATCAAGAAAAGTCACTTATTCAGCTCTCTGCAGCCTGGATTACTCTGCTGGCCCACGTGGAGTCTGTGCTGAGTAGGTACAAGCTGAAAAACGCGCGTTTACCGCGTTTTATACCAGGGGGCTGGAAAAAGCTAGAAACTGGCCCAAAACGACCAATAAACTACTAGTTACTGGCTGAAACCTCACAAAACTGGACAAAAGGCAGCTCAATGCTTCCCACTCCCACTGGTAAGCAAGGTAACTTCCTCTCCCCAAATAAGGCAAGGAAACAGTACACAGGAACTTACAACCAAAGCCCAGGAATCAGCAACTCTGAAACTGGACTAAACTAATAAAGCAGGAAAAACAAGAGATATTTTTTTCTTTTTTTTTTTTTTTCACAAAACAGGCAGAAACAGGTACAGCAAACACTTATAAATGCTATGAATCAGCTACTAGAGCTTACACAGAAGAATTTGCTACAAATACAGTCAAATAGTAACAAACAAGGATTCCAAGTGCAATATTAAGTTAAATGCAGTAAAACAGCTTCAATGTAACAGAAAGGCAGGCGAAATACAGTCGCTAGGTATTCAGATGTGGAAAGCAACAAAAATATACTTAGTATCAAGAAAAGTCACTTATTCAGCTCTCTGCAGCCTGGATTACTCTGCTGGCCCACGTGGAGTCTGTGCTGAGTAGGTACAAGCTGAAAAACGTGCGTTTACCGCGTTTTATACCAGGGGGCTGGAAAAAGCTAGAAACTGGCCCAAAACGACCAATAAACTACTAGTTACTGGCTGAAACCTCACAAAACTGGACAAAAGGCAGCTCAATGCTTCCCACTCCCACTGGTAAGCAAGGTAACTTCCTCTCCCCCAAATAAGGCAAGGAAACAGTACACAGGAACTTACAACCAAAGCCCAGGAATCAGCAACTCTGAAACTGGACTAAACTAGTAAAGCAGGAAAAACAAGAGATATTTTTTTCTTTTTTATCTCTAAGCTTCTGCAGCTGTACATGTTCTCATACTTCGAACAGAGCTGATTGTTTAGAATCATTACATTTACAGAATATAGCATTGTTCATTCATTCATTCCTGACCTAGCAGATAAGCACCTGTTTCTCAAGTACATTTCCAAAAGGCATAAACATGAATATTGCTGTGCTAGCAATTACTAGGTCAGAGGGCATCTTGCAAGTTTCAGAAAGCACACTGCAGTTTCAAAAAGCATCTTTTTCAGTTCTCATATGAAACTCAATTTATATATAAAACAGTGCATATAAAATAGGATGAAAAATGTGTTAACTCTTTTAACTTCTAATTAGCATTAAGCATACACACATTAATACATATTTTTCTGACAAAACTGCTTGCTACAAATGTAGCAAACAGTTGCTACAGTTTATATCCTGCCTGTACTGAGCACCACAGTGCTCAGGTTTCAGTTAAAAAAAAAAATAAATAAATAAATATCTATCTATCTATCTATATATATATATATATATATATATATATATATATCTTCCTGTGGATTCAATAAAAATGTACATGTTTGCATGTTAAGCAGCAGCCATACACCACATTTAAATGTAAACAAGTGCAGTTTCATGGCTAGCAACAATGTTGCTGGCTAGGAAACCATGTAAAGCAACACAGACAGCAGCAGACATATAGACTTGTTTACCTATAGGCAAACTAGGTCTGCTCGATTGCGCAGAACGCCACAGTGATTACTAGGGTTAATAGTATAGCAATGTATATAGTCCAAACACTGATATTGTGGAATCCTATTTCAGGCATACTGAACAATAGTTGCGTAAATGATCCATAATGGCACATGCACTGCCATTTAAAATAAACAATAGGGGAAGTGTGTGTATTGAATAGGGGCATGCAGATAAATTGTAGGAATGAACACAGGGAAAGAGGACAGGTGAAACATCTTAATGCACAGCAGATGAGGACATGTAAATGAAGGCATTGTAGCAGGAACAATAATCACATATCAACATGATACAATACAGACTGCACAGTGAAAATGTATATTATGTGACTGTGACACAAGTTGACATAACAATGGGGTAGATGTCTTTGTGATATAAACATCCTGACACGAACAATGGAGAGGACATCTATCAGGAATGTTATATACAATGCGGGTTAGGTACATATTGTGAAGCTGTGCAGAATGAGTTGCCTGAATATGACTATAATGTCAGTAGAGGTCTCCACCAAGTAGGACACATAGTTACAGGTTCATGGACAACAGTAAACAGAAGCATGCACAATCATGGACAATATCCGAATAATACCACCACTAATCCCATGTCTCTGACATAACATACTATGTGATTGTGAGTGATCATCGATGGTTCTGCGTGAACACACTTGCACAATATTATGAGATGTCAGCACTCTATGAGGGCAGTCAAGCATGGTGTCCTGACACTGTAACATCTTCTGGAGGTGTTATGAGGGACATCGCTATACCTGTATGTGACATTATGATTAATCCAGCAAGAGGTGTGCATGGCACATTCCACATTGTGACAAATGTAACCCATGCCATAAATGCTGTCAAACAACTATGTATGTACTGTGTGCATCACTGGAACAGGTATCATCCATGCATCTGATATAACACTTTAATGGGGGTTCCACACCATCAGACAGTAATGTTTATGCAACAAGAATACCTAGGTATGGCCAATAAGATGTGTGGGGACTCACTGTGGCAAAGGTGGTACACATGATTTACACATCTCTGGAAGATGTGTAGGGTAGTACATGAAGAAGGGTGCATTGTACTCAATTACTGGTGTGATGAAGGCTGTGAACTATGGAAGTATTATGGTCTTTGATGTGGATGCCCTGCATATACTCTGGAGTTGTGTTACATACAAGGAAGTTGTCACCATTGTAGGCACATGCTGGTGGACATTCCACATATCATCTACTTCAGTACACAGGTTACATACCAGTTGTTCTGCTCATAGGGTTGTGATGTCTACATTATCACTGGGTTGTGCATTTGTTTTCGTAAGGTACCTGTCTGGATTATATGAAGGGACACATTGCTGATATGTCAAATTATGTGTCTGAAGCAGGTATGACACTAGGCCTAAGCAACATTCTACCTTCACCCAGGATGATGCCACAATATAAACAAAATTGATGGACTTCAACAATTGGCTTAGCTTCTGGTGTCAATCCAGGGGATCCAGTATCTCTTAGCCTGGGCTTACATGGTCGATAAGGGACATTGCTTTGCCAGAGATGGTCTGACCCTGTATCCTCTAGGCTGTTGGATAATGGTAAAGGTGCTTGCCACCCCCATGGTGCCTTTTTTAGGTAATGTGAATGCAACAAAAGTTCTGAAATAACAACATCCACTGGAGGCAAACTCAAAGTTCTGCTCCTTAATGCTAGAAGTCTAAACATGAAGCTACACCAGAGGAAGTGGCCAACCTGCTAGCTGACAGATTTGGCACAAACTTCAACCCCCGGTCCCACCGGCCAAAACCCAAAGCATACCTGACACCAGTCCTTTACCTGGTATCTCTAAACATCAGGTGATATCTGTACTCTCCAAGGCTAAAAACTCAATGGTACCAGATAACATCCCAGGTTGATTACTAAGCAATCTAAACCAGGACCTAACAGGCCAAGTTAGCTTCCTCTTTAACCATAGCCTGGGAACTGGCTTTGTTCCAGTGGAGTGGAAAACAGCAGAAGTAATCCCCTTTCACAAAGGGGGGCCATCAACCAACTCTGGGAACTATAGACCGATAAGTCTAATCAGTCTCATTTGCAAGGCCATGGAAAGAATCATTATGGACCTTATCAACAAGGACATAGGTGACCTTCAAACTCTAGACCCAACCCAATTTGGCTTTGTTAAGGTTAGTTCATGCTTATTAAACCTAGTTGTAGAACACAGCATGTGTTTTAACTTTAAGAAGCATTTCAAAGTGAGGGTACATGCATATAAATAGAGAGCACGTGCAGGTAGCAGTGCCATTTTGAGAGAACAGCCAGAGTGTTAACATGTATGAGTGAAGTAGTCAGTCTGTTTATAAGTTTATTTAAGTTTAAGTTACTAAGCCTCAATCCTGATGTGTTTGTATATAATACATTTGCTTGAACCGTACCCACAACTGTTCATCTGTTTTATCCCGAGCAGATAAGTGACATGGTGTCAGAACTGGGATGGAAACTGCAACTTCTTCAAGCCATTAGGTGCAGAATTAACAGTGAAGGTACATTGAGCAGGTTGGGTGATACAGTGCTCAAACTATAAAAAAAGTCCAGAAATTAACTTCAGGTAATGAAAACTTGCACACATTATTTATTTTGTAAAGAAAACCATACAAAGCATTCGCAAGGCACAAAACACATTATTAATCAAATTAGGAGCACAAAATGCATTATTAATCAAAATGCACAAAATGCATTATTGATTAAATTAAATATTCAAAACCATGATATTTGATAGAATTATCAGAAATACTTATGTGGATGGTCAGAGTTAATTCCGATTTGTAAAATGAGCATATTAAAAGTAAAATCAGCATGTTAAAAGTCAAACAAGCACAAGAAAAGTATAACAAGCAGGATAAGAGGTCAAATAGGCATAATGAGTACAATAAAAGGGCAAAATAAGCAAAAAAGCAAGACAACTGCATATATTTTAGTAAACAACCATGTTTTGATATGAGCTACTGTTTCACATTGACTAAAGCTATTCAAAGTATACTAGAGTTGTTTGAAATATCTCAGAGTGTGAAAAGAGTTTGAAGTGTGTGCTTTATTATAGTACAATTATTTCAAAGAGTTTACTGTGTGCAAAGTGCAGTTATTTTGCAAAGTGCAGTCAAAATACATTCATTTTGAAAAGGTTCTTGTGCTGTGGACATTTTATTCACAGAGTACAGTCATTTCAAAGTGTTTCTCACACTCTACAAAGTTATTTTGCAAAGTACAGCCATTTCAAGAAGTTTATTGTGCTTTGTACAGTCCAGTAGCAAAGTGCAGTCATTTTGAAGTGTTTCTTACACTGAAAAGGGGTAGTTTCACAAAGTGTATTGATTTCAAAGTGTTCTTGTGCTATGGAAACTTATTTTACAAAGTATAGTTATTTCACAGTCTGTTGTGCTATTGGGCATAATTACAAGTTCTGGCATAAATTTCTGGAATGCATGTGTATGTTCGTACATAATTCCAAGGGTCTTTATTACTGTGTGCTGATAATGCAGAGGTATTTTGCAGACCCAGTCCACTTGTGTTTGGTCATAATATTGCAGAGAATTGGAGAGTATTTGAGCAGGAATATGATAGTTTCATACAAGCAGCTTTTTCTGACAAAGATGCACATATGAGGGCATTTATTTTACTTAACTTAGTAGGGGCAGAGGCCATTGAAAGAGAGCATTCATTTGTGTATGCACCAGCAGTATATGCAGGAGAAGGAGAAACTGCTATTTTGTTGTACAAGTTAATCAAGGGAGGACCTGAGTGCTTGAAATGTAAATTTAGAGAAATGCATAGCCCCCAAACAAATGTTACATTGGAGAGGCAGCTATTTTATACAAGAGACCAAAAATCAGTAGAAACTTTTGCAGTTTATATTATTGACTTGAGAAACAAAGCTAAAATGTGCAGGTTTGGTGATTTGAAAGACGAGTTGATAAAAAACAGGCTTGTGTGTGGTGTTAACAATGCTGCTGTGAAAAAGATTTTGCTTTATGACAGTGATTTAATGTTGAGCAAAGCTATAGAGATTTGCCAAATACATCAGCTTACAGAAAGGCACAAAAGTATGCTCGCAAGTCATAAGAGCATAGTTTCAACAGCTTCTAGAGCAAATGTTGACAGCATGCAACACGTGGCTAGCAGAAACAGGCTTAAGCACATGGGAGCTGCAGTGCCTGCAGGATTCCTAGGGAGAACCCGTGACTTTCCAGCAAGTTCTAAGACTAGTTCAGTAAAATGGACATGCTCAGTGCAGCACAGGGGTGAGTCAGCAAAACCCAAGTCAAGTCTTATTGTTAACTGTCATAATTGTGGTGCCAGTCATGAGTCTACAGCAGAGAAGTGCTTAGCATTTGGTCAGCAATGCCACAAGTGTAAAAAATAGAACCATTTTCAAATGTTTTGTAAATCAAGCACGCCTCATTCATTTATTAAGAAAGGTCAGTCAAAAAAGCAAGTTGATAATATAGAAACACGTGAAAGAAAACAAAAGCTGGATAAACGCCTGGTATACACCTCAAGCGAAAAAATGAAAAGACCAATGGTTAGACTACAGCTGAAGATAAAAATGGAATAATCCACATCAGGAAATAAATCACTTGCAGCTTCACAGTAGTGCCCTTTATAAAACCAAAAGTTGTAACTGAGATGTAGTAGTCAAGGTAGGAAACGGTTCACTTGCAGTTTCACACCACTTTATTAAACAAGAGTAAGCGCTTTTGCGATCTAAGTCAGCTGATCGCTTCTTCAGACTCATAAAAACAGTTAAAACATTGGTATTTAAAATATGGTTCAACCAATGAAAGCACATATAGAACTATGACATAGACTAATTAAAATTGCATACATCAGTACATTAATTTGCCTTATATTCTGCATAAGATGAAATAAAATATACATATAACAGACACATTTTATGTAATAATCCATATACTTAATGTTTTAGTGGTCTGGATTTTAAAAAAGGTTTTAAGGAAACAGCATTGTTCAATCCAGGAGACCTATCTGCCTGAAGTAGTAAAATCCATCTTTGTTCGGCTTCCTCTACCTTATTCCTTATATCACCTCCCCTCTTACTTTTATTTATTATTTCTAAAACCATGAAATTAAAAATATGTTTCCTATCTTCTTCTTCCACATGTTTTGCTAAAGCACTTGTGTCTTTTTTATTTCTTATATCTTTAAGGTGTTCAAGGATACGTTCCTTTAGACACCTATTGGTTTTGCCTATATAAAAGGCATGACAGACGGTGCAGAAGCTGAAATAAACCTTGAACACCTTAGAGATATAAGAAATAAAAAAGACACAAGTGCTTTAGCAAAACATGTGGAAGAAGAAGATAGGAAACATATTTTTAATTTCATGGTTTTAGAAATAATAAATAAAAGTAAGAGGGGAGGTGATATAAGGAATAAGGTAGAGGAAGCCGAACAAAGATGGATTTTACTACTTCAGGCAGATAGGTCTCCTGGATTGAACAATGCTGTTTCCTTAAAACCTTTTTTAAAATCCAGACCACTAAAACATTAAGTATATGGATTATTACATAAAATGTGTCTGTTATATGTATATTTTATTTCATCTTATGCAGAATATAAGGCAAATTAATGTACTGATGTATGCAATTTTAATTAGTCTATGTCATAGTTCTATATGTGCTTTCATTGGTTAAACCATATTTTAAATACCAATGTTTTAACTGTTTTTATGAGTCTGAAGAAGCGATCAGCAGACTTAGATCGCGAAAGCGCTTACTCTTGTTTAATAAAGTGGTGTGAAACTGCAAGTGAACCGTTTCCTACCTTGACTACTACATCTCAGTTACAACTTTTGGTTTTATAAATGGCACTACTGTGAAGCTGCAAGTGATTTATTTCCTGATGTGGATTATTCCATTTTTATCTTCAGCTGTGGTCTAACCATTGGTCTTTTCATTTTTTTTTTTTTGATAATATAGAAAGCTGCAATTTTACTTTCTATGTAGATGATGTATCAGTGGTTGATGAATATGTTAATGCAGTAGATTTGTTTGCAAAAAACAAATTGTTTTGTACTGTCCTGATCAATGGTAAACCTACAGAGCTCAAAGCAGACACTGGTTCAAAGTGCATTGTTATATGTCAACAGAAACATTTGCTAGAGTAAGAGCTGGTGAACAATCTAATTTGACCACTTGTATGAAGCTTGCTGCTTGTGGAGGTGAAGAGATTCAAACCAAAGGCTCAGTAGTGCTTTCATGCTATTCAGCTGGGAACAGTTACAGCTTGCAATTTATGTAGTTAGAACACCTGTGCAGTCATTATTAGGTCTCAGAGACAGTTTAAGAATGAAACTGCTTTCTTTTACCAAAGAAGTCCATCATGTAAGCACATGTCCTAGTTCCAGTTTCACCGATACTATTTTCTTAGAGTATGCTGGTATTTTCAAAGACAAGCTTGGCAAACTTCCAGTTGTGTACTCCATGAAGTTAGACCTAGAGGTCAGTCCAGTTGTCAGACCAGTGAGAAAAGTTCCAATAGCTATGCAAGACAAAGTCAAGGTCCAGTTAGATAAAATGGTGCAACAAGGTGTGATTTGTCCAGTCACAGAGCCAACTGAATGGGTATCTTCGATGGTAGTTGCTCATAAGAAGAGCTCAGATACAATCAGAATATGTATTGACCCAAGAGACTTAAACAAAGCATTAAAGAGGCCCCATCATCCTATGCATATAGTCGAGGAGGTTGCTATTCTCATGCCAAATGCCATTGCTTTTTCTGTCTTAGATGCAAAAAGATCACTTTGGCAAGTAATGCTTGATCGCATATCTTCACTACTGACTACATTCAGTACCCCATTTGGTAGATACAGATTTCTCAAAATGCCTTTTGCAATAAATTCTGCTGCTGAAGTCTTTCAGCATGCAATGGAGCAAATATTTTCAGGTTGTCCGTGTGCTATAATAATAGATGATTTACTAGTTGGAGGTTATGGTGAAGCAGAGCATGACAGAAAGCTCAGGAAAGTTCTGGACAGAGAGTGTGAAATGAGTCTAAAGCTCAGTCCTCTGAAATGTAAATTCAGGCTACCAGACGTTACTTATGTATGTCATTTATTTACTAGTACGGGCTTACGACCAGACCCTTCCAAACAAACAACCATTCTTGAGATGCCAGTTCCAGACAATGTCCAAGCCTTACAGCATTTTCTTGGTATAGTTAACTATCTGGGCAAGTTTATACCAGACTTCAGGAAATTATCAGTGCCTTTAAGAGAGATGACATGTAAAATGTTGCCTGGTCATGTTTGTAACAACACCAGACAGCATTTAATGACCTGAAACAGAAAATTGACAGTCCACCTATGTTGAGATCCTATGATGTTCACAAACCAGTACTTCTTTCCTGTGATGCTTCAAAGTTGAGTCTTGGTGCAGTTATTCTTCAAGAGTTCAGACCAGTAGCCTATGCATCTATAACTCTTACCCAAACTTTTTGCAGTACGCTCAAATTGAGAAGGAACTTTTGACAATTGTGTTTGCAAGTTCCTTGATTATATTTATGGCTGAACTATCTAAATTGAGACTGATCCTCAGCCTCTAGTCACTGTTTTAAAGAAGCCTATGCATACAACTCCAGCAAGATTACAAAGAATGATACTCAGATTACAAAAGTACAACTTCAGAATGTATACAAATGGCAAACTTCTTTATCTGGCCGATATCTTATTCAGATCACCCAGAAATACCACAGAAAAGCTTGATGCAGAGAATTTTGACTTTGATGTCATGGAAGTGTGTAATTTTTCTACCACAAGACTTGATGAGCTAAGAGATCATACAAAGACTGATCCAGTTTTGCAAATGCTCAACCACTTCATCAATGTTGGATGGCCGTCAAAGCAATCTTGTGTTCCAACAGAAGAGCAACCTTATTTTCCTTACAAAGATGAGATGTTGATGGAAGATGGTATCATTTTCAAAGGTCTTAAAGTTGGCATTCCTACTTCATTACAAAATTAGTGCATCCAGATTTTGCATTGTGGTCCCCAGGTTCTGAAGCAACCAAAAGAAGGACGAGAGGAGTAGTATTTTGGCCTTCTCTGTCAAAAGACATTGATAAAGTGCTTTCATTTTGTTCAGTATGCAATAGTACTATACCGCATTTGCAAAAAGAGCCACTTCAGCTAAGCCAGACTCCTAAACTACCTTGGTCAGCAGTAGCAACTGACATATTTGCGTGGAACAATCAGAATTACTTAGTGTTGGTAGACTCCTATTCAAACTGGTTGAGATTGATCTGCTACCTAACCTAACATCCAGTATTGTTATTATTAAGTTCTAATGTCACTTCTCAGTCTATGGTTGTCCACACAAAGTTATTTCTGACAACGGTACCCAGTTTAGCAGTCAGTTATTTCAGAAATTTGTAAAAGGGTGGGATTTATCCATATTACTAGCAGTCTGGAATATCCACAGTCAAATGACCTGGCTGAGCATGCAATACACAGTGCAAAGCAATTACTAGAGAGGTCAAAGTGTGACAATACCTATGTTTTCTTGAATTTGCTTAATCTCAGAAATATACCCCATGAAAAATTATTTGGCTCACCTCCTCAGAGACTTCTATCTAGGCAAACCAGAACAACCTTCCCTATCAGTTCCAGTTTGTTGGTGCCTAATGCTAAAAACAGCAGAGTAATCAAAGCCCAACTATTTAAAAAGCATTCCTTTCAGAAATCTAGCTATGATAAAATGAGCAGATTTCTTTGTCCATTGAAAGGAGAGATAATGAGGATGCAAACGGTGAAAGGTTTTGATCGAATTGGTCAAATGAGAAGTGTATGTGCTGAGCCGAGATCCTACTTAGAGGAATCTGGGGGTATAGAATACAGAAGAAATCTCAGGCATCTTCTTCCAGTGTCTGAATCGATATCACAGCATAGTACCTGTGATACAGACTCTAGATCTCAGAGCAACCCAGATGATGTTCCTGTTGAAGGCCATGTCTCAGTACCTACTCCCATTCCTGATGATGTCACAGATGTCCCTGAAGTTGAACATTCATTAAAGGCAGTCCCTGTTGCTAGACCCACTTCTAATTTTTATGTCACACAATCAGGTCATATTTCTAGACCTAGTGTAAAATACACAGCAACATGGACATGATTGCCTTAATTGTATTTAGTTCTATAAGATTGCATGTCAGAGAATTAGTTCTGTATAATTGCATGTCAGAGGATCATTTCTGTACAATTACATGTCAATGAATGTTGTCATTTTGAGTGTATGACTTATTTCTCAAAGAGGGTGGATATAGAACAGAGTGTGTGTTGTAACTTTAAGAAGCATTTCAAAGTGATGGCATGTGTATATAAATAGAGAGCACGTGCAGGCAGCAATGTCATTTTGATAGAACAATAAATCTACAATATCCATTTGAAAAGGACACCAAACAAGTAACTAGTAATAATAGTAAAATGTCCATTAGGCAGTAGTTACACCATAAGCTCCACACACCATGCAAAACCATATAGCTGGATACCATAAAATCTTTATTCATACAATTCTTGGTTAAGTGCTTTCTTCCCCTGCATGACACTTTGGGGACATCATCAGAACCAAAAGAAACATTCCTCTATATTTTGGTTAACCCATTTATACTTCCAATAATACAATAATTCAATTATCCAATTAATTAATACAAGTGCATCTTGACAGAAAAATACAACATATTTAAAACATAAAAAAATTTACATTATACACATAGCCATAATAAGTAGAAATACTTTATGTAAAGCAAATCATAAAATTAAAGCCTTTTTCCTTAAAACAGGTACCAGGGAAATAAAATCATTTAATCCTGGTACTTCCAAGGCATTTAATTTAATAATCCAATAAAATTCTCTCAAATCAACCTGAAGTTCCCAACAACCGCCTCTAAAATTATGTGGCATAACTTCCAAAATCCAAAATTTAAATACTGTGTCCCCCTGGCATTCTAAAGTATGCCTGTAAACGACATTGTTAGTGTTCTTACTAATAGCATGTAAATGCTCGTAAATCCGGGTCTTGAAGTTCTTGACCGTTTTACCAACTTAAAAATGTGCACATGTTTAGCAAATAGAAATATAAATAACGCCCTTGGTGTTACAATTACCTTTGTGTAAAAAAGTACCTCTATTATTACCTTTAGTGTACACAATGTCTTTATCCAAAATGAAGGGACATTGATTACAACATCCACATCTGGTGGTTCCTTTAATATTTAAAGTTCTGGGTATTGAAACTTGCTCCAATAAATTTTTAAAATTTCTACCTGCTTTGTATACAAAATTTGGTGATTGACTTAAAAGGTGGAAAAAATCAAGGTTACCCTTGAATATATTCCAATTCCTTAAGATAATGCCCCTAAGTGTTTTTTCTTCCACCGCAAAGGGAATAACCATACATGTGTTATAACTCGCTTTTCCTTTGAAACTATTCAATGTTTTTTTAATCAATTCACCACTACCTAGCAAAAGTTTGTATTTAGTCCCCCATCCTTCCTTCATTTCTTCAGCTACGTTGTCAAGAATGGCTTGGGGATAACCCATGACTCTAAACATTTCCTTGATGTTTATTACTTCTTCCAAGAAAATCTCCATGTGGAGCACATCCTTCCTGCCCTTACCAACTACCCGATAAAATATTTCTCTTGGTGTGGGCCGGGTGACTACTTTGGATATCAAGGTAGCTGTTAGAAAATGTTTCCTTCGTGAAGATTTTTGAACCAAATCTTTGATTTGTGTAGTCCTTAAGGATGGTAACATCTAAATAATCAATTGTGTGCTTGGACTGTTTAGCTGTAAAATTAAAATAGGGACAAACCTGATAGATAAGATCCATAAATCCTTTTAAATCTATGTTGGGGTCATTCCATAAAATAAAAACATCGTCCAAAAAATGATGGTACGTAAACCATAATGGTTTATAAGTGCTTGTGAAAACGTGTTTCCTTTCCCACGCATAAAGGACCAAATTGGCATATATGAGGGCACATGTTGCCCCCATAGCTATCCCTTGAATTTGCCTATAAAATTCACCTTCAAACATAAAAAAATTACTAGTTAAAACATACTCCATTACAGCCATAAGAAAATTAATCATTGTATCAGAGAAGGGGGAAAGCTCCCTGATGGCTTTGTGGAAAAGATCCAGCCTCTCTTTATGGGGAATTGAGGTGAATAAATCAATAATATCAATAGTGGAAAAAATCACATTATCATTGTACCATTCATCTTTAATTTTGGACAAAAAATCCCACAAATCTTTCAATAAATAGTCGACTGTGTCTACAGTGTCCTTTATGATTCTATCCACAAAAGTACGCAAAGTATGTGTAGAACTATTCCTTGTAAATATAATGATCCTAAATGGGGGTTGCTCAATACATTTATGCACTTTGGGTATACCAAAGGCTGTTGGAACTAATGGGTGCTCAGTTGTCAAAAAATTATACAAGTCCCCTGATATAACCCTTTGCAATAAAGAATCCTCCAAAAATAATTTAATTTTTCTATGTGATAGATTGACTTCATTCCTGGATGTTGTTTGGTACTTCTCTATTTCGGAAAACATCATAGTAAGATGATTCACATAGTCAGTGGTGTTAAATAACACTACACCCCCCCCTTGTCAGGCTTCATAAGCCTAAGCATTTTATTAGTTCTCCATTGGTTAAGAAGTGTGAGTTCATCCTTACTTAAGTTAGAATATTAACCAGTATTTGGTCGTTTAAGCTCTTTCTGAATCTCCACTTCACATGCTTTTTCAAAGGCTGAAATTAAGGGATGAAGGGGTGGGTTAAAACAACTTTTTTAATTTGATGTTACCTTCATAACCTTGCATTTCTTGTCCTTTGAACAGGACCTTAAAATTTAATTTTCTAGTGTAGAGTTTTAACTCAGTGACAAACATCTACTGTGTCCAACTTAAAAGTAGGTACACATTTAAAACCTTTCCTAAATAAAGAAAAAAAGACTGTGTTCAAACTTAAATCTGTGTAATTATAAATCTTGAAAACATCCACAGATGCACATTTACCTTCATAACAGAGTGTTACTATCTACCCCAGAACGTTCTACCTGTTGTCATTCCTTTAAACCCCCCCGTACTTCCCTCTGTTGTTGTTTCTTTGCATGTGGGTTCCCTCTAAAAAAGGTCTTTGCCTATTCCTGTTTTCTATTCGTTGAGACCTTCTCAGTGGAGGAAAATTTGATTCATAATGTTCGGTTGAATGGTTATACCCAATACCATCTATAGCCACTTGTGTCTCACTAAATGGTGGATTGTGGTAGGGGTCCCCATCCTCAGTAACACTAACTGCTCCTCCATCAGTTTTAGGATGTATATACCAAGTGGGCAAAAGATAAATTTGTTTTTTTAAATAGTCATTTTCATCTCTTAACAATTTCTTACTTTTACGTTCTAAATTCACCTTAACATTACTGTCCACTCTATCAAAAACACTTTCAAATTGGACGGTGTTTAAATCAAACAATAAACCTTTAGTAAGCATACTATTCATTTTATCCAATTCATCCAACATAACTTTAATTCTTCTATTATTAGTTTTCACAATGAACTCCATCAAATCAAACCCAAAACGATCAAAGAGTGCAAACAGTTCGTTAGTATCACAACTATTAACATCCATCCCATTAGGGAATTTAAACAGTCTAAGTCCCTTAGGGACTTGCCTCTTCTTAAGGCTTTCCTGCAGGAACAAATTGTCACATTGTATAGCACGTACCTTTAATAAGGTGTTCTCAAAGTCCTTCATAGTTGTATTGAAGGACTTAAAATTCTGTCTTGCGGCCTGTTGTAAATCTGTTGAGGGAAAAGAAATATCCCTCATAATACGCTCTCTAAAATTAGAAGAAGCCAGGCCTGTAATATTAGATGTAGTCACATTATTTGAAGGTCTTATGCTGCCCTCTTATGGCACTTCAGAAAAATCTCCTTGGCTAACAATCCTAGAAGGAAATGAAAAATAATCCTTCCTACATACATCGCCCTGGGCTGAATGACTTTGAGGGTGGTTACCAAAGGAGTCCATTCTTTTGTTTAAGTCAACCACTTGCTGAACCAAAGCACTGATGACTGAGGCAATATCTTGGTTAGTTGAAAAAAGGTTGACCAGGGATACATCGTCATTGGAAATGTCCATGGTTTCGCCGATCTGAAAACCCAATAGACAACCAAAAATGTCAAAAAATGTTCAAAAAATGGTAGAAAAGTTACCAGAAGTGTAGGTAGCCAAATGGATAGAACCAGACTCCAATAAATGAGTAAACACAGGGCACACCTACCTCTGGACTGTGTCAGCTGTGTAATGCTGCTCAAACCAAACAGAGATAAAAGTCGCCGATAAATCCACAATATCCATTTGAAAAGGACACCAAACAAGTAACTAGTAATAATAGTAAAATGTCCATTAGGCAGTAGTTACACCATAAGCTCCACACACCAAGCAAAACCATATAGCTGGATGCCATAAAATCTTTATTCACATAATTCTCGGTTAAGCGCATTCTTCCCCTGCATGACACTTCGGGGACATCATCAGAACCAAAAGAAACATTCCCCTATCTTTTGGTAAACCCATTAATACTTCCAATAATACAATAATTCAGTTATACAATTAATTAATACATCAAGTGCATCTTAACAGAAAAATACAACATGTTTAAAACATAAAAAACATTTACATTATACACATAGCCATAATAAGTAGAAATACTTTATGTAAAGCAAATCATAAAATTAAAGCCTTTTTCCTTAAAATAGGCATTTAATTTAATAAGCCAATAAAATTCTCTCAAATCAACCTGAAGTTCCCAACAACCACCTCTGAAATTATGTGGCATAACTTCCAAAATCCCAAATTTAAATACTGTGTCCCCCTGGCATTCTAAAGTATGCCTATAAAGGGCATTGTTAGTGTTCTTCTTACTAAAGAATTATATAAAGTATTTCTACTTATTATGGCTATATGTATAATGTACACCAATAGTCAACTCCTCCCTGGTTAGATCCTACCAAACTAATCACCTTGGAAATACACATCCCTCCAACCCCCCCCCCCCACACTCAAAGTTAACCACCAGGAAATACTTCTCTAAAGCTAACTTTGGGCTGCTTAAAACAGAGGTGGCTAACTTCATGTCACCCATGCAAATGGAGAATAGTTGCGTGACCACCGAATCATACACCAATGCACTGTACGAACATTTGTACAAATGCATGGCATTCACCATACCCAATAGAATCAAGACGCTCTCCTCCAAAAAATGTAAGCCTATCTGGTCGTCCCCTGCCATAAACAAACTACAACAGAAGGAGGAAACTGATGTGGAATAAGGTGAAGTCCCAAGACTGGAAAAACTCCCTTATCAGCCTCAACAAAAAGTTAAGATACCTCATCAAATCCTCTAAAGCTAGCTATGAAAACAGGATTGCAGCAAATAGTAAAGACAACCACAAGGCCTTCTATAGTTATGTAAATATTCTCCATGGCAATACCAGATTTGCTCTGAGCTACTGCACAATGGTACCTCCTATACCAAGCCAACAGATATTGCCAATATACTGCAGACAGATTCATCACCAACGTAACGCTCTCCCCCCAAAGGACCAATCACAATATTAGTAGGTTGCCAGGCACCCAGTATTACTGCTGCATAGGTTAAAATAGTACTGTCCATGGCCAAGAATACAGCTTCTATGGGACCTGACAATATCCCTGGCTGTGTTCTACATGAACTACAGTGTGAACTGGCACCTAACCTGTGTGCCCTGTTCAATCACAGCCTCACCTCAGGCTTTGTCCCTACCAAATGGTGCACTGTTACAGTAATCCCTCTTCACAAAGGACGAGTGATTACAGACCCTGGAAATTATTGCCCCATTAGCCTGATGAGTCCGATATGCAAAGCTATGGAACGCATCATCATGGACCTAATTAAGCAGGATATAGGGAATCTCCAGACTCTGGGTCACACACAGTTTGGTTTTGTGAAGGGTAGATCATGCATGCTCAACCTGGTCGACTTGTCAAACTCCATGCAGACAGAGAGGCCAAAAGTGAAGGGTTCCATAGTTTTTTTTTTAACTTATGTGTGCTATTTGTGATTATTTTTTTGCCAAATTAAAGGTGTTAAAATGAGGTAAATATGAAAGTGGTAAAATGGGGGTTAGCAGGGGTAAGAATAAAGGAAAATCAATATAGAAATGTTCAGGAGGGAGGTAAGAAAGGACCACAGGTATCCATTTCGTCAAAAGTGTAAAATGAAAATTAGTACAGAATATTAGAGGGGTGACAACAATGCAATCATGTTGTATAGACAACTGGACCAAATCAAGTGTGTCAAGAAAATAATGTGTGTGAAGTGGGAGCTATGTATGGGATGATATTTTTTTTGGGGGGGGCAGGTGCCCATTTGTTTTAGTAAGAAAGGAATATTGAGCAAGGGACATAGGTATTTTTGGGTCAGTTAAGGAGGGTAGGTGAGAAAGAAGATGCAAACAGGGCAAACAAGACAATACACAGGGATGGTGAGGGACAAAAAAGTTTGGGGGACATCATGACTTCAGTTAGGGAGGGGACAACAGATGCCAGTGAGAATCTAATCCTCACCCACAGGAATGTCATCACCATCCTCTTACTCTACTGGCTGTTGGATAGCTTGAAGTCTTCTCCTATGGACCACAAGGTAGAACAGCCTCTTCATCCAGTGTAGGCATGCACCAGTGGTGCTATGCACAACTATACACACCAACCCTGGCATCTCCTCGTGGGTGATAAAATCCCCACCTCTGCCAGTACTCCCAGAGGGTACCACAGACCCAGCTGCTGGGGTAGTGCTACTTGAAGGTGCAGGTAGTGCAGTGGCAGTAGAAGCAGTACTACCAGGTTGGACCCCAGATGTGCTGCTTATTGGTGCTGGAGCCAGTGGAATGGAGGCAAGCTAAGCCGATAGGGTTAGCCTACCCCCTATGCTGTAAAGCATTTTGTGATGTTTCAGAGATGAATTACATGGAAATGTTTTGATGACACATAGGAAAAAAAGAAAAGAAATAAAGGTTAGTGTGAGAGTGAGAATAAAAAGATAAAATTAGTACTGTTATATGTGACATAAATGCATTATCACAATAATAAAGGTATTTTATCTAAAAAGTTTCACTTAAGTATACTTTTAACAAATACAAACTATAATTAAAGATTGCTCAAAGTGATCCTTGCAATGTGCAGATATTGCACATATTCTTGGTCCAGTTATACAGATTAAGTTAACAGCACGGCATTTATGCCACTTGTGTAAGAATTAATTTATGTAATATCTTTAAAAGTTTGTACTATTTTATGCTTGATGCTTATGGTATTTGAACCCACAACATCTGACCACAGTCTTACACTTGAATCCTACAGCTGGTTTGTATTACAGACTGAAGCATGCATGCTTGCTTTTACAGTTAGGATATGCATGCTTATTTTGCTACAACTATACAAAAATTTTTTTTTTTAATTTAAAAGCTACAATAATACTTCTGTTGTGCTGCATAGATACCCCTTGCTTCTTTAAGTCTCTCTAGACACTAGGCATGGGCCTCTCTATTCATAGTAATCTCTGCATTAGCTGTGGAATGAAGAGAAGATAACAGAAGAGCATTATGCATATCAGTCTTGCCTAATGTAGCTTTCTATTTACTATAAATTCTCTTTTTTAGGACAGTGACACAGTTGTAGAATGTTACTAGTCCTGAACTCTTCCAGCCACTGGTTGAATGTATCCTTGTTGGCCCTTTCAGGTCATTAAAGTGATGCCTACACTGTTCTCCAGTGAGTGGAATGCCAGTCACATTGGAGACACCCTTGGCAAGACTATTCCAAGCCTCAGACTTGTACTGGGATCTGGTATAGTACTCCTGCAAAAAACATTGACTGTGGTGCTTTAAAATGAGTCCAATAAAGATTCTGGGCTCCTCAACACCCTATGTCTACACCCTAACTTGAGCACCTTCCTTTCTACCTCAAGACACATCTATCCAGAGAGAACAACAATAGCTAATAATGATTTCCCACCAATGCCTTTCATCACATTTATTGGTAGTGCACAAACTTGAACAACAATGCCAACTGCATTTGCATGACATTAATCAGAGAGCAACAGTGCCAAACAGAGAGGAAAGCAGTTTTGGAAATTGGAAGGTTAATTTGACACTTGGCATTAGTTTGATGTTTGCTTGCTGCTGGAACTGTTAGATGATTTCACTTTGCAGACATATACTGTGGGCATAAATTTCATGACCTGACACATTTTTGGTTTAGATTTATACACTGATAAAACTGAGTTTTGACAATGTGGGATACAAATCTACACATTAGAGATAAAAAATTTTCTTCCATAGTGGTGAATGATTTTCCATCTTTGCCACAGAAGAAGTGTTTCTAAGACATAGTCATGAATTATATATAAATACACATGACAGATTGAGGGGTTAACCATGTATGTGTATGACCTGACAAGGTCCTGGTTTATACATTCATGTGTGTATGAGTCTTACTGAAGTCTAAATGTCATCCAAGGCCAGATAGCACAATTATAATTACAGAAACAGAATATATAATTCACATGAGCTCCACTGCTATACATACTTATTGTTATTATTTATAACTATGCTTAACTTTTTTATGTGACATTTAATATAAAGTGAAATGGAACAACCATAAAAATATTTGGGATTTTCTGTATTAGAACCCAGGACTATATGTATTGCAACCCTACACTTACACCTGCTGCCACAGGAATAGTTAAATAACAGTTGGATAATTCCCTATTCATTATTAACTTCTGTGTGTTAACCACTATGCAACACCACTTAATGTTTTTGTGAGATGCCCAACATACTTGATAGAATATACCCATTTTGAAATGGATTGTCTGCTTACTCTCTGTTCTGGACCTGCAGGTGTTGGGGAATGTTGCTAACGGGTCTATATTGAATGTTTGAACATTCAAAATTTTGAGTGTCATATGGTCGACACCATAAGATTGGATTTTTGAATGTTCAAAAGTTGTAACAGAGATCTCCGTACAGCTCAGAATGGGAAGATTTCCCTTTTCTGCACTGTAGTGCGATCTTGGAGTTGATATATTTAAAGAGCGGGGAGTGTGGGAGTTGCAGACTATATGACAGTCGAACTTTCAAAAGTTTGTTTATCTAATATAGCCCCGTTGCTAACCTCTATGCAATGTTGCTAAATGATATTGCTTGATGCAAAGCAAAAAATGCAAACAATGCATCCTTTTTGAAATCCAGAAAGTCTGCATCCTGTCTACAGGTGTTCTGTCTGCTTCCTGTATGACCATTATAGGTTCATAGGTTCATAGGTTGGTACTAGGCTATTGGCCCTAGGGCCTGTACAAGCCTAGCCATAACAATTCCCTGGATATTTTTTCCCACAGTATTCACTTCCCTGGATCCCTGTCTAGCAGGGTGACTGATGTGATCCCCGGGGTGAATTTCCTATCTCCCATCCAATCATCAAGGTTCCTTTTGAAGAGGGCCAAAGAGGTGCTCTGCTTGACATGTATGGGCAGTCTATTCCTGAGTCTGGTGAGTCACTGGGTCAGGAATCTATCCCTCCAGCATGTTTTGTTCATTGTGATGACAAGGTTTAGATCCCCGGAGCATGTGTCTCTGAGAGAATGGGATTTTTTTTAAGTGTAGCATGTCCAACAGCTCTGGGTTTGACATGGCCTTGTATGTTAAGCAGAGATTGCCTCTGAGTAGACGATATGTGACAGAGTATAGGTGGAGTTTTTTTAGACAGCATAAGGCATCTGCTTTAGGCTTGTAATTCTTTTAGTGAGGTATTTCTGTGGCCTTTCCAGTTGTTGCAGATGTCTTGAGAGGTACATACCAAATGGGGCGTTGTATTCTATAATGGATCTAATGAGGGATGAGTACAGTGGGACAATGACCTTCTTTTTTCTGGATGAAAAGCCCTTAGAGGTGATGTGTGCCACATAGAAGGATTTTCTGACTGTTGTGGCAGTGTGGTTATCGAAAGTGAGATCACTGTCCACCTGTGTCCCTAAGTCTCTTATCACACTTTCGGTGTTTAACATACTGCCACCTATGTGGTAATTCATGGGTACATGTTTTTTCCCCAAGGGGATAACTATACATTTCTTAGCATTGAGCTTAAGCCCATGGCTCTGGCACCAAGCATCTGTTTTTGTAAGGCCCTTTTGTAGAATATCCACATAATTTGGGGATTCAATAATGGCTCCCAGTTTGCAGTCATCTGCAAACTTTGTTAGCCAGAGAAGTAGATGCCAAACAAGAGCGGTTCCAGGACTGAACCCTGAGGTACTCCACTTGTCATTTGTCTGGAGCTGGATTTGGAGTTGGCTACTTTTACAGTGTGAGTTCTGTCAGTAAGCCAGTTGGCAACCCATTGAGTGACGTAGGGATTAATGCCCAGCTTAGTAAGTTTAAATATGATTTCAGAGTGGGGGATGGTGTTGAAGGCCTTGGGGAGGTCCAAATAGGCTGTGTGGACCACCTTACTCTTGTTCATGATGCTAGAGACTGATTCAAAGAAGTCAATCAGGTTCAGGAGACAAGATCGGCCCTTCACGCACCCAAACTGTGTGAGGTCCAGTGTTTGAAGGTTGCCAATGTCTTTGTTTATAAGTTCCATGATAATACATTCCATGGCCTTGCAGATCAGGCTCATCAGACTGATGGGGTGGTAGTTCCCGGGATCCAAGGTGGATCCCCCCTTGTGGAGTTGGATAACTATAGCTGTGTGCCACTCAGTAGGCATGAAGCCTGAGGTGAGGCTATGATTAAACATGACACTTACATGAGGTGCCAGTTCACCTAAGTGTCATGTTTAATTTTATTACTCCAAATTTGTGTGATGGTAACTGTAAAAGCAAGCAAAGCTAAACTTATTTTAACCTTGTGAGTAGTTTTTATTAGGTGTCATCCTTAAAAGACAAAGATGGTACTTGAACCCTGATCTACAGATAGTATACACTGTGTGGAGCAACATGTTTAGCAAATGTGCTGTAAACACAATTAATTCACAAGTGCATTTGATGTATTGGTTATTAAGGAATATGTTATATTACATTTATTGTATTTATCCATTTCCCATGTTTGAGCTAAACCATGCACCATGCAAATACTGTCATTAAAAAATACTATAAAATAAACAACACTACAAAACATATATTAGTACACATGACAGATTTTGGCAAGAGGCTGGATTTGAGCTCTCACACCAATGAACCTTCAATATATAGTAATGGTGTCTTATCCCTCTCTGCCCTTGAAACAGCTTTGCAGAAGACAATGAAAATCATTGTACATACAAGCATACAAGGAAGTGCAACATCATCCACAGGATTAACAAGACATATGACACTTGTACACTTCTGAGCTATTTGTACATGTATTAATTTCAGATGTAGTATAATGAATGATCACACAACCATTTATGAATATTGTTTGCAGAAATACAGCTCTGTCTGTAATCTGTATGTTATTCATTCTTCTCTTATCTGAGCAGTAATCTGAGACATGCTGTCTGTAAGGCATTTTGTATCATTGTCCATAAAATGTGTAAGAATATTAGATGGCAATAATATACAGTTTTCAGCAAATGCAGCTGAGATTGGATGTTACTGAACAGAAACTGTGAAATGTGTGCTGCTTACTTACATTTAAAACCTTGGTACAATTGCTTTTACATTTTGTAAGTCTAACCTGGCTGACACACCCACTACAGATAATGGAATCTGAATTGTTGCTGTGTTTTATTTATTTCTATCAGCAACAAGCACTGAGGGAGTGCCAGCACTATGTTTATATCTGTTACATGGAACCAAGAAGGTGGGATTCAGCAGTTCTAATGAGTCCACACCTCATTTGCATCTTCAACATGTTCACAGGCCAGAATTTACACTATAAACAGGGAACTGTGTAGTTAGCAAACCTGAAGGTGAAGAGACGTGTTAATGTGAATAACGCAGAAGAAGATTGCTATTACTTTGGATTTATCTGCACAGAAGACTACTGATCTTGATAAAGTATGATTGAATTTTTCAGTTATATACTGTATATGTTCACATGTCACTTAGAAAAATATTTTTGTATATGCATTAGAAAATGTTACTTTTATGTGTATGTACTTCTTAGAGGTTTACTGATGGTATTGTCATTTTTGTCAGGGCAGTTTACTTTCTCAGCTGTACAGCTTTACTAACTTTCATCACAAGTGTTAATGTTACAGCTGTTTCTCTTTACACTCTTCTGTTGTTATTTCAGTGAAATGTAAGTGTCCTGTATTGTCAATGACACAGGGCTGTTAGCTTTCTACGATGGCCCATAGACACCTCTAGGAGAGTGCTGGCCCCAGGTAGAAGTACCTGGCAATTGCATAAAAATTAATGCTCTGTCATAATTGTGTACACATGTTTTTGGTACAGTTTCGTTGATAGCACTTATATCAATTCACTGATGTTTCATCCTTTGTTTGGTACCAAAATGTCATTTGCCTGTTGTTTTGGGGGAGAGGCAAGTTCCATTTCTGTGCTGGCAGGAATCATACAAAAACTCACTAAGCTAGGCATAAACCTCTATATCACTAGGTGGGTAGCAAATTGGCTCACAGGTAGAACCCACAGTGTGAAAGTAGCTGACTCCAAGTCAGACTGCTGACCAGTCATGAGTGGAGTCCCACAGGGTTCGTTCCTGGGTCCTGTCTTGTTTGGTATCTACTTCTCTGATATCCAGGCCAACACGAAGGTACTCTGGCTGACAAATTTCACAGACGATTGCAAGTTAGGAGCTCTTATTAACTCCCCAAGTGATGTTGACATCCTACAGAAAGGCCTCACTGAGACCAATGACTGGTGTCAGGACCATGGCCTTAAGCTCAATGCCAAAAAATGTGTCACCATCCCCTTTGGGAAAAACCCAGTTCCCATGAATTACCACATCGATGGTACTCCTCTGAACACAGAAGGCATTATAAGAGATCTAGGAACACAGGTTGACAGCAACCTCTCTTTTGACCACCACATTGCCACTGTGGTCAGAAAGTCCTTCTGTGTGGCACATCTCATTACTAAGGGTTTTGCATCCAGGAAGAAAGAGATCATTGTCTCCCTCTACTCTTCCCTCATTAGGCCAACCATTGAGTACAATGCCCCATTTGGCATGTACCTCACTAAAAACCTGCAACAACTGGAGAGGTCACAAACGTACCTCACAAAGAGGATACTAGGCCCTAAACATTTGCCCTATATGAGCAGACTCAGAAATCTCCAGCTATTCTCTATCTCATATCACCTACTTAGAGGCACTCTCTGCTTGACTTACAAAGCCATGTCTGACCCAGCTCTGTTCGAAATGCTACATCTAAAGAAATCCCAATCCCTCCGCACCACACACTCCAGAGACCTCAACCTCATTGCCACAATCAACAGAACATGCTGGAGGGACAGGTTCATAACCCAAAGACTGCCCATGCTATGGAATAGACTTCCCATACAAGTCAAGCAGAGCACCTCACTGGCCCTCTTCAAGAAAAATCTTGATGAGTGGATAGGAAATAAAAAATTCACCCCAAGGATCACACTAGTGGCTTTACTTGACAGAGGCACTATGAACTAAAGTCGGGTGGCATGATGTCAGGGTATTCCTATGGGCTAGGCTTGTAAAAGCTCCAGGGCTATTAGCCTACTACACACCTATGAACCTATATAAAGGCCCAAACATTTTTCACCCTGTTTTACTGTATTACTGTTATTGTAATAATGGTGTCCTTACATTTTGTTTAAATTCTTCCAGGACCATTCTCTCTAGCAAGTATAGAGTCATCTGCACATGGTAAGCCAAACATTTTTATTTCAGTACTGATAAGCAGTTCACAGAAATATTTATTTTATTCTTCTATGTGATATGGGTGTCAGGACTGTGTGTGTTTTGCTGCACAATCTGTGATAGTGACAGCAGAGTTAGCTTGTTAGTGTATATTGAGCTGTAGGAGTGCAGCTATTAATTTCTTTCCTGTGTTTGTTGCTTATTATCACAGGTGATCCTGACAGTGGAAAGGTAGGACTCTTACCACCTGATGTCAGAGTATCAGCAGACTGACGATGATGGTGGGCAAACAGAGGCACAGTCAGGGGTGCAGAAGTTGACTCTGAGACCGAAGTTGACATTCAACCATCCCCTGTAATTCCATCAGACACAGCCAATATGCCTATGCAAATCCATTCCAGTGAGTCCTCAGATATTGGACAGGTGGAGAGTGAGACACTCGATCAGTGTAGTGGGGTTACTGCGACTTCAATGAATATGGACTCTGGCTGTAGTCAAAGTGTGTGTGAGGTGCTACACAGGAGGGCTGTTAGCAGTACTTAGAGGAGGCCTGCTGTCTATTGTCCCCTTGATCCAGGTGTATCTTTCTGTGACACTTGACATATGTTTAGGGCAGTCATGGAGGTGCAGACACATTCCAAATGGGTCTCAGAGGAAATGCTCAGTGTTGTAGATGTGGAACAGGCTTTCATGCATGACTGCCTACACTGTGTTGCCGACTCAATACATCGGATGAATGACACTTTGTAACAGGCAGTGTTTGTGATGGAACATCTATGGGAGGGGGACAGCATCCATGTGGGTGTAGGTCAGTCATATCATCCAATGTTAGCCAATGAGGCCATGCCTGATCACTCTCCTATAGTGGCACTACTTCCCCTGCTCCATCAGTGGTTGTGGTGTCCACATCCAGACCTGGCAGGCCATGGGGTCATGGTCCTGGGTATACTTGAGAGCAGAGCTTGTCCAGCAGACATCAGTCACATTCAGTTAGCAGCAGTGCATCTGACCACAGATGTGGACATGCTAGTGCAGCTCCTGGCAGAGCCAGTTCTTATGGTCGGGCAGGATGACGATGAACTGCCACCTCTACTATGTATGTCTCACACCAGTCCAATATACCAAAGATGTAGAGCTAGCACAGAGCTTGGCTGTGTTCTTGCAGACACTCAATCATCAATTTTACCAGTAGTGCCCATGCAGACGCACACACATAACAATTACATGGGTCATTTGTGAGACTTAAAGCTCATTCTGTCTTAGTGGCCATTTGATACTTTATCCAAATATCTGCCTGTTTCTCTGTCTTACTTACACATGCTCACTTACCTTTTATGTTAGCCTAAGTCTAGGCTTCTTGGCCCCCTCCCCACATAACACCATGTGCAAA
This sequence comes from Protopterus annectens, assembly GCF_019279795.1. Lineage (NCBI taxonomy): Eukaryota > Metazoa > Chordata > Ceratodontiformes > Protopteridae > Protopterus > Protopterus annectens. Next base: position 604,901,312 of record NC_056730.1, on the reverse strand, counting down.
TGATGATAATTGTGCCATGTCCTTGTTTTCTATCTTTTGTATTCAGGGATACGTAAGTTTTGTGTCTGATGCTCAGGGTGCATAGCTGAATTTTTGCTTAGTATATCTGTGTTTGTGATACCATTTTGCTAATTGCACTGCTTTCTTACAGGTTTTTGTAATGTGTACATGCCACCCACACTCATACAACAACAAAGCTGGATCAAGCCATAAATAAAAGTGGAACAAAGGCTGCACAATAGGGAGACTTTTTAAATATGTTGGTCTTGTAAAGTTAGACACTTGACAGAATCAAAAGTTTTTATATCTATATATATATGTATCACTATTTTTAAGATTTTTCTGAGTGATATGAAGTTTGAGGTATGCAGCCAAACTGAGGACATTCTGTAACAATCAGTACTTTTGAGAGGTATGAATGTGTGAATCTTTAATGCCTGAGGCCTATTACTTGATAGAGGACATGTGTTCATATAAGTCACTGCTGTCACATGTTGAAGTCATTCCTGTAAAAGTCAACCACCTTTTACTTACTTACATTACCAAGTAACAGTATGCAAGTATATGTCATTCATTTATATTATTACATATTTTTTTAATATTCCAAGTTCAACACTTGCCTTGTAAATCTGGCAGTTGCTAAAGTTTTAGTTCAGGGTTGACTCTGATGCTAGGAGTACACAACCATTATATGAGTAGGTAAAGGTTATGAGTATTGCCTGGCATCAATGTTACTCTATGTATATGCATAGGTTAAAGATTTTAGCCCCTTAAGTGCTGAATGAGTGTCCTATGCATTGCCTCTTAGCCAATGCAAGGGCATTTCCAGCATGCCTATGTCTGTCTACACCCACAGCAGCTGCTGGTTCCCCCTCTGACTCCTCACCTGTGTGTGGCTGTGGTGACCTTGCCAGTGGTGGGGGGATGTGTTCCCTTTCTCCTTGTTGATCTTCCTGAAGCTGTTTTCTCAGGATAATGTTGTGAAGCATGGCACAGACAGTGAAGATTTCAGTACAGGTATGTGGATTGTATTGCAGAGCTCCATCAGATGTATCTAGGCACCGGAACTGTGACTTCAGTGGCCCAAACACATGCTTTATGATATTTGTTTTTTGAGCATGTGCCTCATTATAGCATTCTTCAGTTGGTTTGTGTGCATTTCTGATGGGTGTCATCAGTCACGGTTCTGGTGCATAACCTGCATTCCCCAGTAAATGGACACTGTGGGATATCACCTCTAGTGAACATCTCATACAGTTGGGAGTTGTGCCAGATTTGTGAGTAGTGGTAACTGCCTGGGTTACCACATACACATTCAAGATGATTCCCTTAGTGTTACACACGACTTGAAGTTAATGGAGTGGAAGCTGATTATATTTATGTACACCCTTCCCTGTTCCCCAGGTGGTGCTTTGATTTCTATATGTATGCAGTCTAGGACCCCCCAGTACTTCAGGGTAGTGTGCTACAGAGTTGAACTCCTGCATATTTGTGACCCTTTCCTTAGGTGTATGGGGAAAATATATGTAGCTACTGGCATGTTGGAGCATAACATTCAGGAATTGGTGTAGGATCCTGGATGCTGATGCCTGTGATACCCCCAGTATGTCCCCTGTTGGTCTCTGAAAGGTTACGGTAGCTAAAATTCTAAGTGGTACACATACCTTTATCTCCACCACTACTGGTTTCCCTTGGTTTGTCATTGGTCTGAGTTGAAGACAACAGAGGTTGCAGAGTTCCTGTAGTGTGTCTCTATCCATGCTGTAGCACTCTACAATTTCTACCTCATGCAGATTGTGATAAGATAAATGGGGTCTAAAAACTCTTCTCATTCTTGTCTGTGGTCTATTAACAGCAACAGCATAGACTTCAGCCTGTTGCACATACACACAAGTTAAAGCAACAGCAGCCCCTGACATAGTTTCTGTATAGACTCCTTTCCGTGGCTGTATTCCAATAAAAGAAACCAACAAGGCACATGTAGTGGTGATACAGCTGAAGAGATAAAAACACCAGAGTATCGAAAATGCATTTTTAATGAACCACACAAAAAAAATGATAAAATTGTCAAGAGCTTTTGTCCCTTACTCTTTGGGTCTTCTTCAGAACCACTGAAGAACTAATACAACACCATTTAAATACCTTGAATTCAATCATGTGATACTCTTAAATGAATTAAAACCACTTAATAAGTCCCAATCAGCTTCTGTTTAAAAAGTGGGCAACCTATCCCTTTCCTTGAAATAACATACCCCAGGATCCATGAAGCTTGCGCCATGTGCTGGTGTAGCATCAGCGATCTAGCGCCAAATATGGCTGCCGAGCGATTCAGGTAAGAGCTGTTTCCACGCGCACTACCAGCGTATGGCAGAGCTGCGCAGCTCCTGGCTCATGTATGCTAATTACGCCATGCGCAGCAGTGTAGCATGCAAATGAAGGTATATAGTGATTCATGAAGTGGTGCAGGCGTATCGTAAGCATGTAGAAATGTAAACCAAAAAAAAAACAGTTTACATTTTGTCAAACATAAAATTGGAGCCACGAAAGCGGACCAAACTTACGCATTATAATGTTAATATATGCCAATGGCTAAATATATAGCCAATGCATAAAACAACATGCACAACATATAAAAAATAACATTTAATGTCATGACCACACCTACTCAAAGTAAAACCGCAGTGCATCTGTGCTCAAACAGGATCACAAGGAAAATATATTTAGATGTCATAAAATTGCAATGTAACGCAATTCATGATATACCCATAATAGTCAATGGCACGCATGCTACACCATAACCATGGTGCAACGGTTGCTAAGGGTCTGTGACAGTGTTCCATGCGGTAACTAGGAATTAGCAGTCAATGCCATGCAAATTAGTCAAGTGATACTGAATCACAAACACCCTGCCGGTGTAAGGATGTACCAAACGGCATAGCGGTACAACACCGAAAAGTGGCCTGGAGGTAAACATGACATCAAGAGAGGGGCACGCCACTGAAGCTGTAAGCACATTGGATCATTGCTAATCCCTGTTGTGTGTTGCTAAGCAAAGCCGCAGGATAGGGGTGTGGAAGTAGACATAGCTTTGCTTAGCTGAGAGCACACAAGGTAACTGAAAATTCATGTGAAAGCGGATGAAAACATGCATGAAACCCGGTAAACAGCTATGCATGGCACGCACCACAGCTGAAACAGGAAGGATACGGGAAGACAATAAGGAAATGTTGCAGCATGGTAATTGGAGTACAAATGAGTAATTAACACCTAGAAACTCACAGTGGGCCATAGACAACAGCTAACAAGGCTGCTAGCAGCTACCTGCAGAACAGGAAAGGGGAGGTGCCATACAGCAAAGAAAAGAGAACTTTCTCAGCAGAACAAAGCAAACTTGCAATAGATCATCTACATAACACATTTCCCAGCACAATCCTGGGTTGTAAAAGTACAAAACAAGAAGGGCGGCAGCTGGATGCATGCCTGACAATGGGAGGGGAATTGGGTTGAAAATTGAAGTAAAGGGCAATAGATGAATCACGACAGACAAGCATAAATCTACACCAAAGGCCCCACAATAGCAGTACCTGCTGTAAAACCAATAATTAAGATACCCTGCAGCTGGAATAACACAAACACACCTAATTACACCAGCATCATCCATTGCACAATAGTATAAAGTGTAAAAGCCCCACACACACACTTGTGTATTCCCAGACACTCTGCACCATTGGTGTATACAGATGGGGAACTTTTAATATGTACATGTTAGGGGCCGCCATAGCTTTCATTCACCAGCATGTGTTGGAGACTGACGGTGGTGTGGAGGATGATGCTGACAACCATCTCAGGCACCGGAGGAGAAGAAGAGTATTCAGACCCAGGGTAACCTACCAGGGGCTACATGATCTGGAGATAGTAGATTGTTGCAGGGTGGACAGGGACATCATACAGCAACTTGTTGAGCTGTGCCGGCCACACTTCAGAGCCAGAAGTAGCAAAGGGGAACCCATCCCAGTGGACACGAAGGTATGTGTAAGCTTGAGAATACTAGCCACAGGTACCTTCCAAAGGCCAACTGGGGATATCATGGGGATCTCACAGGCATCAGCATCCAGGGTATTCCACCAGTTCCTGGATGCCATGCTACCACATGCCAATGAGCACATATACTTCCCCCAAATGCAGGAGGAGTTGGCCAGCAATTTGCATCTCTTCCACCATGTGGCAGACTTCCCGGAGGTACTGGGTGCAATAGACTGCACGCACATACACATCAAGTCACCACCCGGTGAGCAGGGTAGACCCTACATAAACCGCAAGGGATTCCCCTCCATCAACTGCCAGGTCATGTGCAATGCCCAGGGCATTATCATGGATGTGTGTGCTGGCAGTCCTGGAAGCTATTACAACTCCCACATCTGGCATGCCTCACAGCTGTATCAAGTATTTGCCAGGGGGGACATCCCATATGGCCACCTGGTGGGGGATGCTGGCTATGCACTGGAACCGTGGATGATGACTCCCATCAGAAATGCACACACAGCCATGCCAGAATGCCATAATGAGGCACACGCAGAAACCAGAATCATAATAGAGCGTGTGTTTGGGATACTGAAATCATGGTTTCATTGCTTGGACATATTTGGTGGAGCCTTGCAGTACTCTCCAGGAATGTGTGCCCACATCTTCATATTATGTTCCATTCTACACAATATGTTCCTGCGGAAACAGCTGCAGCAGGGACAGAATGGTGAAGGCCTTCACAGCCCACCACCATTGCAAAGGGACCCACAGGCACAGGGGACTCAGACTACGAACACCCTGTGCTAGCCCCAGTAGGCAGACAGAGGCATGCCCAGTATGCCCTTCCCTTGGCAAAGAGGGAATGTATAGCACACACACTGACAGTGTAGGCACTCATGGACTGACCCCCTTCTCCACCTGCACACACAGCAAACATGGATGGCACACACACACGACCGCCTGTAAATTGTCATGTATAGGTGGTCTACTGTGTGCATCCTATATAGGTAGCCCTCAACTATTGTACACACAACCGCCATTGGCACAAGGTAAGTCAATAACTGAACAGTAAATTAAGCTATCGGCATGTGTCCATACTGTATGTACAGGTTCATAGATACATAGGTAGGTACATGCCCAACTGCCGAGGCCACTCATAAGCATAGGAAAAACTTGTCTGCTGTCACCACCCCATCAATTAACTAACTGTCCCTCTGTGGAGCAGAGTCAATTATGGGATCCCTGGGGTGTAGTCACTGTTCACCACCCACTCTGCAACAATTCCCTGGAGTGTTAGTGAGGGGTTTTGCATAATGTAATCAGGGATGTAGTTTCAAATAATGGGGAGTATCCCTGACAGGAATCTTGACAGATGTGTACATGTTACATAATATACCTTAAACACAGCTTGCATATATAGGTAGTTCTCCACAGAATAATAAACATGTGGAAGACACAACTACTGAAATGTGTGTTAATCACCCTTGCACTACCAGTGCCTGGTCTGAGAGGTAAGATATCACTGCCAGCATTAGAACATGCAACCATGTACACATTCATCACAATAACATACCAATAAGCTACCTGAGATGTACCAATGGCAGTCGTGTATACTGACAGGATAAAACACAAAAGGTAAGAATGTGTTGAAATAGGACAAACCGGCATGTACCCAATGAAAGATGTATGTTTTATATATATATATATATATATATATATATATATATATATATATATATATATATATATATATGCACACACATCATCATATATAGAGGGAGAGAGAGAGAGAGGGAGCGATAGAGAGAAGAGAGATATGTTGATATATGGGGATATACATATATAGATAAGTTAACAACATCTACATAACCATGGAGGTACATATAAATGGGATACTTATCACATACCGATGGCTTTACATATCAACACGCGTAATCCCGAGGCTTAAGGTCCGAAAGAACACAGTACCGAAACACCAGATGCGCGAGGTGTAAATTCCCAATGTTAATGGACAGTTAGTCAGTGCTTCTGGTGTTACGGTTCAGGTGGGTTACTGTGTGTAAGTGTGTTTCTTAGGGCTGTAGTGTGTGTAGGTGTGTGTTCTGTGTGTGTTCTTGGGGGACTGTAATGTGTGGTGTGGGTTAGCTTTGTGCGTCTGTTTGCACGACCTAGGAGGTAGAATATTAAAGTAGGGGGTGGTGTGGGGGGTGCAGACACCTACATGGGGGGTGTAGGGGGGCTTGGCCACCTGCTCATACGTAGTGTAGGATGGTTTGTTTGGATGTGTTGGGTAGCAGTGTGTCTGTGTGTGCGTGTGTGTGTTCCATGTTCATGTTACTTTCGCGAGTTACTGTCAATGTTGTTAATATGGGGTATGGGAGTCTGGTCCCGGTACTGTGTGCATCGGAACTCTGTGGTTTCGGGATTCCATAAGTCTCCCGTATACAGCGGTTGAAGTGTTCATATATGTGTATAACATGGACCATAGAAATCACACATTCCGCCAATACCAACCTTTATGAACAAAGGATATGGAGAGTATATGCCTATACACTATTACAAATATGTGCTATGGACATGAGCCAATGATAGTGTTACCACCTGTCCTACTTTGCGAGGGACACTCCCTCTTTGGGCGGTTGTGTCCTGACCAAATATATTAAACGTGGCAAATGTCCTGGGATCTTAGGACATAATTGTGTCCCATATGAACTGTAATAGTTGCATACAATAGTTATGTCTGTATCTAAAATACCTACATGTTACAGGAAACAGGATAAGCAACTAAACTGCTACAAGAATAAGCTTATATTCAAAAAATGAAAGTTCTATCCCTTGTACTGACCGTGGGTTTGTGTTGGCCTGTAAAATCAGATGTGTGTTCCGAAAAGGTCCCACTATCACCATATGAAAAGGTGGCAACCCTAGCCAAAGAGGGTCAGTCACCAACACAACTACGATGACTGCAAATACCTATGACAGAAATACACAGCTTTCATGTAGCAACATGTTATTACATTCAGATGTATTACCGAAGGGAATCAAGGACTAACATCACCTGCATGCTATACAGGAACCCAGATAACAGTGTCTTAATGAATCAGCCTGCAATTACCATTGTATTAGTCCACAAACGGATAGGTGTTCAAATAGGAAGGAATCCTCATGCACATAGCGATTATGTATTAAAGCAATTCCTACACACTTGCATCTGCTATGCACACCCACCAACATTGCCCCCACACCCAAACATATTAGAATACAAACTGTAATAACATCACAAATCATTCACTCACTGTACGACATCTGCAGAAGCCTTAACATACCTTGTCAAAGACACACTAACATGGCCCTATGTGAAATAGCTGCTGTTATACAATGGAACAGCTGCTGATGTTACAGGGTTTGTTTGCACTAATCCCGTTTCAGAGGGTTGTGTGTACACCGGGATGTGTTAGCAATTAGTGAGTAACAGCACAGTATGCTACACTTGTACACCAAATCAAGGATATCTGGTGAGCACACTGTACACCACATAACAGTTCATGCATAGCCATATGGCATTGAGCTGGCCAAACATCCTTGCCAGACTTAAACATCTGCAGAAGTATCAGGTACAAACAAACCCTGCATAAGTAGCAATGTTCTGAAATAAAACAGCTGTACTCACATGTAGAACTAAATCATCTACCCATTACACGCAGTCCACAGGAGTCATGAAGCTAATATATCTCTGTGTGTCTCCATATAGCTATTGAAATATATCCCAAACAACACATCCAGGCCATCTTCCTCGAAAGTAAGGCAAATGGACAATGCCCAAAAGGAGTGCTCAGTTATACACCACTGTTGCCATGGTATCGGCTAATGGAGTAGCTGCACAGCTGATGTGCATCTAATTAACTACTTTGGAACAGCAATCGGTGGACAGAATACCACATGTTATTGATATGTAACTAGAAAAGGATGTGTTATCACACATTCAAACCATCCATATATACCAGCGGAATGTTACAAAGAACATTGAAACACAAACTGAAAAGGATTGAATCAACAGTTAACGACACCTCGGGTTACTAATAAGGTATGTAGAACAGTCATTATGTCTGTGTATGTAGTACCTTTCTGTATTATTTAAAGTGCACGCAATCCATATAGTAGAAACAAATATCTTGTAGTGATGTATTGTTGTGCATAGTAACGCTTGTAGTATTTGTGTGTACTGCTGTAGGTTGCAAGGCAAACACCGCATACACCACAAGGGATGCTATATAAGGGCTTTGAATAGAAATACTCCTCACCAGCCAATGTCAGTGGCAGAGCTGGTCCAACAAGTATGTGCTATAACAGGGGATAGTATATGTTGATATATTGTAACTGTAGCCATATGTATGGGTGTATTACTGAGAATAACATGTGGAAGGTTGGGCCACTGTGCAATTATGATTTGCATTGTGGGATATTGTGCCAATAACAGTGTAATGTACAGTATTGTAGGCAGATATGTATTACAAGCTACATAGCATTACCATAATGTTAGGCAAACATTAGTTATGTCTACTGGCATTTACAATACACAATAACAGGATACATATGTCTTTTAGTCACCCGACAGTTTATCAGCATGATAGCAAAGTAAAATGGAAGAGCTATTTAACTATCCATGCACATAAGACATGTAATATGTGCAAAGGTAGGTACTAGGCTGTCTTACCAAGGGTATCTGTAAGCCTAGCTAGAGTGTGTTGGCTTTCTCCATCCCCATAGGTTGGTTCCCTGTACCTCTGAACGGCAGAGCCATTAGTTCCCTGTGCCTCTGTCTAGCAGAGCCACTGCAGTGATCCCCGGGGTACATGTCTGTCTCCCATCCACATGTTAAGGTTTCCCTTGAAGAGTGCTAGTGAGGGGCCCTGCCTGATGTACATTGGAATCATGTTCCAAAGCATGGGGAGTGTTCGGGTCAGGAATCTATCTGTCCAGCACATCCTTCTCATTGTTGTGGTTAGGTGTATATCCCTAGAGCATGTGGCTGTCAGGGGCCTCTGTTTAGGTGGAGCATATCCAGCAATACAGGGTTGGACATGGGCCTTGTATGTCAAGCAGAGATCACCTGTGAGTATGCGGTATGCAATGGAGTACAGATGGAGTTTCTTAGGTTGGGCTGCATAGGTCATCTGTTTGAGGTCAGTAATCTTCTTGGTGTGGTACTGGTGTGGTCTTCCAAGCTGTCGCAGTTGTCTTGTAAGGTATATCCCATATGGGGTGTTGGATCCTTTAATGGGTTTAATATGTCATGAGTAGAGTCACAATGGCCTCCTTTGATCTGGATGCAAACCCATTAGAGATTAGGGGGGCCATGTAGAAGGATATTCTAACTACCTTGTCATTATGGGTATCGAAGGAGAGATTGCTATCTACTGGGGTTCCCAGTTCCCTTATTACCTTTTCTGTATGTAGGGGACTAGCACCTATGTGGTAGTCTGTGGGTAATTAGTTATATCCAAAGGGGATGACTATGCACTTTTAGGCATTCAGCTTGACGCCATGATATTAACACCAGGTATGTGTCTCAGTGCGACCCTTCCAGAGGTGTCTGTAACAGCTGGGGAAACAATTATGTCCCCTAGTTTGCAGTCGTCTGCAAACCTTTTCAGCCAAAGCCCTCCTGTACTTGTCTGTATGTCAGAGAAGTATATACCGAACATGAGGTGTCCTAGGACTGAGCCCTGGGGGACGCCACTTGTAACTGGTATACAGCTGGACATAGGGTATGCAACTCCCACTGTGTGGGTTCTGTCCATGAGCCACTTTGCAAACCATCATGTGATGTAGGAGTTAATGTTTAGGCGGATGGGTATGTTGATAATACCAGAAGGAGGAATGGTGTTGAAAGCCTATGAGAGATCTAGGTAGGCTGTGTGGACCTCCTTACCCTCATCTAATGCCTTGGTAACTGTCTCTAGGAAGTCCACCAGGTTTAGGAGACATGGTCCACCCTTAACAATGCCAAACAGGGAAGGGTCAAAGGTTTGGAGGTACCCAATGTCTCTATGACTGAGATCCATGATGTGCACCATAGCCTTGCAGACCAGGCTAGTCAGGCCTATAGGGAAATAGGTCCCATGGTCCATTGTGGCACCACCTTTGTGGAGTGGGATAACTTTGCTGTGTGCCATTCAAGGGGCACTATGTCCGATGTGTGGGTATTATTGAACATGGTGCGTAGGTGGGGAGACATTATGTTCTGAAGTTCATGTAAAATGCAGCTTGGGATGTTGTCCAGTCCCATGGATGCTGTGATATTGCTTTTAGAGTGTGCAGCTTTGAGGGGGAGGGGGGAAAGGTAGCACTGAACCTATCTGCCAGGATGTTGCCAATATCAGTTGTTTCTGTAATGTTTGTGCCTTTGTGCTGTAACTCAGAACAGATGTGGTTGCTGACATTGAGGTATGTGACATAGCTATGGAGGGCTTTGTGGTTGTTGGTATTAGTTGCGTTTTAGTTTTCATAGCTAGCTTTAGAGCATCTTATAAGGGATCTCACCTTCTTACTGAGGCTGGCCAGGGAGCTCCTCCACGCATGGGATTGTACTCTAGTTTGCAACAATGTCTTCCTCCTGTAGTACATTTTGTTTATGGCAGGGAACCACCAGATTGGTTTCATTAATTACGAGTATAGCATCCTGGTTCTGTTTGGGATAGCACAAGCCATGCACTCATGTAATTGCTTATAGAGTGCATTTGTGTAGGATTCATCAGTTGTAACAGTACTGTCCATCTGCATGGGTGTCATGATGTCCACCACGTCTGTCTTAAGAAGCATTTAGTTGGTTTTGTAGACATATTATACTGTGGTTCCCTTAATGGGGGGTGGGGGTGGGATGTGGATATCAACGGTGTTCAGCTCATGGTCTGATCGGACCAACGAGGAGTTGGCTTCACGTGTGGAGCACCGGTCACTCATGTTGGTAATGCCTAGGTCTAGGATATTGTTGCCCCTGGTGGGTGTGTGGACATGTTGAGTCAGGGAATTGGTGTTTATGAATTCCAGAAAGTGTTGAGCTAATGTGTTGGTACATGAGTAGTTTTCCCAGTTAATGGTGGGGTAGATTCAGTGAGACTTATGTGATGAGTGTGGTGTTGTGCAAATGTCTACCTTCTCCACATGACAGTCAGGGTCAGGCTTGGTTGGAGAGACCTTTACCTCCAGTTTGGCTAGATGAGTGCATCTCTCCCAGGTTGTAGTGTTGGGTGGTAGGCGGAGAGGCTTGCTGTGTACATGAGGCAATGTGTATATTGCCTCAAGATGTCCAGATTCATCAGATAGACAGGTGAGAACACTGGCAGTTGACTCTTGGACTTGCCTGAATATAGAACTGCTTTCACCTAGATAAGTGAGGAAAGTGAGTACAAGAGCTAATTTACTCTAAGCAAGTGATAAAAGTATGTACAAAACCTGCTCACCCTTACCTCTAGGTAATGAGGAAGATTGGGTGCTATAGGAATTATTAGCTTACGTAGTGCTTACAAGTCCTGAACAAGTGTTTAGCATGAATAAGCAATCCAGATAGGGTCTTGGATAACATAAACACATGGCCCCCTCCCCCTAACATGCACACAGGCATATATTCATGTACACCACAGGGCCCCTGTACCCACAACTATGCAGGTACAAGCTGCACTCAGGCTGCATGGGACCTGTCCACATCACAGGTTGTATCATACACATATGGCAAAACAATATGCTGTCCACGTACACATCATGTAAAACATAGCTCCATGTCAGGTTGTGCATGCACTGAATTGTGCACACCAACAGGTATCACAACCCACAAAGGTGGAGACACCACTGATAATGGGAAGTACTTTACTACTACCCTGCTGAGTCTGGTCTGGAAGGCCATGAACCTTGATCAATTAATTGATGTCAGCAGTACAGATGTAGATGACAGTATGGTTGATGTCACACTGCATATCATAACCTTGCCAGGTCATAGGACATCATCACCCATACTGTGTACCACCTATGCTCTGTATACCAGATATACATTCCTATGTCACAGGAGTGTTTTGCAACTGCTGGCAGAACCAACACTATAGAAGGTGTCTGAATAATACATGCTCATTACACCACTGGCAGCTACCTACAGTATGTCAGGGTTAATTAATTTTATTCCCCCTCATTGTAGTCCATACCTCACAGACAAACAGAAGGCATCTGCCTATTGAAGTATGCAAATGACTATGACCTAGGAGCAATAGCTGATTCAGGAGTATTATGGACAACATACAGAAGGGGCTTTGTGGGTGATGTGTGTGTGACATATGGCCACATTCTGACAACTACATATTGCATTGTCACCCCTATGTTAATAACCCTGTACCCATGAACTACCACCTAGGCAGTGGTCAACATAATGGACACTTGTGTGTGAGGGATGCAGCTGGGCAGTTGTCTTTCGTGTGATAGCTACATCACCACACCTGTCAGGTAGTCATATGTGGCAACCCTAATAATGATAGGGTGCCATCCATGAATTTAGAGATCATTGTCCAGCCATACACAACACTCAAGTGACCCATATCAAATCACATATTTCCTTTAAGGGGTATTGGCCATGGGCAGATGGCCTGCACCAGCCTTCCCATTCCCCATCTCCATTATGTAGCATGATGCATACCCTGAATAAATTCATGTCCAACCCAGTGATGTTGGACATGCTACACATACTCATCCTGATCTCGAACACATACTTCATGGACATCCACCTTCCACATGCTGGACAGATCCTTGTCCGATACACTTTACATAGTCCTGCCATTCTATGCATTCCTGTCTGTCAAAGCTGCACATCCCTCCCCTCTCAGACATGATCTGATGACCGCATGGTAATGCATGGTAAATGTATCGTTAACACTGTGGATCAGTAATCTGGCACTGCTTCACCTGGCCCCACAGACCCACCTGTCGGCTACTGCCAGGTAACCTTTCATCCTAGATTCATACATGGCCCATGGCATATAGCCCACTAGTTGACTTTGACTGTACATGCTATAGTTGATATCCATCCCTGCAAATACCATCTGGCTAGCCAGTGTCCCATGTGTATCACATGTGCAATACAGGTGATACATGGCAGGATGTTGAATCGCTGTACATTGCCATGTAGATGTATATGGCAGAACACATACATGTAAAACCTTATGTGAGCAAGTCTGCAGGGTCACAGGTCATGTCTGTTAAGGCAGTGTAAGTCCTTATATGTGACATATACACGGCATCAAGGTCGACTGCATTAATGTGGACACATCCAGCCATGTGCTGATAGGTAGGAGCACCAGTACAGGCAAACAGACATGCCCACATCAAGACAGCAACCACATGGAGTATGAGCAATGTAATCAGGTGACACACACACATATATGGTGATAATATCCACTCAACATTGAGTGTCACATGTGTGTGACACGAACACGTCAGTGTCATGTAGGTCTGCAAATACAACTATTTAAACTTAATAAATGTGATACACATGTATGTTCAGCTGTAGCTCTGTGTGTTTCTGTGAGTTACTGTGACCTGTCTCCATCATTATGTCTTCCAGGTTTACCGCGTGTAAGGCTACCCCCTTTTACCTGCTTGGAGGATCAGGCCCTCATCCCATACCTACTCTAAAATAACGATATCCTGTTCAGCCATGTGCCACAGGATGCACAGTAGCGGGATGCCCTGTGGATGGAACTTTGCAGGAGGGTTAATGATGTGGGTGGCCACAACCGCATATACCAGCAGGTGCGCAGACACTGTACAGACCTCATTAAATGGGCGAAACAGCTTGTGAATGCAATCACCAGGGAACAAGGTGCAACAGGTGGTGGACCACCAACCCAGCCCCCACTCACACGTACCAAGGAGCTACTGGCCAACCTGGGGATACCTGCAGAACCATATCCACAAGCCTTAGCCAATATTGTGGAGGTGGGTGTCTCTCAACCACTGAGCCTGGAGTTGCCTGGTAAGTCAGTACTGCACCTGTAACAACTATATTCTATATAGTTGCATGTGTCACTGTACAATATGTAATGTAACATCATATGCAAGGCATGTATACACACATGCCGCATACTATAGTATGCTACTCTGTGTATGCACACATGTGCATACACCATAGTATAGTCTAATGTACTGGTGTATGTGTTATGCACATTGCACCCTGTAGCCATTATGCAGGGGTGGATTATGCTCACACTGCTGTGTTACTCCTATTTAGGTACCTCTGGTGTTCCACTGCGACAGCAGCCTGTTGCAGGTGAGAGTGTTATTATTTATCAGGAACCGTAATGCATAAATCTATGTGCCATGTGGCCATTTACAACATGTGCACATAATGTATGGTCCTGTCACAATATACAGGTCGGACCTGCAATGCATCACAATGACTACCCATGTGCAACACTTGCAAACTATGTGAATCATCTCACCAACTTGAATCCTCACAAACTGTTATCGCCAGATGTGTTGACAGCTGTGCATACAATGGTGGAGGTGCTGTTCACTTTTGGAACATACTACAGATTAGATCTCACATGTGGTGAATAAAAACAGTACTACACAGTGGGCTGGAGGATTCACTGGTGTGGATCATAGCCTGCTATGAATGTCACACAATGTGATGTGCTATCTTGACATGTCCATGACATTTAGTGGCCTGGCTGCAACACTGCCTATATAACCTGAAAACATATCCCACATACCACCCTTTATCTGCATAACCCTGTTGTCAGTGGAGCATATATGTCATATGGGACAACACAGACATGTGAAATAGATGCCCATCACAATAATTTGGACAGCACATGTACACACATGGCCATGGAGGATGGCCAGAGACATGGAGCAACACACACAGTAGACGTGCTGTGCTTGTGTGTACACCCTGTCATACAATGGCTACACATGGTTCAACTATTGCCTTTGTATAATGGTCATATTGTAGATGTGGAACACTAGACATCCTACAGGCCTGTGCACATCTTGTGTAGGCGTAACATCAATCCACCACATAAGATGTGTTGAACATCTTGAGGTTTTTGCGACATGACAGCAGTCACCTGTACAGTATCCACATCAGCCCACAGATACAGTATATTCCCCTTGCTGGTGTTGGACATCAATGTCATACTTGTTCCTCATGTGTGTGTGTGTGTGTGTGTGTGTGTGTGTGTGTGTGTGTGTGTGTGGTACACAGATGTCATGTGGGACATGGTGTACCGACGTGTTCGCCATGTCTGGCCATAGTTGCCAGGCAGCAGCAATATGGCTGCAGATGTGCAGGGGTGTCATCCGTATACCCATCCATGACCTGTGTCACAACTTCCACATTATGGTTTAGTGTGTATACACCTCAGTGATGTGGGTCACATTCCACAGTATATATGTATTGTATCTGAACACAGTCATGGCTATGAACCCTGTCTGTAATTCACACTGTATAGCACTAGAGACACCTCATGATTCCCTGCAATGGCCATGCACATCAGCTAAATGTGCAGTATATCTGTAGGGTGGACAGACAACACTGCATTGGTACACCATTGCCCCACTGTATATTTGACAGGACACCATTGTGTTAAACATGTATGCATGTCATTGCACACGTCAGCAGATCACATGTCATACTACATGTGATTGTCAAGGTCATATGCCACACATCAGGCAGGTGTACTGTTAACCTGTGCTGGTCCACATGGTGTAACACAGGGGTGTATGCTAACCACTACTATGATTGTGTAATTTGCATGCCATCTGCTATGACACATGCATGCTGTTGTGTGCAACCCAGGGATGTATGATAACTACCACTATTATTGTATGCGCTGCATGCCGTCTGCCCTATCACATGCATGTTGCACGCCTTCTGTAATATCACATGTGTGTGTGTGTCTATTGTATAGATTGTAATGTACAGTTCTTCTCTGCCCTCACAGGTGATGTAGGTGCATTGCCCTTCTGCGGTACATCTGATGTTAGTATCCCCACAGACTCTAGCAGTGATGATGAACATATGATTGAGACACAGGCAGAGTTGTCAGGTGCTGAAACTGTGCCATTGGTTGCCATTTCATCTATATCCCCCTCATCCCCATACACAGATCCCATACCTGCACATACCCCATCACCAGTGGCCATAGAGGAAGGACAGTTGGTGTATGGTAGCTTGGAACAGGAAAGTGTGGGGGGCTATGGAAGGTGTGCCTACACACCATGGTGTCAGCCAAATGACTGTTGGTGCCCCACACAGGCACGTGGCCAGTGCTGCTCGTAGGAGGACCTCTGGCCAACATGCTCCTGCTCGACAGAGCACAGCAGCTGGTGTCACCAGACGCAAGTTTCAGGCTGTAATGGAGGCACAGGCATGTACTGAATGACACAACAGAGATGATCCGAGGCTACAGAGGGCTGCTGTCCGTTCTTTAAACAACAACATCCAGGCAATGGTAAATGCTCAACAGCAGATTGCTGAAGCTTTGGATAGACAGTTGGGTGACATGGCTGGAGTCCTTGACCATGGCATGACAATCCTTGAGCATGAGCTGTCTGTGTTGGAACATCTGGTAGGAGTGAGACATCGGGCACATGGACGTTGGCCTGCTACATCACCTGTGTCAGGTCTATGTGTACGAGCTACCTCACATGTCTGCTCCCATAGTGGCGGTAGAAGCAGCAGTGCATCTGCTGCTGTGCTGTCAACATCATGACACAGCAGGCCATGTGCATGTGGCCCGGGATAGTCCCAACAAGGACATGGTTCCAGTGGACAAGTGACATCAGACAGTACCCATTCTGCACCTCTGCCTGGTAGTGCCCATGCAACTCCTGGCAGGCACAGGTCAAATGTCTGTGGCCGGACACCACGAACTGTAAAACCTCACCTGTACAGTCTGCAGCTGTCAATAATACCCTTGTGTAGGACAGACACATGGCAGAACTGTGTGCATACATACACGCACACACTGGAAACATATATAGGGCACCGCAACACACACATGCATAACATCCACACACACCCAGTTAGATCAAAGGCCCAAACCCACACACATGATGTCATCCAATGGTGCAGCCTAGGCCTCTGGCAAACATTAACACCCTGTGCATATGATGATGCCTGTGCCGCATCCCTGATATCCACACCATCGGTGCAGGAATATGCTCATATGGTCTGATGCACAGGGTGAACAGACTAGGAAGATAAGCATAGTTTGCAATTGTTGAGGACTGTTGACAGGCAGCAAATATACCATGTAGTACAGGTGTACAATACTGTTAACAGTATGTGTCTTGTGTAACAACAGTAACTGCATGTTTTTCATGATGTTCTGCTGTCCTCCTTCAGGTCTAATTACACGTGCCGGTGGATGTCAGTGTTTGCAGTTAGTGTCCCATATGTCAATGTGGACTACTCACAGGTATGCGTGAATATACCAGCTTGCACTGTGTGGCTGCCACATACCAGTGAGAATGTCCCATGTTACAAACACATCTACCATTCCAAGAGCATGATAGCTGTGTATTAAGCTGCTGTAGCCACAGATGTGACATCCATAAAGGGTGACATCACAGGTACAGTTACATGGAGTGGTGAGGTAAGAGAGTGGTCTAGCTGATTACAAGGGTAGAGGCCAGTGGGAAGTGTGATGCCTCATTGGGAATCAGTAATACACATTCCCATGACAGGATGCCAACACACAACTGCACCCACACACTCAGGTATTGACACACATGTATTCAGTGACACATTAACACATCCACTCACTCACGGATTCACCGACACAGTAACACACATTCGCACACAGTTGCTACTGGTGGGATGAGGACTCCTGTCTATGTGCAAATCATCATTACAGTACTGTGCACCTACATGACGTGCCACAGAGAATACACATGTACAGGTAGTCAGTACAGCCTAAGATTGGGGACATCAACACGGATAGTAGAATGCATCACCTGGATGGTGGGAGGGGTCTTATCTGTTCAGTATGGTAACATACATCCTCACCCCAGGGACCAGTCAGTCCTACATACACACACTGTGGTGTTCAGTAATTAATACACCTATGTCATGCACATACAGATACCTCACATGTGTGAGGTACACGCCCCTGCCTATATCCTGCTTTCTACATTGCAGGCTGTACAGATGTGTAGACTAGTGAACAGGAGAGTGAGTAACAATTGAGATGTATTCCCCAGAATACGTGACATATATGGACACACACGCAACCACACATGCCAGTACTGTGAATCTCAGGCCTGCCTAGCTCATGTTATGTATGCATTACAAACTGTACTGATGCTTCCTGTGGCAACAGTGCTGATATATGCACTAGGGACGTCATAACTATTAACAGGTGTCAAGTGATTTACTTTCGCTGTCACCCTGACCGCTGTCTAAGTTGTGTGTTATATCCTTCAATTAATCAAACCATTGCTTAATGGTTACACAGGGTATTGTAGGACCGCTTGTGACACACCTGTGAGCTGTCCACAGCAAACATCCATCTGCAAAGATGCCCCACCATTTAGTTATTTCCATACATCTGTCCATACCCGAGGTACATCTTTCTGTACATTCAGCATATCACCATATACAGTTGACAATGCTGAGGTTGCATTGCAATTGCATGATGTACTAGGATACACATCACCTGCATACATCAGCAACTGCACATGCATGTTATCTGAATGCACAACAGTACGTGTAAAGATGTGTAGGTCCTGCAATCCTGACATTTGGTTATGTTTGTAGGCATTGCAATTGGTGAATATGTGTAATGACATACATGACACATGGACTGTTGTATGATATGATGGGTAACCAGTACAGAGGGGATGTTACCTCTGTCAACACTGATATCACACCTTATGTACTGTTAGCATTCAGCAGCCATGGACCTACATTCCATGTGCATGTGTGTAATGGCTGTAGCCACCTGTTTGCACAAAGGACAACAACAGCTATGCTATTTACAGGTATGTTGTGTGTGTGTGGCATGTACATACCCAGGGCAGGTACATGTATGTCATATCCATACATGAGGGTGTTTACTGGTGTACAGCAGCAGTCATCTGCTAATGGTGGAAAGTACCGAGGGCCCCTGGCATGTGTACAGCTGACCTGGTCACAGACAGTGGTATCATTGCATTGCATAACACATGATGCAACTGTGTCAGTATATGTGTACTCTCTACAGTTGATGTACAGCTTAGTAAAGTACACAGGTCAAGGGTCACATGGTGGTGTACTCTTTTATGTCATACAACATGTATGGATGCATGTTGGTGGTCCGAGGGCATGGTGGTGTCTGAGGTTTACATCCTAGAATGCAGCATGTGACACTGTGTCCTGCACATGGCTCATCTGTGATGCCTTTCATGGGTGGAACCGGTCAGTACATGTGAGTGGCCTTTATGTATGTAGGTACACCACCTGGAGCAGTCCATACCTGTGATATGGCCCACATGTCTGTTTCTGAGGTATATGGTGGTAGTGCTGGGTTCTGAGGTATATGGTGGTAGTGCTATTGTGCACTACAGAGCCATCAGCCAGGTGTTCCTCACTGCACAGATATCAGTACTCCCCATTGTTGGATGTACAGTGACCAGCGGTGAATATGGACGCTACACATCTAGCACTGGTTAGCATAAGAAAACAATGCAGTTGTCCTGTAGGTGTATGGGAGTTAACCTGTGTTTAGGACATTTGCCTTGGAATGGCACTGTGTGGGTGAATGCGACTTGGGTAATATCCACAATCCTTTGAATCATGGATGCATGTGATATGTGACAAAGGCCTGCCTACTGTCAGCCATGTCATACCAGAATGACAGCAGATGTTGTGTAAAAGACCGGTGTCAAATATATGTAGAGCAGCGTTCCTGCTAACAATGACAACTACTAACACCAGAGCCCATTACAATGTGTTCTTTATGTCTACCTGTAATAGCATGGCCACTGTGGCCTTCCGTGTTTAGCATCAGAGTGCATCCCAGTCAGCCCTGTGCTACTAGGAGTATGAGCATGCCCAGTAGATCATTGTGTATATGGACACATAGTAGTGCATTCCGACCAGCCCTGTGCTACTAAGTGTGTGAGAATGCCCCTTGTGCTACTAAGTGTATGAGCATGCCCAATATATCCTTGTGTAGATGGACACATAATGCTACTAAGTGTATGAGCATGCCCAGTATATCCTTGTGTAGATGGACACATAATAGTGCATTCTGACCAGCCCTGTGCTACTGTGTGTGAGCATGCCCCCTGTGCTAATAAATGTATGAGCATGCCCAGTATATCCTTGTGTAGATGGACACATAGTGCTACTAAGTGTAGGAGCATGCCCAGTATATCCTTGTGTAGATGGACACATAATGCATTCCAAACAGCCCTGTGCTATTAAGTGTGTGAGCATGCCCAGTGACACCTTGTGTCGGTTATGTACCTCTGTGTATGGGTATGGCCATTGTAACCCTGTATAGTGGTAGTAGTTGTCCATTCCACAGATGGGCATACTCCAGGTCAGGATGGATTCCTACTTTAAACACGCAGGTTCACAGGTATGTACATCTTATCTGCCAGCATCCCTGTTAATGTCCGCATTCCCAGACGATCATAATGACAGCCTTGACATGTGTAGTCTGTGTGGCGCGATTCGTAAGTATGTAGCATTGTAATAGTAATCTGTAAATAGGCAGGTGTTCCGTACCCACCACTGGCGTGTGTGTGTATGTCTGTCCCCATTTGCCAGTGGACTGTAAATTGCTTTTAGACTGCCCACACTCCATACATTTCTTATACCCACCGTTCACAAGGCCAATGATGTCACCCATCTACAAATACACCTCTGGGAGAGCTGTGTCCCAGTAATCTTGGTTGCTCATTCTGTAACTGCGTATTGCTGTAGTGTAATAAAGTAGTTAGGTCAGTGTTCTAGTCCCACACTTGCTGTGTGTGTGTGTCCCCATTTGCGTGAGGACTGAGTAATACTTTTATACTGCTCACACTCCATACATTTCTTATACCCACCGTAAGCAAGGCCGATGATGTCACCCATCTACAAATACACCTCTGGGAGTGCTATGTTCCAGTAATCTTGGTAGCGCGTTCTGAATGCTGTAGTGTAATAAAGTAGGTAAGTCGGTGTTCTAGTCCCATACTTGCTGTGTGTGTGTGTCTGTGTGTGTGTCCCCATTTGCCTAAGGACTGAGTAATGCTTTTATACTGCTCACACTCCATACATTTCTTATACCTACCGTTAGCAAGGCTGATGATGTCACCCATCTGCAAATACACCTCTGGGAGTGCTGTGTCCCAGTAATCTTGGTAGCGTGTTCTGTAACTGTGTAATGCTGTACTGTAATAAAGTAGTTAGGTTGGTGTTCTAGATCCACACTTGCCGTGTGTGTGTGTGTGTCACCATTTGCCTGATGACTGAGTAATGCTTTTATACTGCTCACACTCCATACATTTCTTATACCCACTGTTAGCAAGGCCGATGATGTCACCCATCTACAAATACACCTCTGGGAGTGCTGTGTCTCAGTAATCTCGGTAGCACGTTCTGTAACTGCATAATGCTGTAGTGTAATAAAGTAGTTAGGTCGGTGTTCTAGTCCCACACTTGCTGTATGTGTGTGTGTGTCCCTGAGGACTGAGTAATGCTTTTATACTGCTCACACTCCATACATTTCATATACCCACCGTTAGCAAGGCGATGATGTCACCCATCTACAAATACACCTCTGGCAGTGCTGTGACCCAGTAATCTCGGTAGCATGTTCTCTAACTGTGTAATGCTGTAGTGTAATAAAGTAGTTAGGTCGGTGTTCTAGTCCCACAATTGCCGTGTGTGTGTGTGTGTGTGTCCCTGTTTGCCTGAGGACTGAGTAATGCTTTCATACTGCTCACACTCCATACATTTCTTATACCCACCGTTAGCAAGGCTGATGATGTCACCCATTTACAAATACACCTCTGGGAGTGCTGTGCCCCAATAATCTCAGTAGCGTGTTCTGAAACTGCGTAATGCTGTAGTGTAGTAAAGTAGTTAGGTTGGTGTTCTAATCCCCGACATGCCAACTGTGTGTGTGTATGTGTGTGTGTGTGTGTGTGTGTGTGTCTGCCTGTGTGAGACAAGTGCACTGCTTTGTCATATTCGCCATAGCGTGTGCCCTAAATGTGTGTTGCTGCAGTGTAATATGGTAGGGGTCTGTATAATTGACAGGGCAAGTGTTTGTCTGTCAGAGCCTGTGTAGAGGTGGGCTGTGATTGTCTTACCATTGGACATGTTTGGAAGTGGGTTTTGTAGTTTTCCTATATAGTGTCCATCTTATGATACATTGGCCACCTCATGAGGTGTACAGCTGTCAGTCACCCATGGCACTGTGTTGGCAAACCATACCCATACATCTGGCAAAAGGGCTGGTGAACTAAGTATGCAGCCCTACTAGTACATGGTATATGTCCCACACCCATGTGCCATGCACATACAACCTTGCCTAGGATATCCCACTATGTTGCTAGTAACATGCACACTGAGGACAGATAGTAGGCATGGTGTGACTGCAGTGGCCTGCAGAGGACATGGCACCCTGTACAGCGGTACAATAGGCACATATATGCGAACATTGTGCCTTCACTATGTTCCACACTGAATGCCTGCAACATATGTGGTGCTATCAAATGTGATCCACTAAGGCCAGACAATGCTGTACACATGTGTCCTGTATGGACCCATGCCACTGAATACCTGTATCATACTATCCATGCAGGTGCAGGGCCGAACTGCTCACTATAAGCAGGTTTCGCTACACCAGGCCAGTATTGGCATATCTGGGTATAACAGGCTGTGTACACTACATGTGTCTTCCAAACCAGGTACACCTGTACATGTCACTGTACAGTATTGTGGGACATGCACATCCCAGGCAATGACCATGTGAAGGACTATCAAACACAGACATGGCATGCATTGCAAAGCTATGGCCCTGCACATTGGTAACCAGAATGTTAGGCCAAATAATGCAGTACCCATCTGTGTGGGACATTGCAGACACTACACCTCTGCACTGCACACCATTGTCGGGTGATGTGATGGCAGGGATTACCCCTCACACAGCCTTGTACAGCCATCTTGCACAGCCAAACACTACACACCCATGGAGCAATGCATACCTGCATGCCAGTACTGGCACCCTGTGTCTGCATGTGGGTTGTGATGCTCCCAACCACAGTCACTTCCAGTATAAACCTTGTTGGCATACCAACAGTTGCCAAGCACTTTCACATGCCCTAGCCCATAGAACCTCTAGATATCCCCTGTGGTGCATGTGGTCCTGTGCATTACTACGGTGTGGCAAACTAAGTAGTTACATTGTGTATTTGTGGCCCTGGCAAAGGTGTCAATGCGTGTCCATTAGAGTGTGGTTGTGGTGACAATGGCATCCGTTCACAAGGACTGACGTGTGTGCCACACCTAATGTATGTCTACTATATCTGTTGCAGATGGCACTCACTCACCTACACACATGTTCTTACAGCACAGCAACATGTCGCCTTTGTGGCACATGTAATAACGTCATGCACATATAATAGCAATGAGTAGTCAGGGGTTTTCCCCTGTACTATTCAGTGTGTGGCAGATGATGCTTATGGTTAAGTCTCCAAACCCTTCCCTGGTGTACATTGCCTGTCCGCCCACACACTTTCTGGTGGATGTGAAGGTGTACACCTGCACAGCAGCAGCGTGTGTAATGTAAGAGATGGAAATGGTCAGGTGATGGCCTCTGCACCTATTGCAGTCCTCCTCTAGTTGATTGCATGTAGTACAGCTGTGATGGTGTTCCCATAGCCATCCTCTTGATAAACACAGTACACTATCTAGGGAAACATGTTATTATCTGGCCATGACAACAGTCGCTGTGAGTGGTACCTGGATGTGGTGTTCTGACATGGCATCACTGATTATATCTGGATGTACCTCAATCATTTTCCACAGTGGGAAATAGCCTAATGACAGGAGGGTGATGTGCCACACATAACTACAGCATGTAAGTGTAGCTATGCTGCATTGAGACTACTGCCTGTTTAACATGTGGGTGGTAATGGCTATTCTGCATGTTGTAATATAGACATGACAGTACTCTGTTCATGAGGGACCCCCATCTGTAGGGCCATCTGAGAAATGGTCAGTGTGTGCAACCATTTGTTTCCTGTGTTACACACTGAACACACATCTGTGCACAACAGAAGCATGGTGAGAGGATTGCAGACAGTACATGATGATAGAGATGTGTTACTGAAATCGCATCCCTGACTGGAGATGTGTCACATGAGACAGTGGTATGACTGACACTGTGTGGGATTCCCAGTAACAAGCCAATGATGGGCAACTGTTCATAGCTGAGGTCACACATCTACTACACATTGTACAGTTGGCATGCGGTATATATGCATGTGTTGTGCTCCCTCTGCAAATGTATACCATCTGTTGTGTTGGGTTGTTGGTGATATCTATGCATACTGTCATAGGTAATCCTGTATGCTGTTGTCTATCACTAAGCCATATGTGGGTTTAAAACACAACACCATAGGCTGAATGGGTTGGGAGGTCCCGGCAGATCCTCCTGTCCCTCTTCAGCTGACCATGGCACTGGGTACTAGCACATATGGGGCCCAGCCATAGACATCAACCTCTGTTGGCTCTGCACCACTTTCTTGTGGTACCACCACTGAGGATGGAGCATGTCCCCTTTGGGAGCGGGACCAGACAGGTACATATCTGCTGTTGTGCGGTCCCGTACGTGTTGCGTTGATGGTTCCCTAAGGGGTTATGAAGCCAGATACACCAGTTCAACGGCGAAGTGTCACATTTACAGGGTGATGCTTTCCTTCCTGGACAGCCCCCAGCACTGCCTCCGTTGCAGCTGTGTAGGTGCAGTGGCAGTTGCCCATGGCTGGAGACCTCCGTCCCACTGTTTCCATGGGCTTTTGAATGCCGAAGACCCATCCCTATCCAGGGTGTATCCCCCCTAAGTGTCATATACCAACCCTGTATGCTGTCATTTCTGTGCTCCTACCTAACCTCCACGGCCATACCTACACTCCTTCCCCAACATCTGAGCCTCACCTACGGACACATAAGGCCATTCAGCTCCTAGGACACCATCTGCCCTATACATAGCTGTCCATTACACACACGTGCCCACTGGACACATGAAACCCTTGTAATATGCATCATAGCATACTACTATTATCCTCAGCCCTGTCCCTCAGGTGCACGATCCTGGTATGCACATCACTCCTACATGGTCCAGGTACACGTGAGGAGGATGACCCCATTGCACACAAAACACTACCAGTCCCTCTATGGTTACCTCATTTACCTTTATCATGATGATGATGTTGCACACAGCACATTGCAAGAGTACTGTTCACACATAATGATTGGACAGATACTGTTGTGTTAATATACATTACATGCACAGAGTGATGTATACAGCCAATGTACAACTATTTGCGTGTATGACTGACACATGTCTGTCTGAGGGAGTCTTGTGATCACATAGAGCAACACCACTACATAATGCAGGCGTCGCTGGTGTTTCCCATTTCATTCATTTGTAATGCTTTGTTGCCACATGGTATGTTCCTGATACATCTCTATATATGTATGTACCTATATGCTGGACATAAACACTCACATGTACATCTACATGATGGGATACATTCCTATACTGTTGAATGATTGCACTGTATGATATGTTTGTGGTACTGCCCATTGTCTTTATATCTGCCATCTGGTGATACACATTAGCTGTGTGTGCAGGGTCCTGGTTCCAAACCTTGTGAAGGACATTTAGTTGGTTGCAGGGCAGAACAAGCCCATTGGATACGAAGGGAGTAAGGCACATTAAAGCAGTTGGGACCGGGTGTGCGTGGGTTTGCGCGGTGTTAGGCACTGCTGACCTGTGGTTACAGACTCTTATGCTTGGTTAGCCTCTACATTGCTTAACCAGTGCAATACTTGCATACTGGTAGCCAAACACGCTTATACACGCTCGATCCTGCACTTGCTAATGCACCGACATTGGTGCTTGCAGCTGTCATTCACACTCCTGGGTGTGAGCGAGGACCACAATATTACCTTGTGATGCCTATTACATCGGACTACATGACTATAGTATCTGGACTGGCCGCCCATTAGGTGACGGCATCGCTTCCGACTGTACAGAATCAGCGGCCTGTCCAGTGACACAACCATATTTGTGTGTACCTCATACAATGTGTTCCCACCTTGTGATGCCTATTACATTGGAATACATGAATACAGTATCAGGAATGGCTGCCCATTAGGCGACGGCATGATGTTCGACGGTATGGAATCAGCGGCCTGTCCAGTGAATTAATCATATTTGTGTGTTTCGCATACACTCTGCTCCCATCTAGGTGATACATGGGAACCGAGACTCTGCATTACAAACAAGTAGTTGTGTTGTGGGAGCCACATCCATCGGACAGGTCATGCTACCCATACCTATTATAGGTTTGCCACCTTTTCAATTGGCCAAGGTGGGACTTTAGGGTTACCACCTGTCCCACTTTGCGAGGGACACTGCTAAATAATCAAGACATAGCACATGTCCAGATTACAGGACATTATTAAATTCTATGTTTCAGTAATAATTGCACACAACAGTTATTTTATATATGACACTTCTATATGTTATGTGAAGTAGCATAAGCAAGTCAAATGCAACTAGATTAAGCTTTTATTTGTGCAAATAATTGTAATCCTGTACTATGCACAACTGCAGGTATGTTTTGTCCTGGAATGTCTGACATTCCTACAGAACATGTCCCACTCTGGCCATTTGGAAAGGTGACAACCCTATTGGACCTGTATGTAGAGACGTCAGACTTTGCAGGGCAACACACCCACAGCCAGTAGAAAGGGGAGTACTTCAATGTTTTGCCTAAATAAAAGGTTACTCTTGCAGCATTATAGTTGCTTATACTGTTATCTATAACATTTAGGTGTTTCAGATGAACATAATTGTTTTATGCAGCTACTACAGATAATATAGGTAATCTTTGCCCTAAATCACATGACATTTGCCTTAATTACAGTTATTATGCAGGACACAACTGCCCAAAGGGGAGTGTCCCTCGCAAAGGTGGACAGGTGGCAACCCCAACCATATTATTCTATCAACTTTCTAAGGTAGTCGGGGGAACATGAGCTTTCTCTCACTATCAGACCTCTCATATGAATGGGGAAGAATGAACACTGAATGAGGGACACTGCATAATGACCTCAGGGACACATTTAGAAGGTTGGTGCTATTAACCTGACACATTGACGGACACAGAGCACATATGTATTCATACACATTCTCTGAGGTACATGCTGTTTATGACTCTTACATGTTGTCATTATTCATTACATGTATTCCGCCACCTTTCCTCCTAATATCACTAGTTCTAGGAGGGTTTAGTTGGGACTGTGTTAGATTCTGATTCGTAATCACAGATGTCCCTGGTAATCGAGGACAGTTCAATGATATGGTCCCTATGTGTTCCTCCAATGGTTTACAGACTGTCCAGTAGATGTGCTCTTAAGGTTTGGGAGGTATGAGCATCTGCTATACCCACATCGGAATATTACTTACATCCATGGGGTGGTCCTAATACGTGCCTGCCAGCCAACACCTGCATGCCTAGCCCCATAATCGCATACCCGTAGTTCCCCCACCTGCCACTACTCTACAGCACTCATGGTTACTGGTGGCACAGGTGGACGCAGGTGGGATATGAACACACCCATACACACTGCCCACTCTCCCCATGTCTGGACACATGTCATACGTTGTGTCAACCCATGTGTTATCAGGCTTGCACAACCTACTGTTCCATGTACAGCTACATCCTGGTCGTAATAGTGTTACCCCCATTGGTTGGGTGTACCAAATTTTTGGTGTCCCGCAAGGGACGTCGCTGTTCATGTTTAAAGTGTAGACCTTGTAGATCTCTCCCACTGGTAGTTTCCTGCCGGTGGTCTGGGAAGCAGTGTTGTATTTACCTTTATTGCGTGTCTGTATGTCTCACCGGCCTAGCTCTGGGGGGGTGGAAGGCAGACGTTTGTTGAGTGGACCTCCCACCAACATATGCTGGTCTAAACATGTTACCAGTAACTGCTGTAACATAACCTAGGTATATACATGTGTATATTTACTGTAACATATATATATATCTATTTACCTTAACATATACAGATATATCTGAATATGTATTCATACATGTATATTCATATCTTGCTGTTTTTTATATATATATATATATATATATATATACATATATATATATATATATATATATATATGTCTATACATATATATGTCTATACATATATATATATATACATGATTATATATATGTACGTCAGTGTGTCAATACATTCCCCGCTCATACCCACTTACACATGCGTAATGGTATTTATATGCTTCACCAGCATACTAGTGCCTTATTCATTATAACACCGACACACTCCAGTTATCTTTTAATCGGTATGTAGCACATTATACAGCGGACAGATGTCACTATATGTTCATGTACGGATTACTGATGGTAATTGGAATGTGATAGTGTGATTTGACCCATCCCTCTTCTGCACAGCCTATTATTTCATCTACTGTCGATGTTTGTATGGGCACATTCCTATTATTTATGTCAACAAATGGAATGCATGTGTTACAGAATTTGTGCTTCAACATATATTGTCTGCATGTGAGTATGCATATATGCCTATTATGACCTAGCTGACCTCCATGGGGTGGTCCATTAGAACCGGCCCATCCAACCCTGGCATGCCTGGATTCATAATAGCATACCCATAGTTCCT
This sequence comes from Protopterus annectens, assembly GCF_019279795.1. Taxonomy (NCBI): domain Eukaryota; kingdom Metazoa; phylum Chordata; order Ceratodontiformes; family Protopteridae; genus Protopterus; species Protopterus annectens. Next base: position 604,872,334 of record NC_056730.1, on the reverse strand, counting down.
CCAC
>NC_056730.1:604744830-604867330 GCF_019279795.1 Protopterus annectens | reverse complement strand
ACAACTACTGCTCATACAACTTGTGTCCAGATGTATACAGGACTGGACATCATGTCGGGACACGAAGTCTAATGTTTAGAACAGATACATATCCCATGAGGGATATCCAAAAATTGTGGGGACCGATGACCTTCTTTGTTTTACGGCTATAAGGTAGGGTTATACATGCAAGAGATACATAGTTTGCAATCCTGAGACTGCATAGGGTGAGACTGCCTACTAGATATGGGTAGAGGTCACTATGTGCAGATATAGCCGCGCCTATCTAGCAGCCCGGGTATGGCTGATTTTGGTGGACGTTCAGGAAGGGGGGGGGTGCTGTGCTGTGAAGGGAATGATGGGTATTCAATTATGTATCCAGGTGTGTTGGATGGATCAGTTCAGGCCAGACCATTATATGAGTATGTGCCGGTAATGTTTCTGTACATGTGTATTGCACTTTTTAATGTTCACACGTTTGTGGGATTGTATTGTGGATGTGTACATTTGTTCTTTGGTTATCTTCCTGATTCACCCACTGCTCCCTTGTAGACCTCCAATTCACCTATTGTGCATCCAACCCAGTCTCCCCTTGGCGAATTATTGCATTACCCGTCACCACCCACCCCCATATTCCACAGACACCATTCATCCCTTCTCTAGTTGATGGCCCATGGCACAGTCAACAGAACACATTGTGTACACTACATATCTCTGGGACCAATATGGTTGTGAGGTCTACACTAGCATTTCTGATCATCCACATGCTGTACTTCACACACATAGGTACACGCAAATACATATCTTTCATGACATGGTAGGTAGACCTGGGTAATACCCCGTTCATCTATGGGCCATCCTGACAAGGACAACTTGGACCGCGAATGGGCAGATATTGTGCGAATGCTCTGACCATTGGTAGGGTTGCCACCTTTTCATATGACCTGGATGGGACATTTTCGGGACACACATCTAGGTTTACAGGCCAACACATACCCACAGTCATTACAAAGGATAGTACTTTAGTTTTATGCCTACATATAAGCTTTTATTGCTGTTGTGGTGTAGTTTCTTATTCTGTTTCGTTTACATGCTTATTCTGTTTCTTGTAACATATAGGCATTTTATATACAGACATATGTATTGTATGGGACTATTACATAAAATATAGGACATAATTATGTCCTACTATCGCAGGACATTTCACATTTATAATGGTTTTGGTATGGACACACCTGCCTAGAGGGGGACTGTCTCTCACAATGTAGGACAGGTGGTAACCCAAACCACTGGGCTAGGCTTAGCAATTGGTGGCATGCTAACACGATGCATTTCACTTCCACTTGGTATAAACAATGACACTACAATGGAATACTGGCACAGGGTTTTAAATATCATTTGTTTGAGGGATGGGGACTCAATATTCAGCTACGTGCCTTTGTGTTTACTTCTTATTGTGGTGTTCGCAAAGATGTCTTGTATGCTTTGCATACATTTCACTATCTATGGACACTGACAGGAGTGATTACTATTAGAGGCAGGCTGCACTAGTCAACATTTTAGGTTGCGCGTATGCAGCCAACATGTTCACGCCTCCGTGCAGCGCTTGGACATGCCCCCTGCACTCGTACATCTTTCCTATGCACATGGCCATTACGGCAGTGCACCTTCATTAATATGCATGTGGTGTTGCTGTGCCATCTCTACACCGCACAATCGGCGCAAGGCTAACGCCGTCCTTGCGCTGAGCTTCATGAATCCCGGGGCTACAGTTTATATAACATACTTTAACAATGTTTATTGTTTTTGCATCTTATACATTCCTATATTTATCTTGCACACTTTTATATTTTTCATATATACACTTATATTTACACATTTACTTTTTATGTATATCTATGTAACATTTTTCTCCTACAAAGTGAAAGAATGTTACAGTTTTCTGCTCCTCGTCTGCATGTGTATGTGCAACAAGCTTACGTTTATGCTGCTGCTGATAGACCTCATGCAAGGAGAAGGGTGTCTAGACCCCATTTAACCTTTCATACTGTTACTTGAATATGTCCCTAAGTAGAATGTGTGCGTGAGTTGTCCAGCAATGGCATCAGTATGTGACAGCAATGATGTAGATAGAGTTCTGCCATTTATCAGCTAATATGCCTCACGCTTCAAAATACCCCCAAGAGAAAAAGAAGTCCAAAGTTTAATTATCCCCACTTTCTCACAAGTGGAGCAATAAGCCTGACTGACATAGCAACTATTTCAAGTTAGTAATCACAAGAGTAAAAAGGCTGTAAGAAATTGGCAAATGTTTCAAAATGGCATCAGCAATGCATATACTTGACAGTCAGTTAGTTATGCACTCTGAGCATCAGTAAAAATAAATACGTATTGTTGAATCTAAAAGATAGAAACAAGGTGATGGTACAGTTATCATTTGCATAAGGTGGGGTTTGGGGGGTCAGGAGGCCAAGGCTGACACAAAAGTGGTGAGTGTGTATGAGTAAGAAAGACAGACAGGTAGAAATGTAACTAATTATTAAATGGCCACTGAGACAGAAAGACCTGCAAACCTCATGAATGCCTCGTGTATCTATAATGTGTGTGTGTGTATCTGTATGGGCACTCGATGTGAAATGTGTGTGTATCTTCATGAACACAGCCAAGCTCTGTTCTAGCTCTATTACATGGCATGTTGGACAGCTATGAGCCATGCATGGTAGAGGTATCAGTTCATCATCTTTGTCCCCTACTGTGAGAACTGGCTCTGCCAGAAGTTGCACTGGTATGTCTATGCCCCTGGTCAGATGTGCTGGTGCTAAATGAATTAGAGTGATGTTTGCTGGACTAGGTCTCCTCATGACTACATCCAGGTTCATGACCCTATGGCCTACCATAGCTGTGTGTAGACACCTCAACCACTGATGGAGCAGTGGAAGTAGTACCACTATAGGAGTGGTATCATGCCCGGCAATGTTAGCTAACAGCAGATGATGTTGCAGACCTATGGCCATGTGGATACTTTCCCCCTCCCAGCAGATGGTCCATCACAGACATTTCCCGTTCTATCATGTCATTGATCCAATCCATTGACTTGGTCACATGGTGGAGGCAGTCACACATGTCAGCCTGTGCCACTTCTAGAACCCTAAGGATGTAGATGGCACAGTGGTGCAGTGGTAGCGTTGTCGGCTCACAGCAAGAGGGCCTCTGGTTCAATTCTTGGCTTGAGTGCCTTCTGTGCAGAGTCTGCATGTCCACCCTGTGTTTGAGTGGGTTTCCTCTGGGTACTCTGCTTTCCTCCCACATTTCAAAGACATGCATCTGGAGCATTTCTCCCTGGGCCCACACTGAAAATTGGCTTTGTTCCAAGTCAGACTTCCTGGTAAACAAATGTTAAATAAAAAAAATAAAATGTTCTTGGAGGCCCTAGAGGAATGTGTCTGTGGCTCCATGATGGCCCTAAACATGCATCACATGGCATGTAATGACACACCAGCATCAGATGGAGGGTGGACAATGGGCATCCTTGCCAATCCTCCTGCATGGCATTTCACCAACATTTTGGCTACAGCCATGGTCATCTGGCAATGAAACCACAGTAACCACACCACCCTGATCAAGTGTGTCACCCTAAACCTGTCATACCGCTCAACCTCTTAGCACAAGAAATATGGACAAAGCTATAAATAATGGGTGGGGGTGGGGCAAAGGACCAAAATAGGGGCACTTTTTGAATATTGCTCTTACAATCTTAGAAAGTTGATAGAATAACAAGTTCTGCATTACATGGATTTTTCTGAAGGGTATAAAGTCTAAAACGCAAATGTTTGTCATTATTTTCTGACTTCAACCCTCAATGTATTGCCAGAAAACCACAATGCTATGAGAAACAGGCCAAAAATATGAGGAAAAAAATCTGGACATTTTATGAAAATCTGTACAGTTAAGAGTTATGCAACCTGTCCAATATCTGAGGGCTCAGTGGAATGGATATACATAGGCATACTGACTGTGTCTGAAGGGAATACAGGTAATGTGTGAGTCACAAGCTTAGTGTCAGGTTCAACCTCTGCACTCCCTGACTGCCTCTGTGTGTCTCCCACCACCGTCATAGCCTACCGATACTCCAACATCAGGTGCAGGTGGTAGGAATCCTACTCTCCCACTGTCAGGATCACCTGTGATAATACGTAACAAACAGGAATGAAATTACTATTACACTAAATATTAAACCAATATAGATGATGAAAAAGTAATACCAGTCATGCAGTCGCAGATGGCATAGCAATGCCTACACTCATTACAACATCCTCACACATTCAGATAATGATATATCTAAATAATGCTTAGTAATAAGCTAATAAACATTTGCTTAACATGTGCGAATGTCTCCATGCTTTGGGCGGGGGGGGGGGGGTGGTCCCGGAAGAAATTAAACAAGGAAGGGGTGGCAATTAAGCATCACAATGGGAATAACACAGGGGACAGTGAAAACACAATTGTCTATATGTTCTGTAAGAAACAGCTGTAACTGAAACTTGCCTGAGTCATCCACCCACACCCATGTGTACTGAACAACTCTCTTGTATAACTCTATTAATTATCAATAAGTACAAATAAAAGAAAAAAATTCACAGGAAGTAGTAGTCAAATTATATATTTTATTTTACAACCAAATATAAAATGTGCCATATGTAAGCTTACCAGGAAGCTGCTCCCTGGACACACTTATCCTCCTAGCCACATTAGCACTGACATCAGGCACACAGTGCGCAGTCTCCATTGAGCTGTCTGGATCTCTGAAAGTGGACAGGAACTCCTCATTTGGCGTCAGTGGTGGCTCGGTAGCAGGACCACCCTCTGTAGCCAGCTGTTCTTGGGCAACTACAGGTACCCTTCTGTGGGCTGATGAAATCTTATCAGTGGCCCAATGCCACAGCTGATCATCATTTCTGCTGTGACCTCCAACTGCATTGACATAATTCGATAACTGGTTCCAAATCTCCTTTTTTGCAGTCATAGCCCCATGTCCTCTCTCAAGCAGAAAGGATCTGTGGGACCTCAGAGCCTGTATTATCATCTAATTTTCTGTATCACTGAAAATGGGTTTTCTTGGATTTGTAGGTTTGTGTGCAATAATCCTATGTGACATAAAACAGAGAAGAATAAAACAGATAAGTATCACATAGCTAATGTATTACTTACTAAAAATAATCAGTCTGTGTACCCTTTTGTCAACATTAAGGACTTGAAACACACTTTCATTTAGTACAACTGAAGGTTAGTTGGTTGTCCCACCTTCCCCTTACACATAAAGGTTTGTACAAACTAAGGAATACCACATAAGTAATGTATATATGCTTCCCACAGAAATATCAGTATTCATACACATTTTCAACAGAAAAGCACTTGAAACACGTTTCCTCTTGGACCACAGAATGGTAGGCGAATCCCTTGCTCTCAAAACAACAAACTAATGAAGGTTTGTACAACCAAGGAATGCCACAGAAGTAAGGTATATATGCTTTCCACACAATTAACAGGATGTGTGCACATTTACAATAGAGAAACCAATTTATGAATGCCAGTCACTTTTCACTGTGCTCACCACTCTCATGGAGGTTGTCCTGTGACATCTCAGAAGTAAAAACACAAAGCCAACAGCAAATAGTAAAGCAAAAACCAAAGCGTCAATGAGAAAAACACTTTAATAGCGAGCAAAGCTTTCGGAAATAATCCTTTGTCAATACTAAAATGCATGAGTACATTCTCCATATATAGGTCCCAGGATAGTCATATGACCGACAGCTAAAATCACATGACTTGAATTCAAAACATGACAAACAATATAGCAAAAAAATATTAAATAGTGAAAAGCATTTTATAAAAAAGTTAAAATACACATTCAATAATATGTAGAAAAGTTAAAACACTGAAAACAATGCATAGGTATAAGGCAAAATGTATGAACTATGTCACAGCTTAGTTCTACTAAGCTTAATCAGTATAGGTTTAATACTAACCATACTATTAAGGCCAGGCGGAGAGTCACTGGCCAATCTCAAAATCCATCCATATTCTTTAGTTTCAAGGGCGTTGTTTATATCTCCACCCCTAACAGAAGGTTGGACACTATCTATAGCCCTAAACTTAAATGTATGATCGTTCCCACAATCCATAATATGCTTAGATAGTGCATTTCTATCTATGCGCCTCCTGATATCTGATTTATATTCTGTGATTCTTTCCTTGAACTTCCGTGTAGTTTTACCTACATAAAAAGAATCACAGGCCATGCAAGTAGCTAAATATACTAAGTGTGTAGTAGTGCATGTTGCAGATGTATAAAACTTAAATTTCTTATTATTTACAGGGTGCACAAAGAAATCACTATTCTCACAGATGATGTTTTCACAACAGGAGCAGTTATAACATTTATATGTACCATAACTAGATGAAACAGGGACATGGGTATTAGTAGGAAAATCCTTATAACATAGGGCACTCTTCAGGGTTCTCATATTCTTATAGGCGAAGTATGGTCTATTCCCTAAAATAGCTTTCAATTCATCGCTAGCCATAAGAATTAGCCAATTATTAATGATGATCTGTTTAATTAGAGGTGTTTTTAGATTAAATGAAGTTACATATCTTATAAGTGTTTCCTGTGAAGTGGATGTATCATCAGCCCTTATATTAAAATTAGAGCTAGAGAAAATCGGCTTCAACATAGTCTCCTTATCTTCTAACAGTTTCATCTTCTCATTAGAAACTAACACATCGCTATACCCACTGGAAGCAAAGTCAATTAACATATCATCCAATTGTTTATAAAAAAGATCATTCTCAGTATTGTACCTACTCAATCTACAGAATTGTGATCTTACGGTACCTCTAAAAATATGGGGGGCATGCATGCTGGTAGCATGAGTGTATCTGCCTGCACTAACATCCTTCCTATGTAGGCTCGTGTTTATGGTATCCCTATCAATAGTTATATTAATATCCAAGAAGGTAATAATATTATCTGAACAACACATTTTAAATTTCAAAAAAGGGGATAGTGAGTTTAAGTATAACACAAACTCATCTAATTCTAGCAGTGTGCCCTCCCATAACAAGAAACAATCATCAACGAAACGTTGAAAAAATTTTATATTTTGTCTGTAGGGATTGGTATCACAAAACAGAAAGTTTCTTTCCCACTGATAAAGCACTAAGTTTGCGTAGGTGTTGGCTACGGAGGTGCCCATAGCCACACCTGTCAGTTGTAAATACAAGGAGCCATTAAATAGAAAGATATTGTTCTTTAATACCACATCAATGAGGCTACATATATTTTCAATCTTCCCAAAATTAGGCTCAGGGCAGGAAATCAAAAATTCTCTTAGCAGCTCAATTCCTACATCAATGGGAATAACCGTGAATAAGGAAACAATGTCAAGGGTCACTAGATAATGTTTCCTGTTAATTAAATCCATTCTGCCTATGCTATACCAAGTTTTAAGTTTAGATAAAAAATCCATAGTATCACGAAGAATAGATTCACATGTACTTAAAAAAGGTTGAAGTTGGGCGTGTAGATATATAGAAATTTTTTCAACGTTTCGTTGATGATTGTTTCCTGTTATGGGAGGGCACACTGCTAGAATTAGATGAGTTTGTGTTATACTTAAACTCACTATCCCCTTTTTTGAAATTTAAAATGTGTTGTTCAGATAATATTATTACCTTCTTGGATATTAATATAACTATTGATGGGGATACCATAAACACGAGCCTACATAGGAAGGATGTTAGTGCAGGCAGATACACTCATGCTACCAGCATGCATGCCCCCCATATTTTTAGAGGTACCGTAAGATCACAATTCTGTAGATTGAGTAGGTACAATACTGAGAATGATCTATTTTATAAACAATTGGATGATATGTTAATTGACTTTGCTTCCAGTGGGTATAGCGATGTGTTAGTTTCTAATGAGAAGATGAAACTGTTAGAAGATAGGGAGACTATGTTGAAGCCGATTTTCTCTAGCTCTAATTTTAATATAAGGGCTGATGATACATCCACTTCACAGGAAACACTTATAAGATATGTAACTTCATTTAATCTAAAAACACCTCTAATTAAACAGATCATCATTAATAATTGGCTAATTCTTATGGCTAGCGATTAATTGAAAGCTATTTTAGGGAATAGACCATACTTCGCCTATAAGAATATGAGAACCCTGAAGAGTGCCCTATGTTATAAGGATTTTCCTACTAATACCCATGCCCCTGTTTCATCTAGTTATGGTACATATAAATGTTATAACTGCTCCTGTTGTGAAAACATCATCTGTGAGAATAGTGATTTCTTTCTGCACCCTGTAAATAATAAGAAATTTAAGTTTTATACATCTGCAACATGCACTACTACGCACTTAGTATATTTAGCTACTTGCATGGCCTGTGATTCTTTTTATGTAGGTAAAACTACACGGAAGTTCAAGGAAAGAAACACAGAATATAAATCAGATATCAGGAGGCGCATAGATAGAAATGCACTATCTAAGCATATTATGGATTGTGGGAACGATCATACATTTAAGTTTAGGGCTATAGATAGTGTCCAACCTTCTGTTAGGTGGAGATATAAACAACGCCCTTGAAACTAAAGAATATGGATGGATTTTGAGATTGGCCAGTGACTCTCCGCCTGGCCTTAATAGTATGGTTAGTATTAAACCTATACTGATTAAGCTTAGTAGAACTAAGCTGTGACATAGTTCATACATTTTGCCTTATACCTATGCATTGTTTTCAGTGTTTTAACTTTTCTACATATTATTGAATGTGTATTTTAACTTTTTTATAAAATGCTTTTCACTATTTAATATTTTTTTGCTATATTGTTTGTCATGTTTTGAATTCAAGTCATGTGATTTTAGCTGTCGGTCATATGACTATCCTGGGACCTATATATATGGAGAATGTACTCATGCATTTTAGTATTGACAAAGGATTATTTCCGAAAGCTTTGCTCGCTATTAAAGTGGTTTTTCTCATTGACGCTTTGGTTTTTGCTTTACATCTCAGAAGTAAACCACCAGTATTAGTGACATGTACATTATATTCCTCTCCAATAACAGAATATTGTAATATCACATTTTAAAAATAATAGTTGTGCTGAAAGTATAACCTATCTCTGAAATGTAAATGCCTGCCATTAATGCCTATGGTAACAGTGAAGTATAAGAAGTGCATACAGATAAAAGTTCCATTTTCTGCTGGATATGTAAATATATTGGAAACATTTTCTAAAATTTAGAATGTACTTGAATAACACAAACATACCTTAGCCAAATTATAAGCCTTCTGTGCAGATAAATCACATTCAGAGGAATACCAATCTTCTGTTTTGTCCAAATATACAAGTCTCCTCATCTTCAAGCTCCCTAGCTACATTGTTAGCTATTATAGTGTAGATTCAGCCCTTTGAGTACTGTGAAGATGCAAATGAGGTGCGAATTCATTAAAACTACTAAATACCAAACTTTCAACTTCATGTGAAGATGTAAACATACTGTAGGCTCTACTCTTTTGTTAGCTGCTAATGGCTTACAACTGTGAATGATTACTGTGAGAGAGAAGGAAAACACAACAGCAATTCAGACAAATCTTCACTGCAGTGGGTATGTCAGTGAAGATTCACTTGCGAAGTGTGGAAATAACTTCAGTGATTGTTATATGAAACAAAACAACACACATTTATCATTTTTGATCAAAAATAACAAAACTCTCGTGCCTTTGCTGAAAACTGTTTTTCACTGTCATGTATTTTTATCACATATTTAAGGGAAAATTATAGAAAATTCACTAAAAATGCATGTCTGACATTAAAGCAGAGATAAGGGAAGAATGAACAGAATACAAAGAGAGGACTGAGTTGTATTTGTGCAAACATATTCATAAATAGTTGTGTGATCACTCATTGCACTAAATATGTAAGCCACATATGTACAATCAACTGAGAATGTCCAAGTGTATGTCCTGTTAATGCTATAGAGAAAATGCGAATTGCTTGTCTGCACATCATTTGATTGTTGCTGCTAAGTTATGTCTGTGGCAAAAAGAGATAACATACTCCAACTGTATTTTGTAATTTCATTACTCTGATAGTTCATATCTGGAGCTGTGTAATTGTTTAACATGTTTAGCTGTATTTTTTTTTGTCTTTAACATTTGCTTACTGCACAGTTTAGCACAAACATAGTGAAATGTATAAACATTTAAAAATTAAATGTCAGCTGCCTTAGGAAGCACAATCATGCTTAGTGATATTGCTTGGCAGTCAGCACTTTGGATGATAATGACAAAAATTACACCTGTGATCCAAGTGTATGTAGCACAAGGTGCAAAGACATTGAGGTAAACAATAGATAAGATCTGTAGACTGTGGCTCAAGTTCCACAGTATATTTTTTACTGAGGAACAATCTTAATAAGTATTAACATACATACTCTGTATTCACTTTTGCATGTGTTATGTGTGCATTGCTCACCTGTGTGCAAACATAGTTCACTGCTGAAGAAAAAAAGAAACATTGTTACAAAGAAACTGATACACATTTATGTGCTTTGCCTTCCTTTGTGCAAATGAGATAAGTGGCAATGTGCAGCCGTCAGTAGTCTGGACAGTACTGAATGTAAAAAATACACCTGCTGCCTACCATTCCTTGTGATATCAGGTATAAGTTTATGACTAAAAAGCAAATGATTCAGCGTTCAAATCCAGCACACTCAACTTTTTATTAATGGTGTCCAACTGTAATTTAAAAAATAATAATATAAAGATAATTTTGCATAAAAATAACTATATATAGCAGGTTAATTGAGCATCATATCTATTATATATGTAACCTGTGTAGCATGACAGTTATGGTTCTAAAATTATAAATGTATTTTCAGTCCTGGGATGGGCTTCATGGTTTACTGACAGTTATCTACACACCACATATAACACAAGTATAGCTGTAAAACAGAATGTATTTTTTGGTCTGAGCCAGAACTCAAAAGTCTACTCTGAAAGTTATATAAGAATGTATATTTCCAATGTATTGTCACACATTACTCCTGTATCACACCAGAGAATGCATGAACTGGGACCTTGTGATGCCACACATATAATTGTAGTACCACTCACGCTTTAAGATGCATATTATTAATGATCATGCTTGGCAAACACTTCTTCTGTGGCAATGAGAAAAAACACCTCAGTGGGAATATATATATTCTCTTTTTCACATAGGTTTGAATCCCACATTGTATTTTTGTGTGTGTAAGGCCGCAATAAATATGTATCAAATCATGCAATTCTTCTGCTTCTGGCTTTTCCTGGTTAGGGGTCGCCACAGCAGAACTCTGGTCCGCTAATGATTGGCAGTAGATTTTTATGGTGCCGAGGTGCCACCTTGACACCCAACCTTCAACACAGGCACACCCATTCATGCATGTCTTTCGAATGCCACTCAACCATGGGGAGAACATGCAGACTCCACACAGAAGGATCTCTAGCTGAGAATCAAATGGGAGAAGCTCTAGCTGTGAGGTGACAACGCTGTCGCTGCACCACCATGGCTTTATCAAGTCATGCAATTGATCCCCCCAAATTAAAGTCTTAAAAGTCAAGTCATTTAACATATCAGTGATGACCACTAGACAAACTTTTGTCAGGTATAGCAGCACACATGCCATAAATTAATGAAATGTCACATTATCCTTCCTATTTCATAAACTCCTTTTTTGTTTGTTTGGCAATGTTTATCTTTGCTTAGCATTGAGAAAACATTATTGGCATGGTTGTGCGGGTTTGTGCACTAGCTGTAAAACACAATATCATGAATTGGCGAGAAAACAATTTAACTGTTGTTGGAAGGCTTTTGCAAACATTATAGGAGTTGGGAAGGATGGTACCCAGATCAGGGTGCAAAGGTGCTGTGTGGAGGAGTCAAAAATTTTATTGCACTCCTCAAAAAGTGCAATGGCCATAGGCTACTGTAGGGGGACTATACAGGGTCTCAGTAAAAGGCTGAGGCTTGGAACAGACTGGCCAAGACTGCAGTACGACTGGCATACAATGCACTGGGGTGCAATGCAGACACCATTATAATGACCTGAAACAGCACAAGGTGCTGACATCCCACAGTTGTGTAAGTACGCAGATAAAGCAACTTTAAATGATATGGAAAGCTGTAGATAGCCAAGACTGGTATGCATAATGCTTTCATGTCTCTTTTTCTCTACTTTTTTCACAACTGCTCAGGAACTTTCAGCAAAGAGGGAGGTGCTTGCTGAAAGATTAGAAAGTCTCAGACAGGGAAGGGATATGTATGCACCACAAATGAACATGGCTGTATTAAAATTATTGCTGTTCCATAAATAACTAGAAACTTAAACACGCAGATCTTAACTGTAAAAGCAAGCACACATGCTCTGTTCTCTAGCTCTTAGTAATTGTATTAGGCAAGATTAATAGTGTATTCATATTTGGTGGGTTCAATTCCCACAAATACATTATAATTACAAAATATCATTTTTTTATTTTAATTCCAGTAAAACCATCTTCAATGCCATGTTTTAACTTAATCTGTACTATATTTAAAAGCATATATACAATATCTGCATATTGCAAGGATTACCTGTCACAATTCACAATCCTATTTTGGATTTGGAAAGCTGTATAGCTAATATAATAATAAAAGTATATTCATTGTAATAAAGAATTATGTGACATATAATGGTTTTAATCATCTATTTTCTTTTTTTGTCTCACCCCCCCTCTCTCTTTTTTTTATAAATATGTGAACACATTGTTCTGATGTCACATGTTTCTGCCAAAAAAACAGCACAGGGAGGTAGGCCAACTTCTGGAACTTAGTCTGCCAGCCCTCCACCATCTGCTGCACCAACACCCAGCACATCTGGGATGCAACCTGGCAGTGGCAGTACTGTCTCTGCAGCCTCCTCACTACCTGATCCATCCACATGAGGTAGCATTACCCTAGCTGTTGCTTTATTGGAACCCTCTGGGAGTATTGGTGGAGTTGAGGATTCCATCATCCACCAGGAACTGCCAGGGATAGTGCATGAGGTAATAGAAACTAGCATTGGTGCCCACCTCAGCTGTCTGGAGAAGTTGCTCCTTGGAATGCAAAAAAGACCCCTATGTCAAGAAATCTTACAGGGTGCAAAGAAAGGGGATAGTGATGACTGCTCTGAAGGTGAGGACTAGATTCTAAATGTTCCCATGCTTAATGGGCATGTGCCTCTGATATCTCCTACCCTCCTACCCATCCCCAATCACAGTGTCTCACAACCATGTGTATCCATCATCATCCCTGTATCTGTCTTGTTTGTCCTGTTTGTTTGCATCAGCTTCCTCATCTACTTTATCTACCTGACCCTCACATTCCTATATCCCTTCCCCAACATTCCTCTCTTCTTGAGATCCAAAAAAAGAGCACCTGTCCCACAAAAAAATTGTCCCATTATATCTCTCCACTTTGCATATTTATCTTTTAGACACACTTGATTTGGTTCAATTGGCTATGCCACATAATTGCATTGTTGTCACCCATCTGTGTTGTGGTGGCAGTCCATATTCATCCAGTTTTTATATATGTTCACATCACAGTGTTAAAAGAAGTGGATAGCTATGATTCTTTCCTAATTCCCTGCTGCAAATTCCTTTAATGCTTCCCCTTTGTTATTCCCCCTGCTTGCCCCCCATTTAATCACTTTCCTACCTACCCCATTTTCATACCTTTAATATGGTGAAAATAGAATTCCACACAAAGCCTTCATGTTTTGTTCTCTGTGTGGAGTTTGGCATCATGCACCAGTGCTGAGTGGTAGTGAATGGCTCTTCATGTCCTGTGGCAACACCTGGTGAGTTTTTGCCATTGTCCACACTAGTCCAGTTATCTCTTCACAATGTTGCTTAAACTCACTGTGTTAGAGGAACACAGAGTTAAATCAGAGTAAAAGCAATACTTCAAAATATTTACTTTGACAATTATTTAGACTGCTCAGTGTAACAAAATGCAAATTACCATGTGGAGTGTTGACATAAATCACTAATTTGAATATTTTTTGACAATAGCTTCAAGGGTTTTATTCCAGATGCATTTCTCATCATTTCATAGTGTGCTGTTATATGTGTATGATGTGTATGATATATTTAATCACCCACATCACAATTTGCAAAAGTTATGATTTTCCATGGAGATATATTGATTACTGCCCAAAAATAAGTATCTGAAGTGACATCCAAACCCACTGCTATAACATATATATCTAACCTTAGTCTGCTTGTCATAAGCTGATTGTTCCTCTCCTAAGCCTTCTCTTTTGAAAAACTGCCATCCTTTGTCATTTTTAGAAAGCTGTACACACAGTTAAATTGTGATTTGCAGTGAGGCCTGCAAAACAGCTAATAGTGGTAACACTGTATAGAAGTAAGCATTAATGATAACAAATGTGTTAGACCCATTACTAAAGTCAACATCTGCCACATTTACAGTAATACTCACATATGGTTAGGTAATGCCATCCTGACACCATCTGTAAAAAAAAAGGAGAATGAGCTGGATTTGAACACTGTGTTATTTGTGTTTTAACCATGAATTTACTGTTTTAATACCTGCTTCCACAGGTAAAGCTAGGCAGTTGGTGTACTTTTTGCACTCATTACTATCAATAATGTTGACAGCCATGCATTGCTGCTTAGCCTGTTTGTTTGAAGGAAGGTGAAGCAATAGAAACATTAGCATTTTTCCATTTCAGCAAAGAATCACATTTGCTTGTTGCTTAATTCCAAGTAGACGAGGGCAATAGCAACAGTGCTTCATGTCAAAAAAGTAATGACAAAACATTTCCAATATAAACTAAAGTATGAACAGCATAGTATCTGTCATCTGTTTCTCACATTATATATATTCCTAACAAATTCTCAAGTTTAGGTTGTACTCTTGAAATGGGAATCTTACATGCTCAAACACTTTGCCATCATTTGTGAAAATCAGTTTCATGGAGAACATTGATATCTGTGCAGTGACTGAGACCTGGTCCAAGGCTCCAGAGAGCACCCCTGCACTACCAGGCTATAACTCATACCACACTTTTTGGCCATGTAACCTGGACCGAAACACCAAAGGTGGAGGTGTGTCCATATTCATTAAGGATATCCACACCTCCAGGCTAGTTGCTCAGCATAATGCATTCGAGGTTATCCAAGTGCAACTAACTCTGGGAAGAACTGCAATCTAAATTGTAGCTTGCTACAGATCCCCCACCATGCCCCAGGATTCCCACTCCTCTTTTCTTGATGTACTGGAAAATATTAGGGTTCAACCAAACACCTTAATAATGGGCGACTTCAACTACCCCATCATTAACTGGGAAAACTACTTGTGAACTAACTCATTAGCTCAATGCTTTCTGGAATTCATAAACTCCAATGCCCTGGATCAACTTATCCACACCTCCACCAGGGTCAACAATATCCTAGACCTAGTCATTACCAACATGAGTGACTGGTGTTCCACACCTGAAGTCAACTCCTCGTTGGTCTGATCTGACCATAAGCTAATCACCCTTGATATCCACATCCTGCCCCCCCCCCCCCATTAAGGAAACCATGGTAAATATTTCTACAAAGCCAACTTCATGCTTCTTAAGATGGAAGTGGTGAACTTCATGACACCCATGCATATGGACAATACAGTTACAAGTGCTGAATCCTACACAAATGCACTCAATAAGCACTTACACAAGTGCATAGATTGTGCTATACCAAACAGAACCAAGATGCTATCCTCCAAAAGAAGAAGCCAATCTGGTGGCCCCTGCCATAAACAAACTGTACAATAGAAGGAAAAAAAACTGTTGCAAAATCCCATGAGTGGAGGAGCTCCCTGGCCAGCCTCAGTAAGAAGCTGAGATCCCTTATAAGATCCTTCAAAGCTAGCTACGAAAACAAAATTGCCACTAATTCTAAGGACAACCACAAAGCATTCTATAGAATCTCGTCAAGAATCTCGATGGCAACACCCAGATCTGCTCTGTGTTACAGCGCAAAGGCACAAAAATTACAGAACCAGCTGATATTGCCAACATCCTGGCAGATAGGTTCAGTGCTAACTTTACCCCCCTCACCCCCTAAAGGGCCCATATCTATACAGGAAGAATGCAGAGTCCCTGTAATCAAAACTATGCAGGTAAAAGCTGCACTCTCTAAAGCCAAAAACACAGCATCCATGGGTCCGGACAACATCCCAGGCTGCGTTTTACATGAACTTCAGAATGAACTGGCTCCCCACTTAAGCACCATGTTTAATAATAGCCTCGCATCAGGCTTTGTGTCCACTGAATGGCACACAGCAACAGTTATCCCACTCCACAAAGGGGGAGCCACCACTGATCCCAGGAACTATCGACTTATTAGCCTGACGAGCCTGGTCTGCAAGGCCATGGAATGTATTATCATGGAACTGATAAACAAAGACATTGGTAACCTCCAAACTCTGGATCCCATCCAGTTCAGGTTTGTAAAAGGCAGATCATGCCTCCTGAACCTGATCAACTTCTTTGAGGCAGTCACCAAAGCTGTAGATGAGGGTAAGGTGGTTCACCTAGCCTATCTGGACCTCTCCAAGGCTTTCGATATCATCCCCAATTCTGGAATTATAGCTAAACTCACTAAACTAGGTATAAATCCCTACATCACAAGATGGGTTGCCAACTGGCTCACTGACAGAATCCCCACTGTAAAAGTTGCAGATTCCAAATCTGACCTCAAAGCAGTGACAAGTGGAGTACCACAGGGTTCCATCCTGGGACCTCTCCTGTTTGGTATCTACTTCTCTAAAGTACAGGCTAACACAGAAGGCCTCTGGCTAACAAAGTTTGCAGATGACTGCAAACTAGGAGCCATAGTCAAGTCCCCAAATGATGTGGACAGTCTACAGAAGGGCCTCGCTGAGACAGGTGCCTGGTGTCAGAGCCATGACCTCAAGCTCAATGCCAAAACGTGCAGTGTCATCCCCTTTGGTAAAAACTCTGTACCCATGAACTACCACATAGGCAGCAATCTACTTAACACCGAATGTGTGATAAGAGACCTTGGGACCCAGGTGGACAGTAGTCTCTCCTTTGATAGTCACATTGCCACAGTAGTCAGGAAGTCCTTCTACATGGCACACCTCAGCATAAAAAGGTTCTCATCCAGGAAAAAAGAGGTCATTGTTCCCCTCTACTTAACACTCATTAGACCCATTATAGAGTACAACACCCCTTTTGGAATGTACCTCACAAGACATCTGCAGCAGCTGGAAAGACCACAGAAGTACCTCACAAAGAGGATTAATGGCTTCAAACATATGTCATACACTGACCATCTCAAAAAACTCCAGCTTTACTCCATTGCATATCACCTACTCCGAGGAGATCTCTGCCTAACATATAAAGCTATGTCAAATTCAGAGCTGTTGGACATGCTACACCTAAAGAAATCCCAATCCCTCTGAGCTACACGCTCTAGGGACCTAAATCTTGTCACCACAATAAACAGGACATGCTGGAGGGATAGATTCCTGTCCCAGAGACTTCCCATACTCTGGAACAGGCTACCCATCTATGTCAAGCAAAGCTCTTCATTAGCACTCTTTAAGAAAAATCTTGATGAGTGGATGGGAAATAGGAAATACACCCCGGTGATCACTTCTGTGTCTCTGCTTGACAGTGGCACATGAAAATAACTTTATTGGGTGGCTAGGCTTACATAGGCCCTTGGGCTGATAGCCTAGTACCTACCTATGAACCTATGAACCTATGGAGATATGCTATGTAAACATGTGTTTTGCATGTACTATGGTTATTGCCCAGATATTCTCTATTTCATCAAAAGGCATTCTTAAACACAACAGAAGGGAAGGGGCTTGTTATTCACTGAAGAGATACTTACTCAGACTCATGTGTGCCCTGCAGCAATGCACTTGCAAATTATACCTCAGTAACAGGTCCAAGGTCAAATACACTACAGAAATAAAGAGCACAACTGCACTGTTACATTTGTTATGGGTTTATACTGATACTAGCCGTTGGTTATCACTGATCCAAATGCATTGATATTGTGTGAAAATGCTAGTATTGTGGACATCAGTTAATCAGAATATGAACACATGTACATCACCACTTGTATTCCTGCTGTTTCGAATGTGTGTGTGTGTGTGTGTGTGTGTGTGTGTGTGTGTGTGTGTGTGTCTGTGTGTGTGTGTGTGTGTGTGTGTGTGTGTGTGTGTGTGTGTGTGTGTGTGTGTGTGTGAATCTGTGAGTGAGTAATGTAAAAACATATTCAGTAACAGGTACCTGCATATCTCAGTTCTGCAATATGCATTAATGACAGCTTATTTCACCTAGGTTAACAAGATGGCTTTTAAGTATTTTTGCACATTGCAATCACAAAAGCAAATCTAAAGTCCGGACTTTGCACATAAGTCTCATAGCAGTATATGTTATCTGCAACATTATGATGATGTCATCTTCTATAAAGACCACTACGACTAGAAAAGCATCAGACTTCTGTGATGGTGCAAATGTTAAGTACTGTGTTCAGCAGCTGGGTTAACTAGTTAGGTAGGGGTATGAATTGCACAATTCAACTTTTGTGTATAACTGTGTGTGTATATGTGCATAGTCAGAAAAGCATGAGTCTATGTCCTAATGTCATCACTCAAGTCTCATTAAGAACAAATTTTTATAGTGGTACATGAGTACACAGCAATTTCATGCAGCCCTCCCAACATTTGGTTCTCACCATACACTGATGATGTCATTTGCTATAAAGTCTTGTCTGACAACATGCAAGTCAGACTTATGCTGTGGCACTAGTAGTAAGTACAGTGTGTTCTAGCTTGTGCAACTACGTAGGCAGGGGTTATAATCTCATTGCAATCATCTTGTGTGTGTTCAGTCAGCTTGTAGTCAGGAGGCACTTTTAGAGCCAGATGTGAGTCACTCCTACAGTCATAATCTTCTTATCATACAGTGATGATGTAATCTGCTATAAAATGTTCTTTGACAATATAAAAGTCAGACTTGTATTGTAGTGCTAGTGTTAAGTGCTATGTCATCTGTATAACTAGATAGGTATGGGATCTAATCTCACTTCAGTCAACTTGAGTGTGTGTGTGTGCTCATTCTTCTGTCAGTCTGGAGATCATTTTAAAACAGCGTGCAAATTCACAGCTATGTCAGTCATTCCTCCAAACATTTTCTTTTCGACATACAAAGATGATGTGACCCCACGTAAAGTGCACTCTGACAATATTGTACTCAGATGCCTCTGTTGGCACAACCATTAATTATGGAGTTCTTTAGCTCATGCAGCTAGATGGTTTATGGTTCTAATATCACAGCAGATAACTTGTCTGTGCATATTCAAATATGAGTGAGGAGACAATTTTACACCAAGATGTGATGTCATAATATGTCAGACAATCCTCCCAGCATAATTTTCTCAGAATAAAATGATGTTATCATCCTCTATAAAGTGCACTATGACAGTATTAAAGTCAGACGTCTGTGTTGGTGTTGGTGTTGTGTTGCATAGAATCCAGCTTGTATACTTACACAGGCTTAATGTTCAAATCTGAATTCAGTCAACTGCTCTGTGTGTAACTGTTGATATATTATGGTCATTATATGACCTTTTATTTTATTTTATTTATTTTACATTTTTTGACCGAGATAGTCCGACTGGATTGTGCGCATAGCGCAGCGCCGGTTAACAGGCTTAAACTATTCCTGGCTCCATCAAGTCTGCACTTCAATTTTTCCCTTAAGAAAGCTCTACTTTCAACAAAATCAGTCTATTCGCTTTATCATAAGCCTAGCACTTGCTCCTAAAACCTTTCTTTTAAGTGAAGCACCATTAAACTAACATAAGCACTACATCCACCTACAACCCATGCTAATACCCACTTCTCTTCAAAGTCCTCTCTCTGGCCCAGTTACACATCACCCCCTTATACTATTCTGGCATGTCGAGTGGTATATTACTGACATCCTCTCCAGTTCAGCTGGTTAATCTGGGAATCCTGAGAGAATGTTACATTTGTCTCATGTACACAGAAAACCCTCTCCTCCTCCCAACAAACACAAACACATGTGAGAGATGCAACTATATAGCCAAACTGGAGGCTGAACTCTCTCAACACAGGACTAGCAAGACCAGACAGGAGGAGAAGGTAACTACAGACACAACAAACCCAGTCTCACATAAACCAACCACAACTGCAAACCAAACACATAGTAACACAAAGATATACTCGGAGGCTCTAATAAAAAACTTACCGAAACAACAGAGGCTCCCAAAGCAGACATCCAAGAAAACACCACCTCAAAACTCTGCACAAGCAACACATAGTACACAAAGTCAATGTGCCAAACAATCACAGCCCTTAAGGCGAAACACCATGCCTGATTCACTAGTAATAGGTGACTCTATAGTCAGACACACTGACGTCCCGCTTACCAGGCTGAACAAAGAGAGGGTAACGGTGAGCTGCCTGTCGGGAGCTAGGATCCGCCACATAACACAAGCACTCAGGTCA
The DNA here is from genome assembly GCF_019279795.1 of Protopterus annectens. NCBI lineage: Eukaryota > Metazoa > Chordata > Ceratodontiformes > Protopteridae > Protopterus > Protopterus annectens. Next base: position 604,846,690 of record NC_056730.1, on the reverse strand, counting down.
CTCCAAAACAAGTACAAATATGACTCCATCATTGTCCATGCCGGCGTGAATGACCTGAGATGTACCTCCTTGGACTACATGAAAAGAGACATAGAGGAGCTCTCTGATTATGTAGCCCAGGCCGGTATGACCCTGACCCTGAGCAGCATCTTGCCCTCACCAAGAATGATGCCACAATACAAAGACAAGATGATCAGCTTTAATAATTGGCTCAATTACTGGTGTCATTCTAGGGGGATCCAATGACTGTCTGCTTGGGATGACATGCTAGACAAGCCACGCTGCTTCGCAAGGGACGGCTTGCACCTGTCACCACTGGGCTTCCGGATATTGGCTAAGGCTCTTGCAACCCCATAGTGCCTTTTTTAGGCAAGGCTCAAAAGACAAACCCACCACCTTAGAAAACAATAAAGGAAAAAAACTAAGGGTAATGCTGCTCAATGCCAGAAGTCTAAATCTCAAGATGCAGGCTCTCGAAGCACTCCTCAGTATGGAGAGCATCGATGTCTGTGCAGTAACTGAAACCTGGTTCAAGGCTCCTGAGAGCAGCCCAGCCCTACCAGTTTATACCTCGTATCATGCATTTTGGCCCCAAAACCTGGGCCGAACCACAAAAGGAGGGGGGAGTGTCCATATTCATTAAAGACACCCACACCTCCAGGTTAGTGGGAATGCACGAAGCATCAGAGACCATCCATGTGCAACTAACCATAGGCAAAACTGCTATACAACTTGTGGCATGCTACAGACCACCCTCGCAATCTCAGGAACTCCATTCAGCCTTCCTGAAGACACTGGAGGATATGAATGTCTCACCAAATACCATCATATTGGGAGACTTCAACTACCCAAACATAGACTGGGTGCATTACTCAAGCCCCAACACCCTAGCCCAGAGGTTCCTGGAATTCATCAACTCAAATGCGTTGGAACAACTAGACACCTCCCCCACAAGGGGAAATAATATACCTGACCTGATCATCACAAGCATGGGGACAAAATGCTCAACACCGGAAGTATACCCCTCACTAGTGAGATCAGACCATAAACTAATAACCCTAGATATTCATATCCCACCTCCACCCCCAGTACAAAAGACCACAGTGAGAAACTTCTCAAAAGCCAACTTTGACACTCCTTAGGACTGAAATGGTATCCTTCAAGCTCCATGTGCCAGTGGAAACCGCATCCCATACTGCTGAATCCTTCACAAATGCTTTCTACGGGCATCTCCAAGAATGCATGGATCATGCATCCCAAATAAAACCAAGACCCTTTCCACCAAAGGCAGGCATCCTATCTGGTGGACCCCAGCCATAAACAAACTTTATAACAAGAGAAGGAAGCTACTGCAAGACAGAGCAAAATCCCATAAAGGGAAGGCATCCCTGATCAGCACTAGCAAAAAACTACGTTCACTAATAAAATCATCAAAGGCCAACTTCGAGAGAAAAATCGCTAAGGACACTAAAGATAATCACAAGGCTTTCTTCAGTTATTTTAGAAACCTGGACGGAAACCCTCAGATATGTGCAGAGTTAGTTCATAATGGCAAAAAATACACTGAACCCACAGATATTGCCAACATACTGGCAGACATGTTCAGTGCAAATTTCTCCCCTCCCTCTCCCCCAAAAGACGAAATAAATATCTCAGCTGAATGCAAACTCCCTGAAATCTCAGATGTCTAGGTGAGAGCTGCCCTCAGCAAAGCTAAAAATACAGCATCCATGGGACCTGACGGTGTCCTGGGTTGTGTGCTATGTGAACTCCTAGAGGAGCTAAACCCGCACATAAGAACGCTGTTTAATCTTAGCCTTGCTACAGGATACGTCCCTGAACACTGGCATACAGCTACAGGGGTCCCACTCCACAAAGGTGGCACCTCTACAGACCCTGGAAACTACCACCCCATAAGCTTGACCAGCCTGGTCTGCAAAGCTATGGAAAGGATCATTATGGAACTCATAAACAAAGACATCGGGGACCTACAGACAATTGACCCTACCCAGTTCAGCTTTGTAAAAGGCAGATCCTGTCTTTTAAACCTGGTGGACTTTTTTGAAAAAGTCACTAGAGCCATCGATGAAGGCAAAGCAGTTCATACAGCCTACCTGGATCTGGCAAAAGCCTTCGACACAATACCCCACTCAGGCATCATAGACAAGCTCAACAGCTTAAATGTAAACCCGTTTGTCACAAGATGGGCTGCAAATTGGCTAAAGGACAGAACTCACAAAGTCAGAATAGCTGGAGCTATGTCAGACTCTAAGCTAGACACAAGTGGAGTCCCACAGGGCTCTGCCTTGGGACCCCTCTTGTTTGGCATTTATTTCTCAGATGTGCAGGCAAACATAGGGGGGTTGCGGCTGACAAAGTTCGCAGACGACTGCAAACTAGGTGCCATAGTCGACACACCAGCTGACACATGCATCCTCCAGAAGGGCCTCACAGAAACAGACGACTGGTGCCAGAGTCATGGCCTTAAACTAAATGCCAAAAAATGTATAGTCATCCCCTTTGGAAAAAACAAAGTACCCACAAATTACCACATAGGTGGTAATCCATTAAGTATGGAAAAAGTAATCAGAGACCTGGTGACCCAAGTTGACAGTGACCTCTCATTTGACACCCACATCGCCAAAGTGGTTAGAAAGACCTTCTACCTTGCCCACCTTATCATGAAGGGATTCACATCCAGATCAAAGAATGTCATTGCACCCTTATATTCCTCCCTTATCAGGCCTATGATTGAGTACAATTTCCCATTTGGTATGTACCTCACCCGGCACCTGCAGCAGCTGGAGAGACCCCAAAAGTACCTTACCAAGAGGATCAAGGGTCTCCAGCATATGTCATATGCTGCCAGACTGAAAAAGCTCCAGCTCTATTCAGTAGCATACCGCCTGCTCAGAGGTGATCTGTGCCTTACGTACAAGGCCATGTCCAATTCAGAATTAAGGGACATGCTCCACCTCAAAAAATCCAAATCCATCAGAGCCATGAGAGCTAAAGATCTAAACCTCAGCACAAATATGAATAGGACATGCTGGAGGGACAGATTCATAACCCAGAGGCTTCCCGCACTCTGGAACAGGATACCTGTCCATGTTAGGCAGAGCCCCTCACTGACTCTCTTCAAGAGAAATCTGGACGAATGGATGGATGATCGTAGGTTTACCCCGGGGGTCATCTCTGTGTCATTGCTAGATAGAGGCACAGTAAACTAAATTTAATTTAAATTGTACACTTTTGTATCATTACATGGGGTGGTGAAAACCACATACACTTTGGCTAGGCTTATAAATGCCCTAGGGCAGATAGCTTAGTACTATACTATGAAACTATGAAACTATGGATGCATGTCCATTTTCAGTGGAGGCCCAGGGAGAAAAGCTCCATGGAATAACAAATCATCATAACATGTCACATATTACAAATAACAAATATATTATTTACAGAGATTGGATGGGGAGACAATACAAATTAGATATAGAATATTTGCAGTGATTAGAAGAGCAAACATTATAACAAATCGTCAGGTAGTGTTATTCAGCGAGAGAATCGGATAAAATTACATAGTAGGCTACCTAGCAGATTTACACATTCCAGAGACAGGTTAACCAGTCTTGATACAGTGACATAGCCAGTTTGTTCCCAGGTGGTGTTTGAGCCTAGTTTTGAACTGACCAAGTGAAGAGAGTAAGGTAACATCAGCTGGTAGAGAGTTCCATGATCTACCTACAGAATTTACAAAGAGTGAGTCACTGGCTGAGTTATTAGTTTTACATATCTGAATAAGGAGTCTGTCGGAGGAGTGCAGTGGTCTAGGATTATTATAGAGGGTGACAAGATCTTTAAGTGCAGGGGTATTGTTAGGGTTATATATGATTTTATGGGCCATAACCAATTGGTTATATAGTATTAGACTGGATAGTTCAAGCCATCCAAGCTGGATTAGATTGATGCAGTGATGTGTCCTAAAAGGCAGCCCAGTGGCAAACATGGCAATGTGGTTATAACAGATTGAGAGCTTGTTCATGACAGTCTTATTAACATTAGAGAGAAGAGGGGATGCATACAGAAGAGTAGAGAAAAGGGTGAGATCGAGCTATGGCAACTTTGGCTGGGGGGGGGTAGGAAGGCTTTTATTCTGTAAAGTGATCCTAGTTTTTTGTTGATGGTTTTAATCAATTGGTTAGCATGTAGGTCAAATTTTAGATTATTATCTATAATGACACCTAATAGTTTAGTGGAGAGGTCAGGGGAGATTATTGTTCCATCATTTGCTTTTATTATAAAGTTAACGTCAGTAGACCTCTGTGTAGGTAATAACAGCATTTTAGTTTTTTAGGATTTAGAATCAGACGTTGGGAAAGCCAGTTTTCTATTGTGTTAAAGGTGGTCTGGGTGGCTAACTGTAACTCTATTGGGGATGTGGCCGAGCAAATCAGGGTAGAGTCATCAGCATATTGGATACAGTTGACTTTTGGGATGACAGTGTTCATATTGCTGATGAAAATGGAAAACACCAGGGGCCCTAGTATAGAGCCTTGTGGGACTCCAAGGGTGTTAGGTAGTAGGTTAGAGAGTTCATTCCCCCAAAGAATAGCCTGCTGTCTACTACTTAGATAGGATTTAAACTACTGAAGGGCTTTAGGATCTATACTGAGTGTTTGCAGGGTGTGGATTAATAGTTAGTGGTCAACCATATCGAATGCCTTGGAGAGATTCAAAAAGAAGGCTGAAGAAATATGGTTATTGTTTCGATTATGGTTTATGGTGTTGGTAAAGGCTAGTAGGGCAGAGGTAGTACTGTGGTGAGGTTTGAAACCATGCTGGGTATCTGCCATGAGGTGGTTATAGATTAGGTGGTGCATGAACTGTCTCTGAATACAATTTTCCATAATCTTTGCAAGTGGAGAGACTATAGCTATAAGCCTATAGTTGGAGAAGTCAGTAGAGCTACCTCCTTTATGGAGTGGGATTACATAGGATATTTTCCAGATAGTGGGAATTTTAGCTTCTTCTGTGGTTCGACTGATAAGTATTGACACCGGGTATGCAATAGCATCAGCTGATTTTTGTAGGTATTCGACAGGAAGTTGGTCAGCCGATAGTGTGGTGGGTTTTAGTTTTTTGATTAGGGTACGGATAAGTGAGTTGAAAACTAAATGAGACTAGGTTTCTAGAGGTGGTACTTTCTGGGCCAAGGGATCTAGGAGGTTGTTAGCTGGCTAGGGCCTGAATTGTCTCGGTAAAGAATCGGTTAAAACTATTTGAAACATCCTCTGGGGGTTTATCAGTAGTGGCAACTGGGACAAGGGTAGTAGTATTTCCAGGGTATATTAGTTTATTCAAGCCTGCCCAAAACTTCTGAGGGTTATTTTGATTTTCTGTCTGTAATTTGCCGTAGTATTGTTTTTTGTCTTGTAGTATGAATTTTTTAGTTTCGTTCCTAAGTTGTCGGTATTTAATTTGTTTTGTTCCTAAGGCTAATTTTGAGTCTAGTCTCTTTTGAAAGCCATGGTGGAGTTTTTGCCTTTGTTCTTTTTGAGCGAATAGGTGTGTGTAAGTCAAGGCTCTCAAGGAATTTATTGTTAAAAGTACACAACTGCTTCCTCTAAGGGGAGGAGTTTTACAATAGACCAATTACATGATTTTAGGTCCTGTTGGAATTTGGCTGAGTCAAAGTTTTTATTTCTAACATTTCTTAGTAAGGGTTGTTGGGGATTGATAGCTTTGCGCTTAATTATATATGTGAGATGGTGGTTAGACTATCGGGGAGGGTACCAGAGGTGTACAGATGGGGGTGACTATTGATGAGTACCCAATCAAGTATGCTTTTTTTTTTGGTTGGGCTTACCTATCCTAGTAGGGGTGTTAATGATTTGCGTAAATGGGTGTAGGTTAATATGGGTGGTTGGGGATTCTGATGAACAGGTGGCCCAGTCTATATTAAAGTCTCTGAGAAGTAGAGTTTCTTGGGGGTAGTGACTAGATAGCCAGTGTAAGGTGTCTTCAAGTGTAGCTATATTGTTATCTGGGGGAATATGCATGCAGCTGATATAAATGCATTTACTTTTGTTAAGTTGCAGTTTGGTGGCTAGAATCTCTAAGTTGTTAATCTGAGGTGGCTGTACTACATCTGTAGTTACATTCAGCTCTGATTTATAGAGTATAGCTACCCCACCCACCCCTTCCTGGAAGCACGGTCCAGCCTGTCAATGTTATACCCAGGAGGTAGTACTTCATAGTCTGTAGTGGTAGGTTTTAACCAGGCCTCTGACAGAGAATCTCAGGAGAGTGAACAGCAAGGAGTGCATGCAGTTCATGTACGTTGTTATTAATGCTTCTAATATTAAGATGACAGGTTAGGAGAAAGTTAGATGGACTGGAAATTGTAGGTTTGTAGCTTAGGTTACAGGTAGAGGAAGTGGATGGGCCAGGGTTGGGGTGTATGTCTCCACCAAGTAATAGGATAGGCCTAAGCCTGGAGATAAATTTCAATAATCTGTCTACAAGTTTGTGGTAGAGTTTGATTCTAGTGCTAATTTTCCTAGAGTTGATATGTAGGATGTGACAACAAGATGTTGGATATGTCCTGGTACTGTAAGTATGGTTGAAGGTGGGATGACTGACAACTTGGGTGATAGTATGGGCCTTAGAACTTGATGCCCTGTGAGAGACTGATATAAGGTAAGGAAGTATGGGGCTAATAGTAGGGGTAGTGAAAAGCAGTGAAACATTGTTTGGGATGTAGCTTGAGAGATAAGAAACTGTTATACCTGGAATTGCAGTACCAGAAGATAGTGTGGTTAGGTAACTGTATTGAAAGGGGGTGGGAGGCTGCCAGATAAAAGTTGATAGGTGCTGGTGAGATGTAGGTAGAGGGTTTGGGTGGGGAATAATTATCACAGCAAGAGGTGATAGGAGCTAGTAGGTGGGGGAGTGGCTAATCAGGTAGAAATGTAGAAGTAGTGGGGTCGGGTGGAAATTGGGGGCAGGAAGGGGAGCGCAGTGAGCTTGAGTGTAGCAAAGGTGAACGGAGTGGGGCTATTGCAAATCCCAAGGTTTTCAAGTCTGCCTTAGAGCAGTTAGGTAGGTATTATGGCATTTTTTATGCATTTAATTTTGTTAGCTTATAGGTTCAATTCCCACTCAGGAGAACCTTTAACATAGTCTCACAAATTCAACATCCTCTTTTTTCCATCTATCCACACAACATCCTTTCCACAAAACACTGGAGGATGGCATCATCTCAAAGATGTGTACATACATCATGAAGCACAGCCCTTCCATGACCCTCTGCAAGCCATCTCCAGACCACTGGATGTATGATTGCTAATTCTGTCATGGGATGGTGGTCATGGCACATATGGACAGAGGCAGTATGTAATACAAACACAAACACACATATGCACGTATCCCTACTATCTTCCATAATATATATATATATATATATATATATATATATATATATATATATATATATATGTATATATATATATATATATATATATATATATCTACACACACACACACACACACACACACACACACACACACACACACACACACACACACACACACACACACACACACACACACACACACACACACACACACACACACATATATATATATATATATGTGTGTGTGTGTGTGTGTGTGTGTGTGTGTGTGTGTGTGTGTGTGTGTGTGTGTGTGTGTGTGTGTGTGTCTGTATATATATATATGTATACATATATATAGCAATTTTTGTTTACACATTATAATTATGACTCAGATTTTATGTGATGTTAATCATTAGCCTAGTAATGTTCTATAACCCTATGAACATTGCATATGTCAATGTTGCTGTCATCCACATATGCTATGTTGAGCTGTGGATGTATGGCAGCCCTACAACAGTATATTCCATTCTGTGATTTGAGGTAATGTATTGATGACCACTGTTGCCATTTGATTACATATGCCTTCCACAACAGCTGTAGTAATATGCCTCCTGAGGACTGTTGACATGGGAGGATGTTATGTATATTGTTGCTTTAGTAAGCCATATATTCTTATAGTGGAGTATATTAACATTCTTCATATTTCTCATTTAGTTATCACAGTGGTGCTTTCATTATGGCAAGTGTGAAATGCTGTCTGACATACAGCAATATTATATCATACTAATTGTATGTTCACATACACCTTGTTTCATACACATATTGTAAAGCTGTTACACACGCAGACATATAACCAGTTCAGATTCACTTGCAACCTTGGGGATTTCATTGTATGCACAATTGTGTTGCTGTTCACAAGGATCATTCAGGTGTTGCCCAGCAGCATTGTGTGACTGTCAGCATTTGTGCAATTAACTGTTCTGCACAATCCACATACACCTCATTTGCAATATGTCCATATATGGTCTCATAGTACTCACACACACCTTTCCAATGATAAATATATAGGCATATGATGTACAAGTGATTTAATAATGTCAAATAAAGTTGCATGACTGTATTAACACTTCCACTATGTGGCATGTGATTCAAACCCCAGGGTGTATTTGGAGGTGTTGTCTGAAGTCTTTTTTTAAGTAAGTACAAAATCTTAAGGGGAGTACACAGCTATATGCACAGATGGCTGTGGATGGCACCGCCCATAATCAAATGGAGGCAATACACTGTCTGCTAGCTGACAGATTTGGATCAAACTTCACCACCCTGTCCCGACTGGTCATCACCCAAAGTATACATGTAAACATTACTCAGCATATTTTATCAAGAGAGCAGCTTATATGTGCAATGTCTAAGGCTAAAAACGCATCAATAGGTCCTGACAACATCTATTGTTGCCTTATCAATAAATTAAAACATGACCTAGCAGACACAGTTGGATCCCTACTTAATGACAAACTCCAGACAAGCTATTTTCTGACAAAATGGTGGACAGCAACAGTCCTCTGTCTGAACAAGGGGAGACCATCACCCAACACAGGGAATTATAGACCCATAAGCCTGACTAGCCTCATCTGTAAGCTAATGGACAGAATCATCATGTACTTTATCAATAAGAATGCAGTTAATCTCCCAACTGTGTAACAACTCATTTTTGATTTGTTAAGGCTAGATCATGTCTAATAAATCTTATTGACTTATTTGAGAAGGTCACCAAGGCCATTGATGAGGGAAAGAATGTGCATCTCACATAACTTTACCTGGCCAAGGCATTTAATACAATTCCACACTTGGGTATTACAGAGAAACTGTCACCACTGGACACATCCTGTCAAAGTGTTTGAATTTACCTGTAACAAAAGGCCAGTGAGCAGTGCAGTATCACAGAGATCTGTACTAGGCTCTTTCCTTTCTGGTATTTAATTTACAGAAATCAAGGCAAACTTAGACAGCCTTTGTTCAACAAACTTTGCAGATTACTGCAAACTGTGAACACTCCCTGATTCCAGTAACAGTATTGATATACTGCAGAAAGTATTATCCCATGCAAATGATTGATGCTAGAGCCATGGAGACACACTAAGTGGCCAAAAAAAAAAGCATAATGGTTCCCTTTTGTAAAGCAAATGCCCAAGCTAATTACAATATAGACAGCACCCCCTATTGGTAGACCCAGTGGTATGTGGTCTGGCTTCTCAAGTAGATAGTAATCTGAAGTTTGACCAACATGTAGCACAACTGATAACTATGGGCATGCCATTCAGATCAAAGGACATTATAATTACACTGTACTCAGCCCTCATCACATCAGTAAGTGAGAACAATGCTCCCTTTTGCATATAACTCACCATACATGTGCAACAGCTGGAGCAACACCAGAGATTTAGCACAAGGAAGATACACTGTGTACTAGACAAGTCCTACACAATGTACACTGTCGCCTACAGACTAATAAGGGCCAATTTGTGTCTGGCCTACAGGGCACTCTCCAATCTGTCCCTGATGGGAATGTCACAGATTGGTAAAATAAAACACATGAGTTTCACTCATTCAAATGATGACACCCTAGCCTCTGGCATAAATAATCATGTTGGAGAGATACAAATGTGTGACAGACAGTGTTCCTTCTCTGGAACAAGCTTCCTATTCACATAAAGTGAAGGCCTTTCCTGATCATAGTCAAGTGACCCTACATCAATCGATGGTTAATATTAATTGTAATCCTGATATTGTATCCATGTCCCTCATGGATAGAGGCAGTTGGTCTTAGGTAACATAGCATAGACTCATACCTGTGTGAACTTTGTTCTCACAGATATTTAAAATTGTGAAACTCATGCTTAATATGGCTAGGCATTTATGCCATCTTGGAACATAAGCCTAGTACTCGCCTATGAATCTTTCATCTTTCATCATCAGCTCCCCTTTTCCCATTTTTTTCTACATGAGATTGGGGCCCCTGCAACCTGATATAATTTTTTTGTGCCCCTTACTGAGTCACCTTCCAGAAGTTGGCAGAGTGCCTCCCATGCCCTTATTCTTTGCTATTGCAACTTCTTTCTTAGCTTTTTTGTTAGCCAAACAGCAGTCCTTTCTAGCCTGGTCATCTTTTATATCTCCCATTTCTTCCTGCACTTCTTCTTTCTTTTGATGACTTCCTGGACTTTTGCATTCCACCACCAGCTTTCCTTATATACCTTATTTCCATACCTGACTCGGCCACATATCTTTTCTGTAGTTCTAACACATGCTGTTTTTAGGCGTTGCAACTCTTTTTCAACTTCACCTATTTCCTCCTCTTCCTGGGGTGCTAGACCCCTGAGTAATTCCTTGAACTGCTGTACTTTCTCTCCAGTCAACTTCCAGGTCTTCAGCCTGGTCTCTGTTGATCTTAGAGCCTTCTCTGATCACTGCTTGCAGCTGATTGTGGCAACTAGTGGCTTATGCTTTAGGCCTACTGTTTAACTGGGGATGATTTTGCAATCATGGATTCTACTCCAGTGCCTTTTCCTTATTAGGAAGAAATCTACCCGAGTTGCATGTTCGCTACTCTTGTATGTGATCTTGTAATTGTCTCTCTTTCTGAGCCATGTGTTGGCTACTATCAAGCCATTTGCCAGACAGAAGTCTAGAATGGCTTCTTCTTCTTTATTCCTGTTGCCCCACCCATGTGGACCAAGGCAGTCCTCATATACTGTTCTGTCTGTCCAGATATATGCATTCAGGTCACCCATTATCAACACCAATACATGTTGTCCCACTTTATTTAGTAGGTCCTGCAGCTGCTGTTTGAATGCACTCTTTGTCACTATCACAAGCCTGCTGTGGAGCATAGGCTGAGATTATGAATACTGTCCTGTCATTACACTGGAGTCTGATTGCCATGAGTCTGTGATTAATTCTGATGATATCCCTCACTGCCTACTGAAGCCTCTCTTCTCACCACAATTCCTACACCATTTCTAGCCTGTTACCCACCTGAGTAGTAGACTTTAGATCCTAAGCCAAGTGGCTTTACTGCACTGGCCTTCCATCTTGTCTCTTGGATACATAGAATGTCCAGCCTCCTCCGTATCATCATGTCATTCACTTCCAAGCTGCATCCCATCAGTGAACCTACATTAAGCGTAGCAATTCTCCGTTTATGTTTGGTAGGTTGGTTGGTTTTATGTCTAGCTTTCGCTCAACAGAGCAATCCCAGGTAACCCAGGCTGGGCAACTAGACACCGGCCAGCCAGGAGTTTATTGACCCAGGGCTGCTGGGCTTTATGGTGGGCACACACACTGGCCAATAAGGGCACATATACCCCTCCCACCATTAGCAAAGGTCCCTGGCATGGATCAAAGTAGGCTGGGTCCTCAACCCACTTGTCACCAGTAACTACCCATCCCCATTTTTGGCGACACTAGTCAACATGACCGAGTCACTTAGTACTCTCTTATGAACCTACGAACTCCAATTCTATCTTAGGTACAGCTATAGTATGACTGTACAGCATCATGGACATAACAGTACATCACATCAGTATCACCAATATTTTACCTGAACTATATGACTGGAAAGGGGTATACACGTCCATAATGTCAGATGGTAGGGAATTGCTGGTCTTTAACCAGAAATATGAGATAGCTTTTAATGCTGGATTAGCCGTACTGTTCCAGACTTTAAGAGGTACATAGTTATTTCTAATGCTGCATTATTTATGTGGACCATACATCACCCTTTATGGGAATTATGATTATTAAGATGTTGGATGTGTTAGGAGAGAGAGGGACAGGAATAAGCTCAGCATCACAGCTAATGAGGAGAAGTGACTTACTACAAGGTGAAGTATTGCTGGATATAAGAAAGGGTGGATGAGAATTTAGTTTTTAGGTCCCTTGAAGTGTGTAGAGTGATGGGAAAACTAAGTTGTACTACACAGAAGAAAACAGTGCCCCAGATTTACTATTCTTCCGTGCATGATTGGCTTAGTCCTGCACGGAAACGGCCGTTTAGGAGCAGGACGGCAGCGAGCCATGCATATTAATGAAGGTGCGCTGCCTGAGCTCCTAATCTTACATGGAGTGTGTAAGAGTGCAGGGGGAGTGTCTGAGAGCAGACCTCTCAGAATATACATGCCCCCTGCAATGAAGAACAGCAGAAAGGCCAAAGAAATGAAAGAGACCACTCATAGGTGTCCGCATATCCCCAGCAACATCCCCCCACAGTACAATAGCAATAGTAAATACAAAACAAATAAACCTTTATTTTTTTTTATATTAAGAATCTGATTAAAGCTAACTGTAGGTGCGTGGGTGTGCCCATCACTTAGCTACGGTTAATGCAGCTTAAATGGCTGAAGAGGATAACAAGGAAGATATATGCCAATGAAGCAGTAGAGCAATAGTGTAGTGGGCAGAACATTCACCTTACAAGCAGGCATTCCTGGTTTAAGTCCCACTGCAGCACATTCCATTCTCCATGGCAAATCATGTTATGACCAATATTTTAGTTGCATAACCCACTAAATAACATATGTTTGTGAACTGGAGTACTGCATTAAATGCACAAGTGAAGTGTCAGTGTCATAATGTTACAAAGTCCCCAGATAACCACATGTGCCCCATACAGTATATGTGTAAGCATCAATAAGCAGTAGTAAGCATATTTAAGCACTAGCAAGTGAGTTTAAGCCTGTTTGCGTGGGGGTAAGCAATGCGCACACAGGTTAAGCAATTTTCAAGCTAACTCTCTGTAAGCATATTTAACCAGAGGTTAGCATTGCTTACCCTCGTGCAAACCCGCACAAACCCGCTTACAATGGCTCAAAAGTGCCGTAATCACTCTGTATCCAATGGCCCTTGTTCTACCCAATAACAAAATAAATAGCCTTGCAGGTCTTAAACCCAGGACCCTATACATTATAGTCACAGTAGTTAACCACCAAGCCATCACAGCAGATCAAACGAATGAGGTATCACCAAACAAGTCCTCGCTATAGTAAAATCAAACTGAACCAGTGAAAGGAATCAGTATATAGTCATATGTTCTATAACCCACTACATAACATGAATATGTGAACTGGAGTACAGCAGTAAGCCCAGATGTGAGGTGAAATTATAATAGAGTGTTGAAGTCCCCAATAAAACACAAAGACCCCATACAGTGTACGTACGCATGAATCATGGATACCAGGCAGATATATAAGATGTAATGAATAATAAATCAATGCCAAAAAGAAAATATAATGCACAGTCTAATGTAAGCAATGCTAAGCATTGCACAGGCCAGCTTAGGAGGTGTAAGCAATGTGTAGGCCAGCTAACTAAATGTGCCCAGTGTTATACCCCTTTAAAAAATGCCAATCTTAGGTAAGCAGGTTTGCCCATAGCCTGGCCTTTTCAAAACTGGCCAATCATGGTAAAGTGTGGGAAATTGGCCCTACTTAACCCCAACAGGCAGGAATACATCTCATAACTGGTTGTAGCTTCCCCTTGCAGGCACTATGGCAGAAAGGGGAGAAGGTGTGCAATTCCGGATACAGCGCTGGTGCATCCAGGAGTCCAGAGTCATGGCAGGACGCCTTATCAAAGACCATGAGCAGAGACCCCTGCAGGGCCAGTACCAGGGTTCCCAATATAAGGTGAAAGTCTGAAACCATCTTGCCCATGACTTCACCTGTGCCACTGGCATACCCCGAACTGGTGAGCAGGGCAGGCATCACTATGCCGACCTGAAGCGCCGTAAGGGGGACCTCTTGGAGCAGTGGATCCAAGAGGCTAGAACAGCAGGGGCTGTCCCAGCTGTGTGTAAGTATCACTCCACTATGAGTGTAATAATTGCCAGCTCATGTATATCATGGATAGGTATGGCTAACTATTCCTCTTATGTCCTCCACTGCTGCAAGTGAGCGGGCCGCAAACCAGGAGGCCCAAAGAAGTTACCTGGAGAGATTGCGATGTGAGGCAGGTCAGTAATACTCTTGTGTGTACTGTTATAGGAAATAAATCTAAAAGTATTAGTAAATTAATTGCCTGTATAAAACCTGTATTGTTTAAGGCAAGTACTGCATACACCGGAGAATATGGCAGGAAGAGTCTTATATAAATTGTATAGCCTGACAATAAAGGTCTAACTGCTGGACTGCATTTGTATACTTTGGTATCATATGGTAATGTAGATTTGCAATCACGTAATAGTACTGTTGTATTAAGCACTGCTACCCACACTGTGCACCATAAATGGAATGTGTAGGAATGCCTGTATATGACTGGTGTAATACCCAGAGGTCATTTAGTACAACTGAGAGACACATAGACAGAAAACAGGGAAAAGGCAGACAATAAACCCTGAATAGCACATGCAACGGAGATGTGCACTGTTGTATTTTTAGTACATACAACCATGGTTCAAATCCTGGCAGAGTTAGTAGTCTGCATACAGAATCATACCCTACAACTGTACAGATATGTCCAGAATGTCCAGTAAAGTGGCCCATATCTGTTGCCTGTCAACCTGTCTCCCTGGGAAATCAGTGGGATGATCCCAGACATATAGGCAGAAAACAGGAACTACAACTGATTGACACACATCTAAGAGAACAAAGCTGGCACACTAGTAACTACCCAAAACCTTATGAGAGTAAGAATCCACGTATGTCCCATTTACACCCCGTTGTTGTCAAGTTGTGGCCAGAGTGTGTACAGTAACAGTGTGAGATATATGTACATAATAGTAATGTGGAATCTGGTACTGTGTGTGGCAACATTCAGGTAGTGCTAACAAACATTTCTCCCACAGGTCTGTCAGATACCAACACTGTGCCCAGAAATACAAGAATGATACCCTGTACTGGTACTGTTTACTTTGGTATTCTATGGCATTGTGACTGATGCAGTTGCTCTGAATAATAAGGTATTACTCATCACTGTCACCCACACTGTCCTACAAAATATAACTGTCTAGGAAACCCTGTATAACAGTGTTGTAATACAAGGTCAGAATGCAAAACCACATGAGAATTATAAGACAGAAAGCAGATAGGAGATATACAGCAATATCTATATAGCACACACAACTCTGATGGACAGTGTTTAGGTTGTAGCAGACACAGCCATGGTCTGAATCCTGAGAGTGGACGTAGGCTGCATACAGAGTCATACCCCACATCTGTACAGATAAGACCAGAATGTCCAGTATATGGGCCCGTATCTGCTGCCTGTCACCCTGTCCCCCTGGGAAGTATGTGTTATGATCCCACATGTTTAGGCAGCAAACAGGGAATACAACTGATTGTCACACATCTATGAGAACAAATCTGTCACTCTAGCAACTCCCAAAACTGTTATGAGAGTAATAAGCCAAGTATGTCCTATCTACACTCCCATGTTGTCAAGCTGTGACCAGTGTGTGTATAGTAACATACTGAGATGTATGTGCATAATACTAATGTGTAATCTGGAATTTTGTGTGGCAACATTCAGGTAGTGCTAACAAACATTGCTCCCACAGGTATGTCAGGTATGAACACTGTGCCGAGAAATAAGAAACCTTGATACCCTGTGCTGGTGCTGTTTACACTGATATTGTATGAAATTGTGAGTATTGCAGTTGCTCTGAATAATAAAGTATCACTGATCACTGTCACCCACACTGTGCTACATAATATAACTGTGTAGGAAAGCATGTATATGTGTGTGGTAAGTCACTAAAGGTTGAAGAGGGCAGTAGTCTAGATATGTCCCCTTACACCTGCATGTGGTCAAGACATGGTCAAAGTCTGTGCAGAAAGAGATGGACAGCTATGTGCACAACTGTGAAGGCTGCCAGCCTAGTCAGATAGAATTGTGCAGATAATGCTATCATTTGTAAATATGAATGTTGAACTACAGATGTATTTTCTTAAATGAAAGAATATGCTGTGAAATGTGAACTTAAGACAATGTAATAACATTGCCCTCTGCTGTAAAGAAAGCTAAGACAAGCATTTATTGTTTGTCCTTTGAAGTTCAAATTATTTAATGACTGTCTTTGATGTTTACAATTCGGCTCCGGGTGCTAGATAAAGGCATCCTGCCTATCGTTTTAACTTAAGGAATAATTACTAGAGTTTACATGTGGAATGTCTTTTATTGATATAGATTCCTGCAGCTGCAAGATAACAAAAGAATGTAGTATCTGTCAGCCTGAGAACACCAGGGAAGTGAAAGAATGATGTAATGTTTATCAGAGCTGCAGTAGCAATTTAAACAGAGAGAATCAGAAGGTATTCAACATTTTTGTCTTGATCATCTAACTCACAGCACTGGCTTGCTCATATGTAAGTTATCTTAGACTTGTGTTTTCTTTTAGAAATAGCTAGGAACTAAAAAGATTAGACTAAATGTTTTTCTGTTATGTCAGAGCTGTACTACTGAATTATTTTAAGTATTTCTGTGTGATCTCTGAACGTTTGACTAGCACTGTATAGTAGAAAGTATTGTCTTGTGATTTTAATTATTTATTATTAAATATTTTAAAACTTTTCCACTGTTGCTGTTTTGTGTAGAGATAATTAATGCTCTAGAGTACATTGCATATTTATAGAGTTTACTGTCCAAGTCACGCCAAATAAGCTTTGACTGTTTAGTCACACTTACCAATTGGATGATAATAATGCACAGTAATAATTGGACACCCTTTTAAGGGCCTTTGAGAAACCGATAATTATTAGTGTGTGGTGGCAGCTGGTACTACCATATAGTCGGGGAAAAAGGGGCATAGCTGGAGAACCTGTGCCAACCTTCCCCAGAAGTGTTTGTGTGGTTGTATAAACTCTTTTCAAAGTGTATGTGTGTGTGTGTGTCAGGTATTTGGGCAGGGAAACAAAGCACTGGTTGGACAGAGAGGGTGCTAGAGGTTTTAGCTTGCCCACTAGGCTGAAATCTGGACCCTATAGCTGTGCCAGTGGGTAGTATTATTGGGGACATGGAGAGCAAGGGAGCAAACAGCCTCAGACTAAATGTGATCTCTGTGAGCTCTTAAGGGAAATTGCACTTTACTGTGTGTATTTGTTATCCTTTCCTCATATATGAGATGTCCTCTCTGGTGTTAGTGGTGAGGATTGAGGCTCCTTGATTGCCGGGCCAGGGCACAGGTGTCACAACAACATCAACCCTGAATCTGGGAGTATGTGTAGAACCAGTTAGTTAGTGTTAACAAACATTTCCTCCATAGGTATACCAGGTAAGAGGTGTATAGCTCAGGTAAAACCAGTTCATGTAAAAATGATGACGACAGCCATATCACTGTCCAAACTAGGGCTACAGCGTAGTGTAGTAATACTTGTAAGGTACAGATAACAGCAGTGACTAGGAAAGTAATATGGGCTACAGGTATATACTAGTTGTTAATTGACATCTTTCTCTCCCCCACACCATATCTCCAACAATAAACTACATACCCACCCCAACTGGTATGTAATGACTTCGCTGTTCTGAAAATGTCCTATTGGCTGATAAATATTTAAATCTGTTTCCATGCATGTGCTATATTGAAATATTCCAACATTGGTGGCATGGTGCCATCAATGTACCTGCATGCTGTTGTTATTACCACTGTGGTCCCATATATGCATGTGTTCTGTTTGCTATGCAACTGTTCCATATCTGGTGTCTGGGTTAATGAGGCATGCTGTTATACCTAACCCTGGAATATGTTGACTATTACTAACCCACATATGTTGATAAAATTTAAATACTATAGCATGTTTGGGAAGGCCATTCGCAGCGGACCCACCTGTCCCTCTTCAGCTGGCCATGGCACTAGGCACCAGCATGTCTGGGGCCCAACCCGGGACCTCCTCGTCCGTTAGTCCTGCACCACCTTTGGATGGAACAGCATCAGGAGATGGGGCTTACCCCCCTGGGAGTGGGACAAGACAGGAACCTGTCACCCGTCGCCAGGTATGGGTCATGGTGCATAGCAAGTTCAACCAGGAATTTGGTGATCTGCTACTTCAGCTCGAGTGCCGTGTTTCACAATTAGTGGGTTGGCCTGGCTCTGCAACTCAGCCCCCAGCACAGCCACCTTTGGGGCTGTGAAGGTGCAGTTGTGACTGCTCATGGGTGGGGACCTCAGTCTCACTGTTTCCACTAGGGGGCTCATGGGATTCCGATTTCCCAACACCCCTCCCCATCAAGGTGTTTAACTCCCACATGTGTCATATATCGCCCCTGTATGCGTCTTATTTGTCTTGTCTGTTAACCTACCCAACCTACCTCCCCAAATATACCTACTATCCCTCCCCGACATCCCACTCTCACCTGAAAAAAAAAGAGCAATCTGTTCCCCCCCAAAAATCTTGCCCCTTACATAGCTATTCATTTTGCACACATGTCCACTGTACACATGTAATCTGGTCTAATTGGCATCACAACTTATTACTGTTGTCCTCACCCCTCTCCCAGGGTTTGAGTGTCCAAATCTACCTCCAAATTCAGTGTATATGCACAGCTGTTGCTGTAGAAGAAATGGGCAGCTATGGACCTTCCCTACACCCTTCCTGCACATCCCTAGCTATTTTCCTACTGTCTTTCCCTCTTTGTGCCCCTTTTTCACCACTTTCCTATCAACCCTTTTTTCTTTTCTTTTAAAGAAATTAGCTTGGGATAAGCAGGAGTAAGCACTTTTAAGCAGCAGTAAGCGGGTTTAAGCCTGTTTCCACAGGGGTTAGCAATGCCTACGCAGGTTAAGCAATTTAGAAGCTAATTGAGTGTAAGAAACTGTAACCGGAAGTTAGTAGTGCTTAACTCCGCACAAACCAGCTTACAACTGCTAAACATGCCTTAATCACTCTGTATTCAATGGCCCTTGTTCTGCCTAGCAACAAAATGAACAGCCTCTGCAAGGCTGAAACCCAGGACCCTGCACACCATAACCAAAGTGATTTCCCACTAAGCCATGTCAGACATACATAACCCTGATGTTTTCACAAACATATCATCCAGCTTCAGTCATTTATCAGTACAGGGAATGTATTTCAACATGTAGATGTATGTGTTTGTGTATATATGTATATGTGTATATATATATATATATATATATATATATATATATATTAATATCTTAATAGATATATATATATATATATATATATATATATATATATATATATATATATATATATATATATATATATTAATATCTTAATAGATATAACATATATATATATATATATATATATATATATATATATATATATATATATATATATATATATGTATATGGATCTACCTTACTAGATCGACATGTTAAAATAAGCAGCGACTTCACCGACGCCAGAAGATCGACAAGGCAGAAGACCGACGGGGGAAGACACCGACGCTGAGAACACTGCGATGGGGAAAGGATGTGTAAGTATTCGGTAGTGATGGACATTAGGGTGCGAGTAAGGTAAGTGTGCGATGTTGACGGTGTGTAGGGATAGGGGTGGGATAAGTGAGTTAGGGTTAGGGCGCGGGTTAGGTAAGGGTGCGAGTAAGGTAAGTGTGCGATGTTGGCGGTCTGTAGGGGTAGGGGTGGGATAAGTGAGTTAGGGTTAGGCCGGGTTAGGTAAGGGTGCAGTAAGGTAAATGTGCGATGTTGGCGGTCTGTAGGGGTAGGGGTGGGATAAGTGAGTTAGGGTTAGGGCGCGGGTTAGGTAAGGGTGCGAGCAAGGTAAGTGTGCGATGTTGGCAGTCTGTAGGGGTAGGGGTGGGATAAGTGAGTTAGGGCGCGGGTTAGGTGAGTGTGCGATAGTGACGGACCTTAGGGTAAGGGTTTGGGTTAGGGTTGTAGATAGTTGTGTATGTATGGGTTAGTGGTGGTTTGTAAGGATTTTGGTGTGCTTGTGTTGTGTGTGTGGGTTTTGGATAGGGGATTTGTTTTGTTTGTTGGTATGATGTGTCGAGTGTATGAGGTGTCGTGTTTGTGAACTGTCGATCTTCTGGCGTCGGTGAAGTCGTTTTCGCTATTTTAACATGTCGATCTAGTAAGGTAGATCCATATATATATATATATATATATATATATATATATATATATATATATATATATATATATATAAAAATATAAACATATATACATACATATGCATACATCTATAGATATATATGAATTCATCTGTGTATATATATATATATATATATATATATATATATATATATATATATATATATATATATATATACAGCAATTTGCATATGTGTAAGCAGGTGTATTTATCTATATAGGTATATACGGACATACAGCTGTAGATATAAACGGGAACATAACAAAAACATATATGTCCACATGCACCATTAATGGGGTTGAGAGGCCCCAAACAACATGCGTCTTGTACAAATAGGTATTTCCCCCCCACAGCCAAACACATCTGCCCTGCAATACACTGCCAACTGTTGCAGATCCCATAACCAGGACCTGACATGACATGGGCGCAAGATGTTAACAGTACTCCTTCTCACCTGTATGATGTCAGGCTGGTATCAGTAACATATCATGCAGTACAGTTTGGCTCCCATAGGGAATGTATAATGTGGAAGCAATCAATATCCCTAGGATACATATACACAGACACATATATGCAGATACAGATATCCATATCCATATATATATATATATATATATATCTATATATATATATATATATATATATATATATATATATATATATATATATATATATATATATACACACATATATATGTAACTACACATACACACGCAGAGATATATATAGGAAGATACATATGTAGAAGGTGCACACAATATGGAACAGCCACTAAGCCTACAGTCACCACCTTACCAACTGGACACTGCATGGGCCACCCGTGCAAATGACAATCATTGTCTGCAACATATACCCACAGGGAGAACACAGGATATAACATCACACACAGGTTTGCATACATGGGAAAGCTTTACTTGTGTACTATTACAGTTGTATATGCCATGACATATAGCTATTTAGACACTGACATCCATATAAACAGAGTAATGCAATTGTGAAACAGTTATACTCATACAGTAGTCTGGAAAGGTTGAAGGTCTATATTAGAACACCGAACATTCAAAATGTTGAGTGTTCTAATATCGAACCCTACCAACTGAAAATACTAAACATCGAACATTCAGAACAGCAAATTTTTTCCTAGGGAAAAAATAGGCTGTTCCAAAACACATACACACAACACAAGCACACCAAACAAACAGCAATCCACACACATACACCTAAACTCTTACACCTAACCCTACACTAAACTATACACACACCACTAACTATCCACTTACCTTAACCCAAACCCTAACCCTAAGGTCCATCACTATCACACACTCACCCACGCCCTAACCCTAACTCACCTATCCCACCCTAACCCTCCTGTCCACACTATCGCACACTTACCTGACCCGCGCCCTAACGCTACCTCACCTAACCCACCCTAACCCTCAAGTCCACACAATCGCACACATACCTAACCTGCACCCTAACCCTAACTCACCTAACCTGCCCTAACCCTCACATCCACGCAATCGCACACATACCTAACCCGCACCCTAACCCTAACTAACCTAACCCGCACTCAATCGCACACTTACCTGAACCCAACCCGTAACTTTCCACCAGAGCACTGAAAATACCGAAGCAACAGAAACGGACAACCAAATTCTTTCCCTAGGAAAACATTTGGTTTTCTGTTTCTTTGATATTTTCAGCGTTCATTGAAAATGGGTAGATATTAGAACACACAACATTTTAAATGTTCGGTGTTCTAATATAGACCCAAAGGTTGACATATGTTGCTGTCCAGGCCGAGGCCTTCAAGTAGTGCAATAGTAAAGACAGACTGGGCCACAAGATATCAACAATCAACAGTAAGTAATGCAGATGTATAGTTCAGCAGCCTCTATCTACACTCTGTACACAATCCCTAGGGGGTAAAGACCTCACTTGACAAAATGGGATGTAACTGTTATGTAACAAGGCATAACTGACACCATCACAATCACACTGACAAACAGAACAGTCTGTATGGCAGGAGGCAGTAGGTCTGCATTCACCCAAGGTGGATTGTATGATAATGTACATTCAGATACCTTAAGACAGCTTACCCCTGATACCCCCACATGTTGTAACAGCCTAGGTTAGTTATGGTGCATCCGCCCCAGACTCAATAATACAGGGCCATATACCACTGTTACATACACTGGCCTCTGGAGTGCATAAGGGCACACTTATTGTGTAGGTGAAGCCCACACATATACGGCCCCAACCCCACAGTATGTGTGGGGGACACAACAGCAGTGGACTGATGGCAGGAATGGTATCATGACATACTCACAGCCCACTACAGAACAACCCCTGTCAGCATGTCATATGTGCATAGACTGGTATGTAGGTGGAGGACAGAGGCTGGAACACAGGCCCATATGTGTAAAACTATTGTCATACATTAAGCAAGTTGCTGGTGTTACAGGGTAGTCTGCAACATACCCTTAGTCAGGAATATGAAGTTAGACACATTAATGGATGTAGCCATGTACTGATAGCACTCACCACACACACACACACACACACACACACACACACACACACACACACACACACACACACACACTGTCAGTGATATATCTGACACAAGACCTGTGTGGTAGACAGACAAAACATAATAGGCACACCTCTGGCCATCAAGAGGATAGGTCCAGAGTTGAGAGCTATGCAGACAGACTGCATTCCAAGTTAGATTAGTATGTACACACAAACCCAGTGCTATACAATGCATACAACAACTCTACTCACACTCTGTCTGTAGTTCTGGAACCTCCTACAAATATGTAGCTGGTCTGAGTGTGCAGGTTCTCCTGTAAAAGATATTGCTACCTGCTGTCTGTAACACTGATGCCCACACACAGGACAGATGTTCATCATACAGGAAAGGTAAAGGGACCATGCCCACATGATATAGGGATTTATAGTAGTTGGTTGCCATGACAGTGGTAACTGGAAGTACTACACAGCATGCTGCATGCAGGTAGCAAGTGGAGGACACTGATTGGTGCAGTGGCCATCACCTGATTATGTGCATCACCTACAAATTCCATGCTGCAATCTATGTAAAGTAGCTCATTCCATTTACCATAGAGAGACTGAGAGAGAGAGAGAGAGTGCGTGTATAAGTAAATAAAGCAAAAAAATACCAAACAGTCTAGAAGAGTCTGCAGTCCCAGAACAGGTATGTGAAATATATATGTATATAACTGACCATAGTACTTGGTCCATAATAATGAGATAGATGATGTGGAACGCTTTATATGTGCCATCAGGTGTTGTTGTAATGATGTTCAGCTGAACAACTGCTAAGGACAATAGAGAAATTCCCTGTGTGTAGTTAGTGGGCCATACCCCTCAACCGTGCAGAGCAGCACTGACTGATAAGATGTAAGCCACCATAGTGTGTGTTGAGTAATGGGAAGTATGTATATTATGTGGCCAATAGCTTGTGGTGGAAGTAATGTCATTATGATGGACACGTGGGATCCACAGCACACCCCTTGCAGGACACTCAGGTTAATCTGCATTGTAGCATGCAGGAATGCCATAGGTGTGTAATAGGGTTACCTGCAATCTGGCCCTACATATACCCCCCTAATATCAGGCTGTGTCTATATGTGGCACCTGTCTGTGTTGTTGAAAGCAGAACAGTGCAGCTGTGCAGGAAGGTGTTGTGAGATTGTGGATCTGATATCTGAATGTACCCCACATATAGATATGCATATGTGTACATATCTACATATATATATATATATATATATATCTATATATATATATATATATATATATATATATATATATATATATATATATATATATATATATATATATATATATATATATATATATACACACATGTATGTCCACAAATATACAGATATCCATGTGAAGACATATATATGAGCACATATATACATCGCATATATCTACACATATATAGATATATATACCTATATGCACATGTCTACATATAGACACACACACACACACACACACACACACACACACACACACACACACACACACACACACACACACACACACACAACACACACACACACAAACTTATATGCATGTAAATACATGTCCCCTATATTACTACCACATTGCTGCATGCTATGTGCGAGGAAACAGCACACATAGCAGTATACACAGATATCTACAGCTGTCAGTGTGTGCAACATGGATGGGTATGTCACATGTGAACCCCTTGTTGGGACCACATTGCCCTTGTCTGTGAAGTATGAATGGGAATATAGGGAAGTATGGCAGGTTTAGTTGTGGAGGTGGTCAGGGTTGGTAGATATAGAGGACAGTCTACAGGGGTGGTATGTGACACATGTGGTGGGTAAACACCCTGGATGATGTGTGTGGTCTGTGATGCGGACACCCTATGGGCCCCAATATGGACACAATGGGAACAAGCCTCCCACCCACTGCTTCCCACAACAGCAGTCCATGCCCTGAAGATGCCTGGCCTGGAGGCTGAGCAGGAGGAGCATGTCGGCCATGTGAATGTGTACTGGGTGCCTCAGAGTGATGTAGCACATCCCACATGTGTCTCTGGAGCCCAAAATGGAACAGACCCTGGACCTGACCTCAGGAGACAAGAACATGTCTGTGTGTGTCCCCCAGGGGGGACAACATCCCCTGGGTTGGTTCCACCTGATGGTATTGCTGGACCAGTACATGAGGAGGCCCCAGAGTGGGACACACATGTGATGTGGCCAGGTAACATGGGCAGATGAGTTTGGAGAGGTGGTTCTGCTGGGCAGTAGTACACATACATGCTATTGTGTCACTGTTATAGAACATATCTTTAGTCTATAACAGGCCAACAATGATAGTGCCCACACAGGGAACATAGATACAAACACATAGCACAAAGTGTGGTACAATGCAATATATGTCCCACTGGTAGGTAAGCTTTAGCCATGCCTAATGACTAGTGTGTACAGTTTGTTGTCGCTGATATGGTGGGGGTGTGACAGAGATGTGTATTAAGAATTGTAGTAACCTTGCTGTATAAGTTACTCCGACCTGTTTCCATCTTTATGTCTTCCAGGCAAGATGTCACATGCACTGCTCACATCATATTCAGCTGCTGAAAATGAGGTAGTGCTAACCTATGTAATCCAGCACTACCCTGTCCTGTTTGGCCAGGCCACCCATGAGCAGCAGGAGTGGACCGCCCTGTGGAATGACATAGTCCACAGGGTCAATGATGTCAGATTACACAACCGCAGTTATGAGCAGGTCCAGCATCATTGTTCTGACCTACTTTGCAATGCCCATCGGCGTGCTGCTGCAGTCCAGGGGGATTACCTCTTCACTGGGGGGCCATGCCATCCATCCCCCTTAACAGGTGTGGAGGAACTCCTGGCCAGCCTCTTGGCACCAGCCCATCCAGACACACACCAGCCCCCACACACCTCTGTGGAGGTGGGTGCCACCCACACATCAGCCAAAGAGCGTGCAGGTAAGGCCACAGGACACATCCGTAGACCACTGTTGTGTATACATCCACATCGGTATGGGTAGATCATGCAAGTCTGACATGTCATAGATTTATTGTGTTGCTGCATAGTAGTGATAAACAGATATCCATATGTGGTAGAATTGTGGAAATGTACTGTTGATGTATTGTAATACTGCACCCACTCTGTAGTACTGCCACAGTTGTGGCCACTGATTATGCATCTTTCACCCTCTTATGTAGGTCCCTTCGGAATCCCACCAAGGCAGCAGCCTGTAGCTGATCAGTATGGTTTATGTAGATGCTTGCCAATACACTGGGCATGTAATGACTATGGTATATGCCATGCACACATCTAACCCACCTACCCAGAAAGCATGCTGTACATGTGCACTTATTGTTGCTGTGAAATGCACGGAATCACAGGGGTGACCATGATGGGGTATTGCAGGGGCATGTCAGACACCTGCATGATAACTAACATCCTGTCATTGTGGAATGTGTCCACAGGGAGTAACATAATGGTGGGAGACTTGGCCTACAGTAGGGACATGTTTGGAACAACACCTATATACAGTGCAACACCAGTGTATATACCTGTAGGACAATGGCAACTGCCGCAGAGATACACTATGGCATAAGGCATTACAGTGGTCCACATTATCAGCAGGGACTAGGCTGTAACATGTGGTGTTCAGTGTATGGGACACTGCAAAGTGACACACATGTGTAGGGCCTACTCATCTTGCATCTGCAAAAAGGCTGAAAGGAGGGGGCTGTCAGCATGACACACCAGTGCACTGCAGCAGGGATCCTAATGATGCTAAGAATGGCTGTATCTGCACATAGTCAAGTTCAGCACCTGTGGCAGCTGTAACCCTACCCCCACAGCAATAGTGACAGCAGTGTGTGAACACCAAGGGATGTGCGCATGAGTAGACCCTGCAATCATGCAGAATAGGGGGACATGTGTAGGGCAGACTAAACATACATTGGAAAATGCAGATGGCCCATGCTGGTATACCTCTGCCAGGAGTTGTGACTGCTATAGTACACACAACAAGAGGTGCGACAAACTGTCATGTTAAAGGTGTGCACACATATACCTACACAGTGTGTATGCATCGTGGTCAGCATCCGCACACCTAACACATTCCGTAGATGCTGCATGTG
This sequence comes from Protopterus annectens, assembly GCF_019279795.1. Classification (NCBI taxonomy): domain Eukaryota; kingdom Metazoa; phylum Chordata; order Ceratodontiformes; family Protopteridae; genus Protopterus; species Protopterus annectens. The sequence continues at coordinate 604,819,535 of NC_056730.1, read as the reverse complement.
AAAGTACAGGCCATATGTCACATATTGGGCTCATGAACTGCTAAGATATGCGGTGATGTGGTACCATAGCAGATCAAGGATGGGTGCATCATAGCAATAAAGGCATGTACTCCCCCCCCATAGCCATGGTATGCTCTGATGGTTGTCAGTGTAAGAGTATTGGATTGGTCATACATGGTCCGCTGATGTTGAGAGCAGTGCATCAGACATCAGGCATTCACAAATGACATCTGTCAACATATCATACCAGGTATGTGCTGCTAGAAAACATAGGGGCTATGAACATTAAAGTTGACATAACCGACACAGTAGTACACATTCAGCAATGGGCTGTACATTTGTGAGGTGTGGTGCACAGTACATGGCAGGGTGCAGAACAGGTGAAGAGAAATATCATTCCAATCCAAAACACTTTGCAGTCAATATAAAGTTAAGAAAACACACTAACAGCCAGTAATTCACCAGTATCTTACTTTCTTTAATTCCAGCGATCTGGTACCTCGGCAATTCGCCTTCAAGGATCACAATTAATTGAGTACAAACTTCACATTTATATACATACTCAATAAGACAATTAAGTCTCTTAATTAATTAATTGAACAATAAATTTTTTTTTAAAGTGACCATAAACTTATTATAAACTTATTATAAATATAAAATATGAAATAAATAAATAGAATAAATATATGAACATGTACAAAGTATAAATAATTCATTAACTGCCTAATTCCTGATTCATACCGTTAGGCTTTAAAGTATGAAACTTGAAAATCATTCTAGTTTCAAGCTCCAGTAACTTTGCTACAATATCATCTGCTCTCTGAAGGAAGGGCTTTCCCAGTATACTGAATATTAAACTACTAGAAGAGCCACTATGTTTCTCTTGGAAATGCTTTGCAACAGGACTAACCAAATTTTTATTTCTAATGTCTTTTAAGTGCTCTAAAATCCGTACCCTTACCATTCTTTTTGTTTGTCCTATATACCACATATTTTTGCATGAACAGCCCAATATATAGACCACCCCTGTTGATTTGCAACTAAAATAATGTTTAGAAATGAAATTTACATCATTAATCCTGACTATTACAAGAACCGCAGGGATAGGTGCCTAATTTTGAAATTGTGGTATTGTCTTTCCTTTCTATTAAATTATTATTTAACAGTTCCTTGAGATTTTTTCCTCTTTTGTATGAAAATATAATATGTTTAGGAAATAAATGACCAATGAATTCATCATCACTGACAAGATACCAGTATTTTCTAACCAATGGCACTAGTTTATCAGAAAAAGCAGTGATCCCAAAATACCATCATACTGGGAGACTTCAACTACCCAAACATAGATTGGGTACATTATTCTAGCCCTAATACCCTAGCCCAAAGGTTCCTGGAATTCATAAATTCAAATGCACTGAACAACTAGTCACCTCTCCCACTAGGGGAGCTAATATACTAGACCTGATCATCACAAACATGGGGACAAAATGATCCACACCGGAAGTATACCCCTCACTAGTGAGATCTGACCACAAACTAATCACCCTGGATATACATATCCCACCTCCACCCCCAGCACAAAAGACCACAGTGAAAAACTTCTCAAAAGCAGACTTCACTCTTCTTAAGACTGAGATGGTATCCTTTAAGCCCACTGTGCCAGTGGATACCACATCCCACAATGCCGAATCCTTCACAAATGCTTTCTATGGACATCTCCAAGAATGCATGGATTATGCAATCCCAAACAAATCCAAGTCCCTCTCCACCAAATGTAAGCATCTTGTCTGGTGGACCTCAGCCATAAACAAATTGTATAACAAAAGAAGGAAGCTACTGTACGTCAGAGCGAAATCCCATGAAGGGAAGACATCTGTGATCAACATTAGCAGAAAACTACGTTCTCTCATAAAAACATCCAAGGCAAACTTTGAGAGAAAAATCGCTAAGGACACTAAAGATAACCACAAAGCCTTCTTCAGCTATGTTAGAAACCTGGGCGGAAACTCTCAGATATGCTCAGAGTTGGTTCACAACAACAAAAAATACACTGAACCCACAGATATTGCTAACATTCTGGCTGACAGGTTCAGTGCAAATTTCTCACCTCCTTCACCCCCAAAAGAAGAAATACTTATCCCAGCTGAATGTAATCCCCCTGTCATCTCAGATGTCCAAGTGAGAACCGCCCTAAACAAAGCAAAAAACACAGCATCAATGGGACCTGATGGTATCCTGGGGTGCGTGTTACGTGAACTCCAAGAGGAGCTAAACCCACACATAAAAATGCTATTTAACCTTAGCCTTACTTCAGGATATGTACCTGAACACTGGCGTACAGCAACAGTGGTCCCACTCCACAAGGGGGGTGCCTCTACAGACCCTGGAAACTACCGCCCCATAAGCTTGACTAGCCTGGTCTGCAAAGCTATGGAAAGAATCATTATGGAACTTATAAACGGAGACATAGGGGACCTACAGATGCTTGACCCCACCCAGTTCGGCTTTGTAAAGGGCAGATCCTGCCTTTTAAACCTGTTTGACTTTTTCGAAACAGTCACTAGAGCCATTGATGAGGGCAAAGCAGTCCATAGAGCATACCTGGACTTGATTAAGGCCTTCGACACAATACCCCACTCAGGCATCATAGATAAGCTAAATAGCTTAAAAGTAAACCCTTATTTCACTAGATGGGTTGCAAACTGGCTAAAGGACAGAACCCATAAAGTTAAAATCGCTGGAGCAATGTCAGACTCAAAGCCAGTCACAAGTGGTGTCCCACAGGGATCTGTCCTGGGACCCCTCTTGTTCGGCATTTATTTCTCAGATGTTAAAGCAAACATGGGAGGGCTGTGGCTGACAAAGTTCGCAGATGACTGCAAACTAGGCACCATAGTCAATACACCAGCAGATACACACATCCTACAAAAAGGCCTCACTGAAACGGACAACTGGTGCCGTAGTCACGGCCTTAAACTAAATGCCAAAAAATGTATAGTCATCCCTTTTGGAAAAAACAAAGTACCTACAAATTATCACATAGACAGCAACCCACTGAGTATGGAAAAAGTAATCAGAGACCTAGGGACCCAAGTAGACAGCGACCTCTCATTTGACACCCATGTTGCCAAAGTGGTTAGAAAAACCTTGCACACCTCATCATGAAGGGTTTCACATCCAGATCCAAGAATGTCATTGTACCCCTATATTCCTTCCTCATCAGACCCATGATTGAGTACAATGCCCCATTTGGTATGTACCTCACCTGGCACTTGCAACAGCTGGAGAGACCACAAAAGTATCTCACCAAAAGGATCAAGGGTCTCCAACATATGTCTTATTCTGCCAGACTAAAGAAACTTCAGCTCTATTCAGTAGCATACCGCCTGCTCAGAGGTGATCTCTGCCTGACGTACAAAGCCATGTCCAATCAGGATCTGATGGACATGCTCCACCTCAAAAAATCCAAATCCATCAGGACCACGAGAGCTAAAGACTTAAACCTTGGCAAAAGTATGAATAGGACATGCTGGAGGGATAGATTCATAACCCAGAGGCTTCCCATGCTTTGGAACAGGATCCCAGTTCATATTAGGCAGAACCCCTCACTGACTCTCTTCAAGAGAAATCTTGATGAGTGGATGGGAGATCGTAAGTTACCCAGGGTCACATCTGTGTCACTGCTAGACAGGGGCACAGTAAACTAATTCTATTATATAAGGGGACCTTCACTGTGTCACTACTAGACAGAGGCACAGTATTCTAGATTTATTCTGTACATTTTTGTACCATTTCATGGGGTGGCAAAAGCCACATCACTATGGCTAGGCTTAAAAATGCCCCAGGGCAGATAGCCTAGTACTATACTATGAAACTATGAAACTCTGAACAGAAATATCATGTTTATGGGCGCAGTGGTATCCAGAGGAAGGGGCTTCACCAAGTGACACAGCACATGCATCACACACATGTATACTGTTGCCAGCATGGATTGACTATAGCTGCACTGCATCCTGTCGGGTATCATATGTTATGCATGTTGACAGGGGTAATAGGAGGACTGTGTGTACTATCATTGTGCAACCTCACCTGTATGTGTGTTTGTGCATCCTGGTGGGTAGTTAATTTATCTGTAGGGTCACTCTGGTGAAGTGGAGGGAGGTTGATGCATGTAGGATGCTTGTGTGTATGTGTGTGTGTTTGTATGGCTGGCCATATATGTACATGTGTGATTGTGGGGTGTTCATACAACACTACCTCCCTCTGGGATCATGCAGTACATGTACATGGAGTGCCACATTACACACCAGGAATACTTGTCATGTGTGTAATCACAGGACAGCTGATAGTATAATATGGTCTGTAGCATGGAACAGGCATCGAAAGGGAAGGTAGACAGCAGGTACACCCTTAATATTGCATTCAGCAGAGAGGTCATCTACAATCCACGTATGCAGCACCACAGATGCATTGGGGAAGTACTAGTCAACACTAGGGAGTGTATCTAAATATCACAGTTGTCACATGATAGGCTGAATGAGCAGCATATCTGTCATGTACTGAGCATTACATACACATGACACACTAGTGCATGATAACATGGATAGAACATAGTAGCCCACACATATAGGGGCCATACTCATGATGTCGGACATACACAAGGTGCATACCAAATGACAGCAGTGAGGCCATGTAAAACCACTACATACAGGTCAGGCAGGTAATGTAGTAACAGGTCTTGTGTTGTGACCACTTGTGTAGGCAATTAGAGGACAGATATTTTAATGAGTGGTATCAATGTGTGTATATTAACAAGTGAGATGCAGGATGGGGTACCACATGGACATATAAGTGGGACTGTCTGTAAAGCCATGGACAGGTAGGGATTATGGAGGTATGTGTGTGTGTGTGTGTGTGTGTGTGTGTGTGTGTGTGTGTGTGTGTGCACTGTTAGGCAATGCTGTACAGGTTTTAAAGTGCATTTATTGTTTCCCCCACAGGTGGTGAGGTGGGTCAGGGGTCCCTCCTACACACAATCTGATGTTGGAGTCCATACAGACACCGAAGATTATGATAGTACTGTTGAGGCACAGGTGGGGTTGTCAGGGGCCTACACTGTGCCAATATTCGACATCCCCCTTTTAGTCACCCCAAACCCGCACACAGTTCCAGTTCTTATACATACCCCATCACTAGTGGCCATAGCGAAGGGACAGCTGGTGTTTGGTGGCAGTGCAAAGTGTGGTAACCACTGGTTACTAGGGCTAAGCCATGGTTAGTAAGTATCAACAATGCTGCAATATAACAGCTAAGTACATTTGCGCACTGGTAAGTGAAGTCTATGCTGTGTAAGTGCCCTTACGTTTACCCATAGCTTAGTACAACTTAGCTTTGCACAAACCCACGCAAACCCACTTAAAGCTGCTCCAAACTGCCTTAACCACTCTGTATCCAACAGCCCTTGTTCTGCCCAGCAACAAAATAAACAGCCCTTGAACCCAGGACCCTGTACACTAAAGTCACAACACTTAACCACTACGCCATGACCACTATGAAGACAGTTGTTGTTTTACCAATATAGCTGTCAATACACATATGGAGTAGTATTGAACAATTGCCTTTACTTCCTAAATTGTGTAGTCCTTGATATTAATATGACTGTTGCATCACATATGTTGTTTTATCATACTGTACACATAGCAGATACATATGGTGAGATACATCTGGGAGGGTATACACAACCGTGGGGTTTACACATGATAGGAATATGGTTATATACATATAATAGGTCTATATATGTCTACATGTACATACACATGTATACTCATACATATGTCTGTATACACATCTGTATAGTACAACATATATATGGCCATGTGTACATCTCTTCGTATGTACATATATAACTATATATATATATATATATATATATATATATATATATATATATATATATATATATATATATACACACACACACACACACACACACACACACACACACACACACACTCACACACACACACATATATATATATATATATATATATATATATATATATATATATCCATATATGTCTATATAGATATATGTATATATATAGCTATATATGTATGCACATCCTACGTGTGCAGTTATGCCTAGTTATGTTGGTATATATGTAGATATCTATAACTATATGTGCATACATATCTATTCTGACATACCTACTACTGTCAATATATATGTAGATATCCATAGATATATGTGCATATGTATCTCTCTATGTATATGTGTAGACATATATTGCTCAGTATATGCATATATCTGAGTTTTTATATGTATATATATATATATATATATATATATATATATGTACATATACATATCCATCTATGTATGTCGATATGTATATGTGTATATATCTATATAGATATATGGATAATTAGATATACATATATTTTCACCATATGTCCTGAACATGGAGTGGAGCCCTACCTCAGCCACAATAGTCCCAACTTCGTAGTGCAAGGTAATGTCAGGTATGTATTGCAGGTATATTTGTAGACTATTGCTACTGTAATAGGGATTGTCTTCACAGACATGGTGTGTGTGGGAGTTCACATCTGCTTTTAACATGTGCATCATTGGCTACTGACAAACATCCTAAGGACATCATAGCACAGTACCACTGCTAGCACAGTAATGCTCCTGTGGACTACAGCAGAGATATGGCCAATATATGTGGATGGTCTGACACACTCTGGACAGTCCAGAGGTATACACAGAACCCCTTAGTGCAATATACACAGAACCCCTTAGTGCAAGGCATCTAGACCAAGCCTGACAATGTGGATGTTAACAGCCATGTAGATGGGTATAACACGTGACTACTGGTATACATTTGCCCCCATAGGTTATGCAGTCACACACCCCTGTCTGTCCTGAAACATAATAACTACTGGTACAGAGGTGCCATGGCCACATACTACCCACTAGTTATTGACATACATCTGTACAGCATCCCACGGCTTTGTCTGACATATATTACTGTTATGGTGGCCTGGCAGCAGTACATCTGGTAAGTATCTGGACATCACATCTCACTGGATAAGTACACTAAGCTGTTAGGCATGTAACAAAGCACTGTGCAGACTACAGGCAGACTGACTCAACACTGGCCTACATTTCCTATGGGGGAATACACATGTACCTACATATATAGCAGGCTCTACAGGCATGTCACAGCACAGAGTAACAGACACCTATGTGAAAGTGCATAACCACAACCAATGTGAACACAGCCACAGCCACATATGGTAAGCTAGCATAATATTACAGTATATGGACTATCTGTTCAACACCATCCTCTTATGTGCCACTCACACACTAACCCTACATATACTGGACCGCTACACAGTGTCGTCCAATGGCTGTCCTTGGTATGAGACATGTGTATGTTTGGCCCTACAAATATGTAATCCAATAGGGTAACATACAGTGGAGCAGCATGTAACATCAGATAGAACAGGACCAAGAACAATGACATCTACCACAGTCTGTATACAGGCCAAGGTACATATTAACAATACACACACTGTCGACAATCACCATAAGTACACAGACCTCAATACAGTACACAAACCCACAGAATGTCCAGGTTATGTCATCAAATATAACCCCTACTATACATAATATGTGTAGCAGTCTGATATCTCACTGGCTTGTTAGATATGATGTCAATACATATGGTGTACAGCACATATGCACCTCTTACTACATGACATATGTACAAAGGTTGACAGAGTTGTGGCTGGAGGCACACACACAAGGCCAATATTGACATGTTGGTGTGATAACATCATGCATTTACTGTTGTAACAGGGTTTGTTGCAACATATGTCCTATGAGGGATATGAAGTCAGTAACTCTCACAGCTGTCACCATCTAAAGACTGCAATCCTCACACTGCCTTCTGCAGTACACAGATAGGTGCTCTGTGGGTAACACAAGAAAAAAAAGGCACCACACACTGCCCAGTCTGCAGATGACCCTACAGATAGGGGTTTCCTCATAAACATAGCAGTGACATGACAGGTATTAAAACATACTTGCAACACAGGAACAGAAAAACACACAGTTGCTTCACCACAAAACGAAAACCAGAACAGCCACTGGAAGTTTATTTCTCTAGCGCCTCAGCCACAATCAGCCTTCAAGGAGTAACATATCAAATTTAAAAAACAGTATATATAACCCCAGCTCCAATTTGATAAACAATTAAACAATTAAACAATCATAAAATGAATATTTTCTTTTTAAAGTAACACACATCAGTTCATATAATACTTTTCCAACAACATTCTGTATTCAAGCCCTTAGGCATTAATGTACCATATTTTAAAATAAAAACAGTTTCCTTCCTTAAAAGCATTAGCTTGTATCTTTCTTTCTCGTAATTTTCCATTTTAATTTGTTCCAAAATAGTAGCTTTTAAACCCACAGAATTTCCACCATGACATTCATTAAAATTCTGAGCCAAAGGACTCTCCATCTTGTTTATCCTAATTTCCCTCAAATGTTCTGACAATCTTATTTTAAACATTCTTTTAGTTTGTCCAATGTAGAACATATTATAATTACATTTAATAGCATAAATAACCCCCTCTGTCCTACAATCATAAGCTCCATTGACTATAAAACAAATGTTATTAATATATAAGAAAGAATTTACTATATAGGAACATCCACTACATCTGCCACAGGGCTTCATTCCTTTAACATAAATTTGTTGGTTTAATCTAATCTCAGGTCTCTGAAATCTAGTATGTACTATCATATCTTTGATATTTCTCCCCCTCTTATAAGAAAATATAAATTTTCTATTTACTAGACCACCAAGTTCAACAAAACTCTTAAGAAATTCCCAAAAGTGTAGTATATATTGTTTGATACTGTCACTCAACACATTATATATGGAAACTACAAATAAACTATCTACATTTATATCATTACTAATTTTACTTCTAAAAGTATTTACTTTTTGACTAATATTATATCTAATATTTAATACTCTTTGAATATCTTCGTCAATAAATTTAACATCAAATTTTCTATTCTTAAACATCATCCTTGTTTGTTCCAATTCTCTCATAAACACCTGTTCTTCATTACAAAGCCTAGAAATTCTCAAAAATTCACCAAAAGGCAAAGATTCCATAGTATGTTTTGGATGGCAACTGGTGCCCATTATAAACTCATTTATTACTTCAAATGTTCTATGAATACTTGTACTAATATATTTTCCTTCTGTTCCACATAAATTAATATCCAAAAAAGAAACCTGATGTCCAACTTGTAGACCATCAAAAGATATTTGAAATCTATTTGACTGAATTTCTTCTACAAAATTTGATACCAAATTACTACCACCCTCACATAAAAAATTAAATAATCTATGTACCTAAAATAAAATTTTACATATTTCTTAAAAAAAGATTTATTACAAATACATTCTCTTTCTACCAAACCCATAAAAATATTGGCATACATGGGTGTGAATGAAGCACCCATGGCAGTACCCTGTATTTGGTGATAAACTTGATTATCAAAATAGAAAAAAATTATCCTCTAAACAAAATTGTACTAAATCTAAAATATAATGAGTAAACGGGCTATTACCCCCATCTGACTAAATAATTCTTTTAATCCAAAAGCATGTTTAATACTTGTGTAAAGACTTCTTACATCTAATGTTATACAATACATGTTGTTCTTCCACATAACATTCTTTATCTTGCTTACAAAATCAAAGGAATATTTAATGTAGGAAGGGAGTTGCTTAGCTTCTTTCAGTAACACTCCATGTAAAATAACACCCAAATTATGTAAGAAGTATTTGCTGGCAGAAACTATGGGTCGGCCTGGTGGGTTAATACTATCATTAAGGATTTTAGGTAAACAATAAAAGTAAGCTGGACCTGTTTCTTCACACATTCATTTTTTCTTAACATCATTCTCAGACAAATAGCCCAGTCTCAAACCCTTCTGAATTAGTGTTGCATAATTTTTCTTAGCTTGTTCAATAGCATTTTTATTCACTACTTGATACACTGTCTTGTCCTCTAATAATTCAAGACACATTCTTAAATATTGTGTATAATGCATTATTACTATTTTGTTACCTTTATCTGAAGGTTTAACATTGAGTTCTTTTTGTTTAGAAAAATCAGATAAAGCTAACCATTCTTGTTTAGACAAATTATACTCAATTTGCTTTAAACTAAAACTTTTAAATAACAGTTCAAGTTCAAATTCAATCATAGAATGAAACTTCTTAATTCCTTCATGCATAAAAGGTGGCATAAATTTACTATTAATAACCATGGAAGAAGTGTCTATTGGACAATAAGTATTTAAATCACTATTGCAAGATATATAAGAATCAAATGAATCCCTATCTGACATGTAATCATCAGTGCTATAGGTTTCATCATGACCCATATCATCCAAAACACTACAAGGAGAATGATGTTCAAAATAATACCTTAAATGCAGTTTCCTCACTAGTTTATACACTTCCATCTTACATTCATACAGCTGTGGTATAACAGTTGGTACAAACTTCAACCCATGATTTAAAACATTAATGAAACAATCATTGATAGAAGAACCAGATAAATTGACTATATTACTACAACAGTATTTATTAATACCATTTAGTCCTTTTATTGTCACGCCATTGCCGTTGTTGTCCCCCTCTCTGTTGCTCACGTTCAGGGTAGCTTCTTTTTTGCTGTTGACTATTTTCTCCCTGGTAGCGAAAATGATCATGGAGATATCGCTCATTAACTGACAATGGTAAAGGTGGATAATTATTAATATCTTCAATTTCACTGTCACATCTACCATTCTCTCTGGAAGACATTTCCATGCTATTTTCGCTAACATATCTGTCTCTCAAAGTTCCTGCCCCATCCTGGAAGCGGACTTTAGAATGTGACTGTTGATTGGAAGGTCTAAAAAAAGCAGTTCCTTTTTCAAAATCATGAAGATCTCTTTGGATTTTATGCATCTTCTGCTCAAGAAGTTTCTTTTCATATGCATTCAGTCTATCTTGAATGTCACACAGGCAGGACTCAAAACGGACTCTCTCCAGCGCAGTCATCAAATTAGTACATACACTATAAATGTCTTTCTTGATATCAGCAAGCTTAATAATATCTCTTTCTATTAGAATATGAATCCATTCTCTGGAACAAAGGTGAGCAGCCTTCTCCCACCTCTGTTTAAAAACTTTTTCTTCCAACAAAGTCAAGTCAAAAGGCTGAGAAGGAAATTTGATGGCTCTTAATCCGCGAGGCACAGTATCTAGATCTAGATATCTCTGCAAACTAGTGTAGTTATAATAAGTAGCCATTTTCTTGTTCATTAAGTTGCTTAACTTGGAAATTAAAGTTTTACCTCAACTGGATAATTCAAAGAACGTTTCCCAATATTAACAAATGGATTACTAGAACGCTTGCTTCTAGTCTCTGCCAAAATACTTTCCCAAATTGGTGTACCAGAATTTTCTTCATTGCCTGTATTTCTATCAAACCGGTCTCTGTCCCACTCTACATTAGAGCTCAAAAAGCCATTCATTGTATGCTGAGAGGAACCTGCATTTTTCTCTCTAAAAATCTGTGGAATATTAATAGCTGGGTCACTGGCCATCAACAAGAATAAATATCTGCAATCCTCACACTACCTTCTGCAGTACACAGATAGGTGCTCTGTGGGTAACACAAGAAACAAAAGGCATCACACACTGCCCAGTCTGCAGATGACCCTACAGATGGGGGTTTCCTCATAAACATAGCAGTGACATGACAGGTATTAAAACATGTAGGATAGCCATATCCACACACACCCTGTTAAACCAACATTACTCCAATTGCAGTATAGCAGCACTTACAGTCTGTAGTCAGGTCAGGCACATCCCCCTCCTGTGTGTTGGCCTGTTTCCACAGTGTATGCTGTTAGAGGTAAATCCCCAATCCATATGTGATGCTGTTTGCCAAACAAAAAATCTAGTTCCTACTCACAGTGAATAAAAAGGCCCAACAACAACACAATGTTCCTAGGTATTGGAGTGCATTACCATGCAATTGGCTATTGGAATGTTACCACAGCTGTTCCACATGCAATCAGCTAGAGGAGGTCTGTAATTCATGCAGAGGCCATCAGCTGATCATGAGCATCACTTACAATACACATGCTGCTGCCTAAGCAAAGCAGGTGTAAGTCTCCACATCCACCAGAGAGGGAGTGATAGAGGCAAAGATAAGTCAGAGAGGGTTGGGAGAGTAAAACTTAAGCATGGTTGTGTCACACACCTACCAGTACAGGGTATCAAACCTGTGATGACTATGTAGTGCTATCACATGCCTATGCCATTACTGGATGTGCCACATAGTAACCATAGGTTACATGTTGAGGACCCCTCCAAACATATATGTGATGGTGAGTGACATCTGCAACAGTGATATGATAGCTATATGGTAGGTTTAGTACACATGCCTGTCTGCATAAACAGGTGTCAGCGTCAACACAGCCACACTCTCACAGGTATGCACATACATTGACACACTTGGCAGGGCCAGAAATACAACTCATCACTAGTTAGGTTGCCACAACACAGTACTGTGCAGGTATCACATGCACCACAGTGGTCATACGGAGGTTATATGGGCAAAGGGTATGTGGAGGTCTGACAGACAGCATGCTTCAGTATGCCAGTGGGGGTTGCAGTGAATGTGAATGTGGTCATAGGCATCATACAACACATACACAGACACAGGGTGCCAGTACTGACATGCATGGGTGCATTGCTTCATGGGTGTGTAGTGATCGACTGTGTCAGACGGCTGTACAAGGCTAGGTGATGGGTATACCTTGGCATCAGGCCACATGACAATTGTCTGCAGTGTGGCTCAGGGGTGTAGTGTCTGGATTTGCCCACACAGGTGGGTATTGTATTCACCATCCAGTCACCTGGGTAACTATAGCATGTGGCCTATGCTGTGCATTGCTTGCCATGTATGTGTTCCTTAGTCCATGACATGGATGGTGCCTGGGATGTGCACACCTCCCACATGCATGTACAGTGACATGTGGAACTGTACCTGGGTGTCTGGCCCATGTTGTGTACAGAGATTATCATCAGATCTGCCAGTCCTGGCCTCATGTGACAGGAACTTTTAATGGACAGTAGATTGACCCTGCACCTACATTGATAGCATGATACAGGTATTCCCTCATGTCAGTGGCATCTGTCCATACAAGGCATGTTTTTCAGGCATGGTATGTCCTTTGTGGGTCACATTTGATGGCACCACAGGTGTTGCAGGTGTCCTGTGGGGAACATAGGGAAGGTGCACTGTCTGCATATACATGCCTATTGGACTAATGGACAGAGTGCCATGCCCTCTGTAGCCCACTGCAATCACACCATGGTTACTATCAGTTGGCAATATGCAGGGTACTACCAACATAGCGGCTGTTGCCTAGGCAAGTGTGTGTGTGTGTGTGTGTGTGTGTGTGTGTGTGTGTGTGTGTGTGTGTGTGTGTGTGTGAGACATGGGTTGAGGGTGTTCTCTGGGTAATACAAGGGTTGCTAACTTTGTTCACCTGGCCTTGATGTCACATGAAGGGTTATGGATTTGCACCCTAGTCTCTTGCCTATTTCACATCTGTTATCCCCGTATGGTGGAGATTGTGATATATACTAGGGCCACCATATAAAAAATTTGCACAACCCGCTCCCCATTGAGTCCAGTTGTTACACACTTACAACCACCTCCACACAGGATACGAATGACAAACACACACACACACACATGCACACACACACACACGCACACACATGCACACACACGCACACACGCACACACGCACACACACACACACGTGCACACACACACACACACACACACACACACACACACACACACACACACACACACACACACACACACACACACACACACACACACACACACACACCTGTCATGTCTGGCATTAGAACTCCTACTTAACAAGTTTATTACACTATAGCACTACACACCACGGAGATTACTGGAGTGCTCCTTCCCCAAAGATGTATTTCACAGTGCATGACATCAGCAGGATTGCCAAAGTAGGGCATTTGAATTGTAGTGAGTGTGACTAGCCTAAAATGCATTGCTCCCTACACAGACATAGACCACACACAAAAACATCCACAACTGCCATGTGTGGGAATAGAACCACTACCAGAGTTCTATGTCACACTACAGCATTACGCTGTTATAGGACACGGCACGGGGATTACTGGTGTACTCCTTCACCAAAGGTGTATTTTACAGTAAATAACATCAGCAGGATTACCAAAGTAGGACATTTGGATTGGAGTGAGTGTGACTAGCCTAAAATGCATTGCTCCTACAGACATAGACACACACAAAAAAACATCCACAACTGCCATGTGTGGGAAAAGAACCCCTACCATAGTTCTATACTACACTACAGCATTACGCTGTTATAGGACACGCCCCAGGGATTACTTAAGTACTCTTTCCCCAAAGGTGTATTTCACAGTGAATTACATCAGCAGGATTGCCAAAGTAGGACATTTGGCTTGGAGTGAGTGTGACTAGCCTAAAACATATTGCTCCCTACACAGACGCACACACAAAAACATGCACAACTGCCATGTGTGGGAATAGAACCCATACCAGAGTTCTATATCAAACTACAGCATTCCACTGTTACAGGATGCACCTCAGAGATTACTGGACTACTGCTTTCTGAAAGTTGTGAGTGTGACTATCCTAAAAAAAGCATTGTTCTCTACACAGAGACAAAAACACACACACACACACACACACACACACACACACACACACACACACACACACACACACACTTGTCATGTCTGGGATTAGAACTCCTACCTATTTTATCACACTACAGCAGTATGTAGTTATAGGATGCACCACAGAGATTATTGGGTTGCAGTTTTCCAAAAGGTGTATTTCACAGTGCATGACATCAGCAGCCTTGCCAAAGTAGGGCATTTGAATTGTAGTGGGTGTGACTAGCCTACAAATCATTGCTCTCTACAGAGACAAAGACACACACACATACACACAGTTGCTATGTCTGGGATTAGAACTCCTACCTAACTAGTTTATCACACTACAGCAGTAAGCAGTTATAGGACATGCCATGGAGATTACTGGGCTAAAGCTTTCCCAAAAGGTATATTTCAGAGGGGATTACCTCAACAGGATTGTCATAATAGCACTATGGCGAGGGCATTGTGTGTGCATGGCCATAACCCATTCATCTAGAGGTTGACACACCACATGCGAGCACACACAGGGTTATATTCCACAGGTACGTGTATACAGCTGCTAGATGACTACTTCCTTGCACAGTCATGTTGCACAGCTAGCACTTGCACCACATAGTCTGTAATGCTGACAGATGCAGGTAGCTAATGTCTACAGAGAGTGACATTTGAACCTCATGTGGTTGTAGCCATTTGGCTATGTGCTGGGTGGGACAGGCCTCATAATGGATGGCTCCTTGTCACAGTCACTCTCTTCCACACATCTATGTACATCTACGTGCAGCTTATTATAGTGTGTTGTCCTTGGATATATGTCTGTATTCTTATCCACTGTGTGTGCAAAGCATGACTGGTGCATACTGAGGAGTGTCTGCACTAACATCTGCAACTGCCAGATATGTATGGTCCACTGTTGTTTGCAGACATGGGCTTCATTTATTTAAGTGTATGTGCATGCCCAGTATGACCTTTCAGTATGTTGTGGTCTGACATTGCCTTCATTTCTCTAAGTGTATGAGCATGTCCAGTATGCCCTTCTGTATTGAATGTGTGGATTGATTCCAGGCAGTTTGTACTACAGTGCAGACCTTTGTGCTGTACACCTACAAGTAGCAAACTGTTTCTGCAGGGTATCCGTCGATCATTTGGCAATATGGGGACAAAGTGTGCAAGGAATAGTGTGCACTGTAGGTGATTGTGTCTGTGCTGCTTCAGCTACATGGTACTGTTGTTAGCAGAGATATTCAGACATGTGTACTGTTATGCACTGTGATGTTTTCTGTCCTCATGTACTGTTAGGTGGACATTCCTGCTCAGAGTGATGTCTTGCTGGACAAGAGAGACTGCAGCTGTGTGTGGTATTGTGGGCAGACGCCTACATATTCATGATAGGTTATGCCATTTTGGAGGGGGAGCTGCAGACACTTGCTGCTGGGTCTGTGTATCCAGTTCAGCACCTTTGTACAGTGCTAGTAGAGGATTTCATACTTGTGCATCTAGTGACATGACAGTATGGCCTTATATTGCTATGGCAATACCTCACAGCTGTACAGATTTGCACAGGTTACCCAGAGGCAGGGGCCATGAGTCAGGACATTACCCCAATTGTGGTGTATGGGCAGGTATTTAGCCATCCATTTATGTGTTTACAGCCAGGGATAGTGTGGCACACAGCTTCAAGTCGGACCTTGCACATTCCATGCTGCCCATGCTCCCACCCCCCTCTGTTATTCTATCCTCTTCCATGCATTATGCATACATTCTCTGATACTTTCCCTAAGGTTATCACCCCATCACAGCTGTGTGTTGGTGTTGGTCCACAGTTCATGCAGTGGGACATGGTGGACATGTTACTGTGGTTTGTTCACATGGCCTTGCATATGGCTTATGTGGAGTATGTTGTGTTGTTATTTGGGTGTCCATGACATAACATGCATTGGCAGTATGTGTGAGACACAGGCCCTTGGCAGATGCCTGTGGGCCATTAGGTGTTGATGTGGGCCAGATGTGGCAGGCCATTGCATTCTGTCAGTCCTACAGTCTCAGACCGCCATACAGTATATTACCCTGGGGTGACAGGGTAGGTGTGCTAGGTGTTCATGCCAATACCTTCTATCAATCTTGATCAGGTGGTGTGAATCCTGGCAGGGTGCTAATTACAGCTAGCGGTACACCTGCATAGGACACCTGCACTGCACTGCATGCTGCATTCTTTCACTATTGCCATATACAGGTGGGGTCATTTTGTACCCATTCCCCACAGCAGGGATACGACCAGAGAGGTACCTGTGGGTGGTGCTTGCATGAGCTGGGTGCATGTGTGCTATGGACACTAGTTGCATCTGACACACAGATATGCATTGGGCATTCCAGTTATGCTGGCATGTGCAGGTACATCAGCTTTTTCCCAATACATCAGTCTTACCTCCTTTGTGATCTGCAAGTGTTTAGGCAGACAATGTGATGCATACCTGTATGTACAATTTCAAAGGTGTGTCCATTTCACAGTGACACAGTGTGTATATGGTATGTCTGGGGTACTTTCTCCTGTGTACTGCTTGTATATCTAGGCCAACAGCCATGCCATGTCAGTCTTTCAGATGGTGACACATATTACCTCCATACATTTACAATGGCTTACTGCTAGCATGTTTTATACTGGTGAGTATTGTCTTTGGCACTGCAGTTGTGAGGACTTATCCCTGTCATCAGCAGTAGTGGGCAATGGCCACCAGGTCTTACCTCAACATGCATACATACTGTCTACTCTCACACAATATGAAACACACCAACCTAACACACACATACCTGCATATTGTGCAGATGCTACAACCTATCCTGCTACCTTGGCCACCTCTGTGCATCTGTGCTCCACTGGTATTATACCTACACATACTTGTTACTATATTTCTACATAGGGTTGTGGGGGGGGCACACCTGACTGTTATGACGTGTGTACATTGGACTGGGGGGGGCACACCAGACCATTACTACATTTCTAAATAGGTTTGGGGGGCACACCTGACTGTTACTTCATTTCTATGTAGGGTCGGGGGGAGCACACCTGACTGTTGCTACATTCCTACACAGGATTGTGGGGGGGGGGCACACCTGACTGTTACTACATTTCTACTCTGGACTGGGGGAAGGGGCACACCTGACTGTTTCTACATTTCTACATAGGATTGTGGGGGACATACCTGACTGTTTCTACATTTCTACACAGGATGGGGGGTACACCTGGCTATTTATACATTTTTTCACAGGATTGGGGGGGCATACCTGACTGTTTCTACATTTCTACACATGATTGGGGGGCACACCTGACTGTTACTACATTTCTACACAGGATTGTGGGGGTGGCACACCTGACTGTTACTACAGTTTTACACAGGATTGAGGGGGTGCACACCTGACTGTTTCTACATTTCTACATAGGATGGGGGGCACACTTGACACTTGTACACATTTGCTATGACTGTACTGGTATGTCAGGTACTCCATTTCATTCTGTATTCTAACCTATCATGCTGACTAGAGGCATATCAGTGTACTACAGGTCTTAGCTTTGATTGACCTACATATTAGTTTCTGACTTCCTACCCTTCAGAACTAATTTCCCATTGCCTGACCTGCTGTAGGTTGTCTGTGTAGGCGTGGGGGGGGGGTTACCCATAGGCATAATTCAGAGGCCATATCACACAGCCTTTGTTTGTGTTTGTCTACATCTGTCCTGCTGGCTGACACTGTTGTTGGGTGTGTGAACCTCCCTGACTGGCATGTGTGAGTCATATGGACACACATGTGGCCCAGCACATTTCCTGCGGTGGGTTTTGTCACCCTGTGTAGTACTGGCTACTATGGCAACACCAGCATTTGATACAGATCTCATGGTGCCACTATAGGTGTCTACTATCTGCTGGAAAACCATTCAGCCACCGATTTCCTTGCATGCTCACATCCATATCATAGATACAGGTAACAACACATTCTACTCCATTCGGCAATTGGTAGGTTGAGTGACTTACCTTGTGGGTGTCCCAGTATTGAGGGTGGTGCTGCAGGGCTGCCTATGTTGGATGAACATAGTACACTCCCTACACATGGTTGAGCCCAGGTAGTGTCACATTTGGCATCCCTTTTACTGTATGTGAGAGTCAGAAATAGGTGTTATTCCCTGGGTCCCTTCTGTGTCAGTTTATGTGCTATGCAGTGCCTATTTGCCAAGGCCAGGGCATACTGGTCATGCCTCCTTCTGTCTACTGGGGCAGAATCAGGTTGTTCCTCCTCCAAGTCACTCTGTGCCTGTGCAGGCCTTGGCAATGGTGGGGGCTGTGTGTCCCTGCCCTGTGCTGTTCCGGCTGCAGCTATTTCAGCAAGATCATATTGTGTAGCATGGCACATACAATGACAATTTGGGTACATGTAGCTGGTGAGTACTGTAAGACTCCACCAGATGTGTCCAGGCACTGGAACTGTGACTTGAGCATCCCAAACACATGGTCTATTATAATTCTGGTCTGTGTGTGTGCCTCATTATGAGTTCTTGTTCGTGTGTGTGCGCATTTCTGATGAGTGTTATAAACCATGGCTCCAGTGCATATCCAGCATCCCCCACTAGGTGACCGTGAGGGATGTCTCCATTGGCAAATCTGTGGTACAGCTGCGTCAGATGCCAGATGTGGGACTCGTGATAGCTTCCAGTGCAGCCAGCACACACATTCATTATTATGCCTTGGGCATCACACACAACCTGGCAGTTGAGAGGGGAATCCCTTGTGGTTAGTGTAGACTCTACTCCGCTCACCGGGTGGTGCTTTGATGCATATGTGCATGCAGTCTATAGCATCTACTACCTCAGGTTATTCTGCTCTTTGGTGGAACAGTTACATATTGCTGGCCAACACCTCACGGGTGTTGGGGAAATATACATGCTTACTGGCATGTGCTGACATGGCATCGACGAACTGGTAGAGTACCCTGGTTACTGATGCCTGTGAGATCCCCATCACATCCCCAGTTGGCGTTTGGAAGGTACCTGTAGCTAATATTCTTAGGCCTACACATACATTGGTATCCACTGGGATGGGTTCCCCTCTGTTAGTTCTGTGTGTCAGGTGTGGCTGGCACAGCTCAACAATTTGCTGTAGTAGGTCCCTGTCCACCCTATAGTGCTCCACTATCTCCAGCTCATGTAGCCCCTGGTAGGTTACCCTGGGTCTGTACACTCTTCTCCGTCTCCTCTGTGGGTTGGTCGATAGCATTGACATCCTCACCACCCTCAGCCTCTTCCACATGTTGTATGATAGCTATTGCAGCTCCTATCATTTTGTTGTTTTGTTTGTTAAAACTTCCCCGCTTGTATACACTGGTGGCGTAGAGTATGGGAAAAAACAGAGGGAAAGGTGTTTGCATAGTTTATAGTAGTGTTCTGGGCTACGCTGGTCTGCTACCTGTGCAATTGGCTGATTCTGATACATTTCATCTGCCAGCTATGCTAGTTCTCCTAGATTACTTTCCTACCACTGTTTTCCCTTCCCATTGCCTTCCTGTTTAAGCCTGGGGGCATGCCGCGCAAACACAGTGCTCAAATATGCACAGAGCTGCTATTTCCTGGTTTACTTTTTTTTTCCTTTAAAACCCGGTGTGTGGCGTGCACACCCACTTAGGCAATGTATAGAGTGCTAGGCAGCCTCAGACACACCCCCTTGCTTAGCTGTGCTAAGCTAGGAGCAAATTTGAGCCACAGGGCTCCAATCTGCTTACAGTATGCCTGACACACCCCTCTATGATGTCACCTAACTCCTAAGCTTGCACCAAGCTATTCCTCCTCTTACACTGTTGGGAGCTGACTAGCATGCAGGGGAAATCTGGGATTCACTATCATTCCCCTCATTTCCATAGGATTGCCTGCTAATGCATAGTTACATGGCCCACACTGAGCCTCCCCCCTTAGCAACCACTATTCACTGGCCATGTTGTCTTCTGCCTGCCATTGACTATAATGACAGAATAGTGATTTTATTTAGAATGCTTATTTTAGGTTTATTTTCTTATTTTCCCCCCAAACCCGTTTGCACACCGCTGCCCTACGCTTAAACACCTGAGATGGCTAAAAAAAATAAAAGTTGATTTTTTTTTTATTTTCAACTGTTTTCCATGCCAATGGCCTTATACTTGGCCATTGGCATGCTTTCTAAATGATATCCACCCTTTATTTGGACCTGTCATGGCTCCGTTTTGGAATTTGCAGAAATGTACTCTGTTACTGGTGGAGTACATTTCTGCAGATTACACTAGTCCTGCATGGCCAGTTTCCAGTTTCCTGGATTGTAAATTCACCTAATTTGCATGGATTTCTCCTGCAAATGGGGTAATTTTCATACAGGAGCTGAGTCCATGCAGGACTAGTGCAGGAGCACTTGTGCATGCCCCTACATGTTATTGCTGGATTACACAGCAGGCATATTGCCTGCTGGAGCTCCTGCACTAATCCTGCATGCCGTGCAAGGCTTGCAGTATCTGGGGGAGTGTGTCAGCAGAAAGTGAATTCAGTGAATAACTTACTGTCATATTAAAATAGCATGGGGGTTAGCAGCATTGGGGAAGGGAAGTTCCGAAGTGTGGAAGAATAATTATTGTACAGTACTTCAGGGGTGATAGGAAGAGGCAAATTCTTCCCATAAAGGAAACATGCTATCAAAGAAAAAGAAAGAATGTAATCTGGGCAAGTAAATAAATATGTCTGCCCTATGGGGTAAGAAGAGGGTGGGAAGGTTTAAACAAGGTCACCACTATATGTTGGAGATGCTTGGGTAGTCTTAGCATTTAGGGATAGGAGATGTTCTGTTGCCTGAGGAACTCAGCAGTCCAAAACTCGCAGACAAAACAAGCAAATGGGAACTCACAGTAAGTGTACACTGACAAATACATAATAAACTGTAAGTAGCTAAATGATGGATTTAAACCATTACAAGTAGGAGCAGAAGGGAGCAGCCATGTCAAGAGGAGGGAGAATAGGTCAGAGAAAGACAGACAGAGAGAGAAAGAGAGGAAAATAGAGAGACACACACACAGGCAGAGAGGCAGAGAGAGAGAGAAAGAAATGGGCAGAGAGAAATAGGGGCAGAGAGAGAGATGGACAGGGTGAGACACAGACAGACTGATGTGCAGACTTGGGGGGGGTTCGATAGACAGAGAGAGAGAGATAAAGACTGCATGGTGGTGATTTGAGACAACAGTGCAGGGTATTTGAGAATAACACCAGTTATAAGCTATATGAAGTTGAAAGCAGTACAGCTAACTGCCTTCTAGAACAAAGCAGAAGGAAATAGGAAAACAGTATTTTAGTAATGTAACAGCATACAAAGTTAGCATTAAAGGAAGTGGTTGGACTCAGGAGGTGCAAAGAAAAGAGTAGTAATGAAAAGGGGAATTAGGTAGAAAAGGAAGAGAAATACTTAACAAAATAACAGGAAATAGGAACAACAGTAAAATACATAGTCACCAAATAACTGTGTGGAAATTTAAGGCCATATTCTAGTCTTGACTACACCTAGTTGCAGTCGTGTGTTAAAGGGGACTTGCTGTGCTAAAACAACCTAATGCAATATTGCTATTACTCTGGTACTGTCCAGCTAGAGATGTAAAAGCTAGAAACAGAGGCTGACCACAACAGCATTTCAGATCATTACGCTGTAACTAATTAGCACTAAATTTAGAATACATATGAAGTATAACTAATGAATGATATCTAACTAAAGAGTTAATACTTTGAGCTCTGATGATAATCAAAAAACATTTTCTAGGTTCATAGGTATAGGCTAACAACTACCAGAGCTTTTATTAGCTTAGCTGTGCAACTCACTCCAGTTGTATATTCATGTAACATGGGTGTCTATTTGCAGGGGTATGCTAGTTTGGAGGTTGCTAAAGGTTTAGTGAGGGGGGGGGGTATTTTACTTAGGGGATATTTACTGCTGGCTTCTGTCTATCAGAGACATGGGGGCCAGACTGGGTGGAAATGTTTATCTCCCATACAGTGGTCAAGGGTATGTTTAAATAGGGTTAGGGATTGATTTTGCTTCCCATGGGTAGGGAGCATATTCCAGAGTATGGGGATTCTTTAGATACACATCTGTCTTGCCAGCATGCTCTGTTTATGATACAAACAAAATTAAAATCCCTAGATTTAGTGTTTCTGGTGTTATGCATTTTGTGGATGTGGAAAAGGTCCATTAGGGCTGGATCTGAGGATACCTTATATGCCAGAAATAGGCTGCTTATCAGTTACCTATTGGAGACTTGAGTATAGAGAAAGAGCTTTAAGGTGATCTGTATAGGATAATGTGTTAATGTCCTAGATTATTTTGGTGAGGAACTTCTGTGGGTGTTCCAACTGTTGCATATGCCTGGTCAGGTACATGTCAAATGGGCCATTTTAATCAATGATGAGTTTGATAAGCGCTGAATAAAGTGGTACTATAACTTCCTTGGACCTGGATGACATACCTGTACTTGATAGTTGGGTGACATGGAATGATTTCTTACTACATTGGCTACATGTTGGTCAAGGCACTGGTTACCTTCTATGTATGTTCCCAGATCCCTAACTACTGGTTCATCTGTTAGGGTGTCTTATCAATGGCATAACTAACCTAGATGGGCTTTTTTCCAAAAGGCACTATAATGCACTTCTTGGCAACAGTCATTTGTCTGTGTCAGACCTTCTCGCAGGATGTTTGTTTCATAGGGGGCATCTATGATAGCACCCAATTTGCAGTCATCTGCAAACTTGGTGAGCCAAAGGCCATTGACATTAGCCTTAACATCTAAGAAGTAAATACCAAACAAGAGTGGGCACAGGACTGAGCCTTAATATACTCCACTAGTGACTTGTCTCTGGGTGGAGGTGGTCTCACTAATCCTGACTTCTTGGTTCCTAGCTGTTCTGTGAGCCAGCTGGCAATGTAGGATTTTATGCCTAGTTCAGTGAGTTTGTCAACAATACCTGAGTGGGGTATTGTATTGAACATCTTAGCCAGGTCTAGATTGGTGGCATGCACCATTTTCCCCCTCATTCAGTTGCCTTGGTTACCATCTCAAATAAATCTACCAGGTTAAGTAGGCATGACCTTCCTTTGACAAAACCAAACTGAGATGGGTCCAGTGTCTGTAGTTTGCCAATGTCTTGATCATTTCCACAATAATATGTTCCATGGCTTTCCATATTAGACTAGTCAGACTACTGGACCTGTAGTTTCTGGGGTTAGATGATGGTCTACTGTTGTGAAGAGGGATAACTGTTGTAGTCATCCATTCATGTGGATTGTAGCCTGTTCTGAGACTGGTTGAAAAGTGACTCAAACGGTCCTGAAGGGTCATGTTTCAAGCTATTTAGGAGGCAACTCGTGATATTGTCTGGACCCAGTAAGGCTGTATGTTTGGCCTTAGTGAGTGGGTCCATGACTTTCTCTCTACTAATAGTTGGGGGGGGGTGTTATGCCAGTAGGTATTTCATAGATGGAAACAGGGAGGAAGTCAAGGAAGAGTGGTTGTGAAGTTAGAGTTGAATTTATCAGCCAGCAGATGTGCTTAGTAAAAGTGGTACCATTTATCACCAGTTCAGCACATTGATGTGTGTGTGTGTGTGTGTGTGTGTGTGTGTGTGTGTGTGTGTGTGTTACCTTTAAGGTTCTGATATAACTGTAGAAGGCCTTGTGGGTGTCTTTAGCCTGAGAGGCTATCTTGATCTTGTAATTGGTCTTGTTGTATTTAATTAGTCCTCTTAGTCTCCTGTTCAGTTTAGTTGAGCTCTTGCCATTATGAGAGTTGATATTTCTGATTCTGACCATGACTTGTTTTTTTTTTGTTATATAACTTGTTAAGGTTAGGATTCCACCAGAGTGATTTGTTTTTGGGGTTTGTTTTGGGCTGACTTCTGGCAGATGCAGCAGCCTGTATGTAGCCATTTACATGGTTGTACAAGGTTTCTGTGAACATTTCCGCATAAGTTGTTGTGAACTCAGGGTTCGGAGGGGCACTAAATTTTGACAAAGCGTCACTTAATAGGATGTCATTTGCTTTAGACTAATCCCTAACTCTTACAGGTGTTGCTGGCTTTTCCACATTGATTTTAATTTTGAAGGAGACAGTTTTGTGATCCAACTTCAATAGTGAGGACGTGACATGGGGTGCAGAGCTCTCCCATATTGGTGAGCACTAGGTCCAATATGTTTGTACCTCTGAATGGAGTGTGCACTATCTGGTCAAGTGTATTTGTGTTAATAAAGTCTAGAAAATTCTATGTCTACAAGTTGGAGGCAGTGTATGTTTCACAGTCTATAGAAGGGTAATTGAAGTCATCCACAAATTGATGGTGAGTGCCTCCAGCAGGTCTAAGTATGAGTTATAGCATTCTCGGGGCATAGATGGTGGCCTGTAGTTTGCTAGGATATGGTTAGGAACTTTTTCTATGGTGATTTGCACATGGATGACCTCCAGGGCATCATCCTGTTTAACCAATGTAGAGGTATATTTGTTGGTAGGCACTGAAGCCTTGCACTGCTGGAGTACTTTCTGCTGTTTTAAACTGCAGTGAGCTGCAACAAGTGAAACAGTAGAATTCGAATATACCAAGAAAGTACTAAAGTAAAATAATGCATGATCACATTCATGATACTGGATACCTATGGACACCAACACTAGCATTATCAGCAAAACATCAGTCATTAAAGCACTAAGTTAAAGCAAAGTCCTCCAAAGCCCACTGATGTTGCAGCCTTCAACGTCTTTACTGAGATTTTAACATTTTTAACTTGTCAGTAAATGGATCTGTGTAACATCCAAAAGAACTGCATTCAGTGAATGAATCAGTTCAGTTACTTAACTGCAAATGTACAGGTGGAAGCTGTTAAAGTAAAGACATGCATAATGTTCATGTGATAAACTGTAACACACAAGAAAGAATCCAGTGCTCAGCACTAAGTAATTAAGCTGCGTAGGTACTTGACAAAACAGCATTATTAAATGTGTGTAGGCAGAGCAGTAATTTTTCGCTGTGTGCTCCTTTTTCATATTAAGTAAAGCTATTTGAAGTATCAGCAATGTGCAAAGTTTTGGCAAGTGTGTACAGTATTACAGTGCAGTTATTTTGCAGACTACAGTTATTTCGAAGAGATTTTTGTGCAGCTGAATATTTTTCAAGTACCTGGTGTATGTTTGAACATAATTACAAAGGGCAGGTCTATACTATTTGTTGGCATGGCAGAAAGATTTCACAGACCTGGGCCACTTGTGTTTGATAATAATATTGCAGAATATTGTAGCGTGTTTGAGCAAGAGTACAATATTTTCATATAGGCTGCTTTTTCTGATAAAGATGCATGTATGAAAGCATTTATTCTGCTTAGTCTAGCTGGTTCAGAAACCATTGAAAGGGTGCATTCATTTGTGTATGCACCTGCTGTGTTTGCAGGGGAGGGGGAAGACAGTCATATTGTGGTACCGGCTGAAATACGGGAATACCCTGAGTGCTTAAAATGTAACTTTAGAGAAATGTACAACCCCCAAATGAATATTACAGTGGAAAGGCACATATTTTACACAAGAGATCAAAACTATGGTGAAACATTTGCAACATATATAACTAACTTGAGAAATAAGGCAAAAACATGCAGATTTGATGATCTGAGGGATAAGTTGATAAAAGACAGGCTTGTGTGTGGTATTAAAGATGATGCAGTGAGAAAGATTTTGCTTTGAGACAGTGATTTGACTTTGAACAAGGCCATAGAGATTTGTCAAATATATCCTCCCTTGACTGAATAGACTTTATTTTACTCACCTAATTATTCTCACTAAGCTATAACAGTTCTTCTTGCCACCCTATCTCTCTTATACTCTGAGTCTCTCTAAACTTCTAATCATTCCTTTTCTCACTCCCGCTCCTAAACTCTCATAACAACTCTTCACAAGTATCCAGGTCCCCTCTACGCACCCTTCTGCATACTCACCCCTCTGCAAACTACATTCAACTGATTGTCTCTCGAGCCTTTCCATCCTCTCTGGCTCTTCCCGCTCCGTTCGCCCTGTGGGCTCACTCCGCTCCCCTACCCTGCCCCCAAATCTCACCCGCCCTCAGCACATCTACATTTATCACTCCAACACCACTCCCACTTCCATTCTACCCCAATCAGTAATCATACCTCCTACCACACCTTCCCTTTTTCCCACCAAAACCAACTGTCACTCTACTCCCCACTTACAACTTATTAACAAATCCTACTCCATTCTCTCTTCTTGACCACACCCCCTCTATAACTAATACTACTCTCCTTACTGCTAAGATAATATTAACTTCCTCTATACATAACTATCTCCTATATACCAAACTACACCATTTCTATTACTGCTCTACTGTTATTCTTCTATATCATGCTCTCTAAATACTCCTTCATCTCCCTTTCACTACTACTTCTCTTCTCCTTATCCTATCTCCACCATCTCTCCCAGCCCACTACTTCCTTCACCTTCCAATCCTTTCACATAACTAACCACAACAACTCACCTCAGTTACAATCATACTCACTTATTTCCCCCTATTTATACCCCTCAGACAACCTCCTTCTTTATCGATACAAACTTATCTCCCATCACACAATCTCCATTCCCATAACTACTAGCAAAACCCTCTATTTCACATTAAACCCCAATCTCACAACCTTACTATCTATCCACCTAAACTATTATATACCACACCTGATTGGTACTCTCTTATCAGGTGACATCCATCCCAACCCAGGCCCTGCCACTATATCCACCACTACTAAATCCTTATTATTCACTTCCTTAAATCCACAAAGTATCGTTAATAAAGTCCCAAACCTTCATGCTTGGCTTATACACAATAAACCTGACATCTTGACTATTTCTGAAACCTGGTTAAAACCTCATATTAAGGACTCTGAAATAATTCCCCCTAACTACTCCATCATAAGAAAGGATAGACCTCTCAAAAAAGGCGGAGGAGTAGCTCTTATATATTCCTCCTCCCCCCTAGTAGTTTCACCCTACAACAAACCTATCCCACATTTTAACAACGCTGAACTTCTCCTTACTCGACTACAAATCAATAATCACAAACACATATATATAGCTTCCCTCTATATCCCACCAGGGGATAATATCTCTACACTTGAACTTATACTCTCTTGGCTATCCAGTAACATTAGTAACGAAACCATAATCCTTGGAGATGTAAACATTAACTGGGCCCTTATCCAGGCTCCTGCAAACACCACTAATATCAACCACTACAATTTCTCACAACTAATCAACTTGCCCACTCACCCAGCCAAAACCCCCTCTAATGGGAGCATATTGGATTGGATTCTAGTCTCTCATCCTCACTATTTCACCAACAGTGGCATCCTTCCCGACCCACTAGGTGACCATCTACCCACCTTTACCCACCGACTTCCCACTATCCTTCAACGGACCCACAACATCATTACAATCCGTGACCAAAAAAAGTTCAACCCAACAACCTTTTCAAACTCACTAAAAGCAGTAAATTGGACTTGTCTAAAAACACTACCTCTAGACAATGCTGTCTCATACTTTAATTCAACATTCTTAAAAGTACTTGACTCCCAAGCTCCCCTACGGACTAAGAGAATAAAAACTAAATCAGCCCCTTGGCTATCTAAAACTACTCTTTCTACCATGAGACAAAGAGACAAAGCATGGGCACGCTACCAAAAACATAAGGCAACCCCACTCCTTAACGAATACAAAATGCTCTGCAATAAAGTTAAGAAACACATCTCTTGTTATCGACAAAACTATTACTCTACACTCCAAAACCAAAACAAAAACAACCCTCAAACATTCTGGAAAGGAATCTCCACTCTCCTCCACCCCAGTAAGCCAGATACTCCGAACCCAGATCCAAATGCTCCAGAACTAGATTTAGCCACCCAATTCAATTCCTTCTTTATTGACTCTATTTCCAAACTGACCACCTCTTTCTCTATCTCCTCCCCTTCATCTAACACCCCTTCACCCACCCCCATTATCTCTACATCCACACCCTATTCTACACCCACTAATCCCACTATATCCCTTTCTACACAAATTCCATCCTCATCTATACCACCCCAAAATCCAACACCCCCTGACTGCACTCTCTTCACTTTAAATCCCATTCCTACTGCTACCATTAAGAAACTCCTTCAGAAATTGAAACCATGTACCAATGCTCCTGATAATATCCCTTCCTACTTTCTTGGCATTGCTGCTGAAAGCCTTGCCTACCCCATCAGCATCTTAATTAACCGCTCCCTACAAGAAGGCTCAGTTCCCCAAATCTGGAAACAAGCATATATCATACCATTACACAAAGGTGGTAACAATAACAGCATTACTAATTTCCACCCCATAGCCATCCTGTCCCCCATTTCAAAAATCCTTAAAAAATGTGTACAACTCCAACTCCTCCCTCATCTCCTAGACAACAATCTTATCACCCCCACACAACATGGTTTCAGACCTAATCATAGCACCATGACTGCCCTTCTCTCCTTTCTTGAAATCATCAATAAAGCCCGTGACTCAGGACAAATCGTTTCCACCATACTCCTTGATCTTTCAAAAGCTTTCGATACTATCTCTCACAGCCTGCTCTTAACTAAACTCTCCAAACTCTACCTATCCTCCTCTTTGAACTGGTTCTCTAGCTATCTATCCAACAGAAATCAAGCTGTAAAGTGGAAAAAAGCAACTTCCTCCTTCCTAAGTACCCCTACCGGAGTTCCACAAGGCTCCATACTGGGTCCTCTACTCTTCAATATCTTTATTAATGACTTCTACAAAGCTATCCCTTTCTCTAGCATCATCCAATATGCTGATGATTCTACTATCATCTGCTCTGCCTCTTCTATCCCCACTCTACAAAAACTTACTCAAGACGCCTTTTCTTCCACAGAGCAATGGATGCTAAGCAATCATCTAGCTCTCAATGCCACCAAGACCAAATTAATGTTATTTACCCCCTCCAAACTCACTCCCCCCAACACGAACTAATTCTTAGTTACTAGTCAAAATAACTTACCTCTCGAAATAGTATCAGACACCAAACTACTCGGGGTTCAGATCGACAACCAACTAAAATTTAATTCCCACCTACAAAAAAACATCAAAAAAACACATCAAAAAATTGGCATGCTGTATAGACAAAATGCCTACCTTACATCCACCACTAAAATCACTCTAGCTACTTCCTTTCTTATCCCCTCCCTTCTCTATGGTGCCCCACTACTTACTAATCTTCAGATCTCATTAAAAAAACAGCTCACCTCATGCTATAATAAAATTGCTAAATTCGCCACCGCTCATAGGTCTTCCACTCACCACTGTCTCTCCCTCCATAAACTAAAATGGTTAGAACTTCCCAACTATCTTACTTACACTCAACTAACTCTAGCCCACAAGCTGATTCTAAACCCCTCCAACTGTCCCTCCCTTGCTTCTGCCCTTAAAATGCACCTACCAAATAGAGTGCTAAGGTCTAATAATCAAAATCTACTAGAAGTGCACAAACCCACTCATCCCCCAGGCAAAAACCTCCTTTCCTTCAGCCTCGCTCGCCTCTGGAACTCTCTACCACCTAACATCCACATTACCTCTAACCACTCTACCTTCAAGAAGTCACTTTTCTTACACCTAGCATCTCAATGGGAATGTTCTTGCTCCCACCCCTCATAACCAACTCTACTAAATGCCCTTAAATACCATAACCTACCTTATTCACCTACTATGTTTGTTCATTAATCTGCATTTATGTTTTGCTTTTTGTTCCTTCAATTGCATGTACCAAGGCTTTTACTGTCTAATTTTAATGGACATTATGTTTTGCTACTACAATGTATCTAGAAATTACTGTCAAATGTTAATGTACATTTATTTTCTGTTTTGGAGCTTTTCTCCCCAGGACTCCATTGAAAACGGGTTCTTCTAGGCCCAATGGACTATCCTGGTAAACCAACTGCAATAAATAAATAAAATAAAATGAGCTTACAGAAAAGCACAGAAATATGCTTGCAAACAAGAAAAGCATGCTTGCAGTGCCTTCCAGTGCTAATGTTGATAGCATGCAGCACAAGGTTAAAAGATACAGGCCTAAGGGTGTGGTCACTTCAGCAAAACCTAGACCAGCTACAGTAAAATCCAGGGCACACTCAGTAAAGCAGAGGGGTGATTCAGCAAAACTGGTGTCAAGCCTGCTAGCCAACTGTCATTATTGTGGAGGTAGCCATGAGCTCAAGCGAGAGAAGTGTTTAGCTTTTGGTCAGCAGTGCCACACACGTAAAAAGTGGAATAATTTCAAAAGGCTCTGTAAATTTAAAGGGATATATTCTTTTATTTAAAAAGAACATTCAAAGAGGCAATTTGCTCAATTAGAAAGCTCCAACCCTACTTTTTATGTCGATGGTGTGTCTGTGATTGATGAAACAATCAATGCAGTAGATTTGTGGGCAAAGAACAAAGTATTTTGTACTGTTTGGATTAATAACAGACTTGTAGATCTCAAAGTTGATACTGGTTCAAAGTGCAATGTTATTTCATCAGAAATGTTTGCTAAAGTAAAAGCTGGTGAGAAACTTGATCTGACAAAGTGCGCAAAGTTTGCTGCTTATGGTGGTGAAGAAATTCAAACCGAAAGCTCAGTAGTGCTTTCATGTTATTCTGCTGGGAACAGCTATGACTTGACATTTTACATAGTCAACAGACGCATGCAGGCATTATTAGGCCTCAAAGACAGTTTGAGAATGGGATTGCTATAATTTAATAAAGAAGAACATCATGTAACAATGAAAATTTTGCACAAACTATTTTTTCTGACTATGCGGATATTTTTGAAGACAAGTTAGACAAACTCACAGTTGTGTACTCCATGAAGGTAGACCACAAGGAATGTCCAGTCATTACACCAGCACAGAAAGTTCCAGTAGCCTTGCAAGGCAGAGTCAAAGGTGAGCTAGACAGAATGGTGTGCCTAGGAGTAATTTGTCCAGTAGAAGAACCAACTGAATGGGTTATCCTCCATGGTGGTAGCTCATAAGAAAAGCTCAGATTATATTAGAATATGTATTTTTCCAAGAGATTTGAACAAAGCACTAAAATGACCTCATCATCCAATATGTACAGTTGAAGAAGTTGCTGCCCTTATGTCAAATGCCATTGTTTTTTTCTGTCTTAGATGCAAAAAGTTCATTTTGGCAGATTTTGCTTGATCAAAAATCTTCATTGCTAGCCAATTGCAGTACACCATTTGGAAGGCACAGATTTTTGTGAATGCCATTTGGGTTAAATTCTGCCAGTTAAGTCTTCCAATGAAAGATGGAACACATTTTTTCTGGCTATTCCTGTGGTATAATAGTAGATGATATTCTTGTAGGAGGCAATCGTGAAGTCAAACATAATAGAAACCTCAGGAAAGCTCTGGAACATGCTTGTGAGGCAAGTCTTAAGCTGAATCCTCATAAATGTAAATTCAGGCTGCAAGAAGTTACTTATGTGGGCTGTTTGTTTACTAGTTCAGGCTTACAACCAGATCCTTCTAAACAAACTGCAATTCTTGAGATGCCAGCTCCAGAATATGTCACCTCCTTACAACATTTTCTTGGCACGGTCAACTATTTGGGCAAGTTCATTCCAGCCTTGAGTGGACTTTCACAACTGCTAAGAGAGTTGACATGCAAAGATGCAACCTTATCCTGGTTAGAACAATACCAAAGAGCATTTGATGTCCTGAAACAGAAAATTGCCAGTCCAGAAAATTGCCAGTCCACCCACTTGAAGATATGATGTTCACAAACCAGCAACTCTTTCCTGTGATGCTTCAAAGTTTGGTCTTGGTGCAGTCATTTTTCAAGAGGACAGATCAGTAGTCTCTGCATCCAGAATGCTAACCCAAACTGAGATGCAGAATGCTCAAATAGAAAAAGAGCTTTTGGCGATTGTGTTTGCATGCTCATAGTTCCATGATTATATTTATAGGTTCATAGGTTCATAGGTAGGTACTAGGCTATTGGCCCTAGGGCCTATATAAGCCTAGCCAAATGGTACCCTGGCTTTTGCCACTTAAGAAAAATATTTTCCTATGCCCCTGTCAAGCAGAGCCACAGAAGTGATCCCTGGGGTGAATTTCCTATCTCCCATCCAATCATCAAGATTTTTCTTAAAGAGTGATAATGAGGAGCTTTGTTTGATATAGATGGATAGTTTGTTCCAGAGTATGGGAAGTCTCTGGGACAGGAATCTATCCCTCCAGCATGTTCTGCTTATTGTGGTGACAAGGTTTAGGTCCCTAGAGCATGTAGCTTGGAGGGATTGGGATTTCTTTATGTGAAGCATGTGTAAGAGCTCTGGGTTTGTCATCACTTTGTATTTTAGGCAGAGATCGCCTCTGAGTAGGTGATATGCGACAGAGCAAAGCTGGAGTTTTTTGAGGCGGTCTGCATAGGGCATCTGTTTGAGGCCGGTAATCCTCTTTGTGAGGTATTTCTGTGGTCTTTCCAGTTGTTGTAGATGTCTTGTGAGGTACATACCAAAAGGGGCATTGTACTCTATAATGGGTCTAATGAGTGATGAGTAGAGGGGAACAATGACCTCTTTTTTCCTGGATGAGAAACCTTTTGTGATGAGGTGTGTCATGTAGAAGAATTTCCTGACTACTGTGGTGATGTAATTATCAAAGGAGAGATTACTGTCCACCTGTGTCCCAAGGTCTCTTATCACACTTTTGGTGTTAAGTAGACTACCACCTATGTGGTATTTCATGGGTACAGAGTTTTTACCAAAAGGGATGACAATGCACTTTTTGGCATTGAGCTTGAGGCCATGGCTTTGACACTAGACATCTGTCTCAGCGAGGCTCTTTTGTAAGATGTCCACATCATTAGGAGTTTTGATTATGGCTCCTAGTTTGCAGTCATCTGCAAACTTTGTTAGCCAAAGACCTTCTGTGTTAGCCTGTACTTCAGAGAAGTAGATACCAAACAGGAGAGGACCTAGGACTGAACCCTGTGGTACTCCACTTGTCACTGGTCTGAAGTTGGATTTAGAGTCTGCTACTTTCACAGTGTGGGTTCTGTCAGTGAGCCAGTTGGCAACCCATCTTGTGACAGGGATTTATACCTAGTTTAGTGAGTTTATCTATAATTCCAGAGTGCGGGATGATGTTGAAAGCCTTGGCGAGATCTAGATAGGCTGTGTGAACCTCCTTACCCTCATCTACAGCTTTGCTGACCGCTTCAAAGAAGTCTATCAGGTTTAGGAGACATGATCTGCCTTTTACAAACCCGAACTGGGTAGGGTCCAGAGTTTACAGATTACCAATGTCATTGTTTATAAGTTCCATGATGATACGCTCCATAGCCTTGCAGACTAGGCTCATCAGGCTAATGGGGCGGTAGTTCCCGGGTTCCATGGTGGCTCCCCCTTTGTGGAGTGGGATAACCATTGCTGTGCACCATTCAGTAGGTACAAAGCCTGAGGTGAGGCTATGACTGAACATGGTACTTAGGTGGTGTGCCAGTTCATTCTGTAGTTCATGTAGAACACAGCCTGGGATGTTGTCAGGTCCCATGGATGCTGTGTTCTTGGCTTTGGTGAGTGTGTTTTTTACCTGTGCAGCCATGATTACAGGAACTTTGCATTCTTCTGGTATAGAGATAGGCCCTTTAGGGGATGAGAGAGGGATAAAGTTAGCACTGAACCTATCTGCCAAGATGTTGGCAATATCAGTTGGTTCTGTATATTTAGTGCCATTGTGCTGTAACTCAGAGCCGATCTGAGTGTTGCCATTGAGATTCTTGGCATAGCTATAGAATGCATTGTGGTTGTCTTTAGAATCAGTGGCAATTTTGTTTTCGTAACTAGCTTTGGAGGATTTTATGAGGGATCTCAGCTTCTTACTGAGCCTGACCACGAAGTTCCTCCAATCATGTGATTTTACTCTTTTTTGCAACAATTTATTTCTTTTGTTGTAAAGTTTGTTTATAGTAGGGGACCACCAGATTGGCTTCCTTTTTTTGGAGGATAGCATCTTGGTTCTGTTAGGGATTGCACGATCTATGCACTTGTGTAAGTGCTTATAAAGTGCAACTGTATAGGATTCAGCAGTTGTACCTCTATTGTCCGTCAGCATGGGTGTCGTGAAGTTTGCCACTTCTGTCTTAAGAAGCGTGAAGTTGGCTTTGGAGACATTTTTTATGGTGGCTTCCCTAATTAGGGGTGGGGGTGGGATGTGGATGTCTAGGGTGATTTGCTTGTGGTCGGATCTGACCAACAAGAAATTGACCACTGGTGTGGAACACCGGTTGCCCATGTTGGTAATGACCAGGTCTAGGATATTGCTGCCCCTGGTGGGGGTGTGGATAAGTTGATCCAAGGCATTGGAATTTATGAATTCCAGAAAACGTTGAGCACAAGAGTTGGTACATGAGTAGTTTTCCCAGTTAATGTTGGGGTAGATGAAATCGCCCATTATTAGGGTGTTAGGTTGTACCCTAATTTATGGCCGACCTTTGACAACCAACCTTTGGTCACTATTTTGAAAAAGCCAATGCACACAGCTCCTGTGAGATTGCAATGTATGAATGGTAAAATTACAAAAGTACAATTTCCACTTGGTTTACACAAAAAGCAATCTTCTTTATCTTGCTGATACTTTATCCAGTTCACCTAGACAAACCACTGAACAGCATGAAAATGAGAAACATGATTTCGAAGTCATGAAAGTAAGACATTTTTCTTCCACATGTCTTGTTGAGCTTAGAAATCATGCATCTTCAGATCCAATTCTCCAGAAGCTCAACCACTTTATCAGTCGAGGATGACCATCATATCAGTCTTGTTTACCAGTAGATGTGTAGCAGTATTTTTCTTACAGAGATGAGATTTTGATGGATGATAGTATCATCATGAAAGGTCCAAAAGTGATCGTTCCAAAATACTTGTAACAAGAGTATATTCAAATTTTGCATTGTGGCCACCTGGGAACTGATTCTACCAAAAGAAGGGCGAGAGGACTAATATTTTGGCCTTCTATGTCAAAATATATTGAGTAGGACCTTTCAGCTCGTTCTGTTTGCAATAGTACTAAACTGCATCAACAAAAAGAACCACTTCAGCTAAATCAAATTCCTGAACTACCTTGGTCAACAGTAGCTACAAATATTTTCAAATGGAATGGTCAACATTACTTGGTGTTAGTAGACTCATTCAAATTGGTTCGAAATTGACCTACCTCCTAACCTAATTTCTAGCATTGTCATTATGAAATTGAAGAGGCATTTTTCTGTCCATGGTAGTCCACACAAAGCCATTTCTGACAATGGTGCACAATTTACAAGCCAGCAGTTCAAGATTTGCTGAAATGTGGGACTTTGTTCATGTTACTAGTAGTCCTGAGTATCCTCAATCAAATGGCTTGGCTGAACGTGCAGTTCAAAGTGCAAAACAGCTGTTGGAGAAATCCAAATGAGACACTACTGATGTTTTCTTGATTTGCTTAATGTCAGAAACATTCCTCGCAACAATTTACTTGGTTCACCTGCTCAGATACTTATGTCAAGACAAACCTGAACCACACTACCTATCGGTAAGAATTTGTTGATTCCAAGTGCTATATAACAACCAAGCAGTCACGGCTCAACTCCTAAAGAAGCAAAAGTCCTACTATGACAAAACCAGCAAGCCTCTGAATCCATTAATAGAAGGAGAAATAGTGAGGATGCAGACAGCAAAAAGATTTGACTGAATCGGACTCGTGAAACATTTTTATGAGGAACTGTGATTGTACATCGAGTCACAAGGGATGGAATTCAGGCGGAATCAGAAACATTTACTACCGGTGCCTGAGCCAGTGTTACAGCATCTTGCCTGTAATGGAGACTCTAATTTTCAGAGTGATTTGTCCATGTTCCTGTTCCAGAGAACATTTCATCATCTATTCCTGTTCCTGAAAGTATCCCTGAAAATCCTGAAGCAGAACATTCCCCAGTGACTGTTCCTATTGGTAAACCCAGTTCTGATTATTACATTATGAGGTCAGGTCATATCTCAAGACCTAGTTCCAGACAAATGGCAACCTGGACATGACTGTTATTGTTTGTATATGTCTGTATAATTTGCATGCTCAAATAATTTTTTTATTTTCATTTGCATGACAGAATAGTCAAAGAGGGAGGATGTAGATCAGAGTGTATGTTGTACCTTTAAGGGCCATTCAAGTCTATGTGCATCTGCATATAAGTACTGAGCACATGCAAACAACAGTGCCATTTTGAGTGAGCAGCCAGAGTGAAAGCATGTATGTGTGCAGCAGTCAGTCAGTTAGCTAGTTCCTTTAGGTTTTATGTTTCAGTCATCAATCCTGATGTGTTTGTGTGTAATATGCAATTTAAATGAACACCCAAGCCTCATAGTTTTATTTGAATATACAAGATGAGCGACACCAAGGTTCCATTAGCCATTATGCATAACACCACTCCAGGTCTCCCCTGAAAAAGAAGCTACTAGTCTAGTGAAGTTAACCCAATCAACAAAGAATACATAAATAAATAAATAAATAAATAAATAAATAAATAAATAAATGAATACTTATATGTCTTCCTCCTCCCCAACAAACCCCTATGTACTGACATCTCTTCTGTTCTTCTAAGTATGTTTTCATCATAAGAAACAACTTGTCAATCTCATTTCAAAGTAGTTTTGGTGACTCACTAAAGCAAAAATCTGCTTTCTTGCTTGCTTGGTATGTTCACTTTCTTCTGATTACATCTCTTCTTTGGGAACCTTCTTCAAACACCAT
Source organism: Protopterus annectens (assembly GCF_019279795.1). Classification (NCBI taxonomy): domain Eukaryota; kingdom Metazoa; phylum Chordata; order Ceratodontiformes; family Protopteridae; genus Protopterus; species Protopterus annectens. The sequence goes on along the minus strand of NC_056730.1, from coordinate 604,781,801 downwards.
GTTGTAATGATTTTTAAAGATTAGTACTGATAAACATATTTAAAAGATAATGTATGCCATTTGTAATTTGTCAATCTCCTCTGAGGAATATTAACATGATGGTGCTGCATTTAGAATGTTTTTCTTCCAGTCCTTTCCCTGATTTCTCCAAAAGCTGCTTCCATGGGCTTCTCGTTGTAATTTTCAGACAAGAAATTAAAATGTGTTGGAAAAGCTGTATCTCAAATTTCTTGTAGCACTCTTTTTTCTGATTGGTGTTCAGCCTATTAGTTACCAAATAATAAGGAGAAACGTATGTCCCCTTTGTGGAGCGGGGTAGGATATACTTTGAGGAAACACTAGAATATAATTGCAGCAGATGAGGCATTGGGTACAAAGCTAAACTGTATTCTGAAAAATCCAGTTCTGAAAACCAGGGTCTTTCAGTTGTCAAGATTTCTGACATTGCAAGGGGCCTCCAGACTCTGAAGCCAAACAAGTGTTACTATGACTTAATGATGCTTCATGTGGGTCTAAACTACCTAGCATGCAAACACATGAACGATATGAAGAGGGACATTTCTGAGTTTTCCATCCATGTCACCAATGCAGGGAAGACTGTGGTGTTTATTTATTTATTTTACATTTGTTTACCGGGGATGTCCGACTGGGCCAGTGACCCTTTTTCAGCAGAGGCTCAGGGAGAAAAGCTTCATTGCAAAAACACATTACAGACAAGAAAAGAAATCAATAGCAATCAAGAGTACATAACTTTGGTATCTATGTATGGCACATGAACATGCTAGTGTTACTTGTTCTAAACAATGATGGCTAAGGCAATATTGAGATGAGGTACAAGAAGGAGGGAATATGATGAAACTGTAGGAAGCTTGAGATAGGTAGATAAAAATAGGAGCTGTCATGAGCTTGAGATAGGTAGAGAGAAGGGATAGTTTGGATGTTAGAATTTACTAAGGAAAGAGATATTTTGGTTGTAAGAACAAGGAAGGGCAGAATGATCAGCCTGGATTAGTGCAGGAGCGAGTGGAATTCTTACTTCTCCAAGAATGATGGTACGGTACAAAGAAAAGATGACTCATTTCAACAACTGGCTGGATAAATGGCATTGTTTGAGGGGGATCCAGTTTGTGTCAGCTTGGGATAAGCTGCTGTACTGCACTTCTTGATTTGCCAAGGACAACTTGCACCTCTCATTCCAAAGCTTTTAACGTATAATCAAGGCTTTACCATGAATGTATCTTTTACTTAAGCTTTGAATTGGTGTTCCCACACAAAGTGTCTTCATCTGTTAGTCAACCTACATTACTTTCCAAAAAAAAAAAAAAAAACACATCCTCCATGGGACTGATAATATAACTGGCTGCCTGCTGAACAACACTTAACATGCACTGGTGGATCCACTCCTACAGCTGTTCAGCCTGAACTTATGTGCTGACTTTGTCGTTGAGGTATGGCACACAGCAGTTGTGATGTTATTTCACAAGGGCATCTCTACTACAGACCACAGAAACCACAGGCATTAGACTGATGAGATTCATAGGTTCATAGGTAGGTACTAGGCTATTAGCCCTAGGGCCAATATAAGCCTAGCCAAAAAGGCTCCCTGGCTTTCCCTACCCAAGAAAATTATTTTCCTGTGCCCCTGTCAAGCAGAACCGCAGAAGTGATCCCCAGGGTGAATTTTCTATTTCCCATCTAATCGTAAGCATTTTTCTTAAAGGGGGCCAATGAGGAGCTTTGCTTGACATGAATGGGTAGTTTGTTCCAGAGTATGGGAAGTCTCTTGGACAGGAATCTATCCCTCCAGCATGTTCTGTTTATTGTGGTGACAACATTTAGGTCCCTGGAGCGTGTGGCCAGGTTCATCTGCAAGACTATGGAACAGGTCATAACTGACCTGATAAACTACAGTATAATAATTCTTATAAGACTTGACCCCCAGCAGTTTGGCTTTGTCAAAGAAAGATCCTGTCTAATGAATCTGGTAAATTTCTTTGAGAGGGTAACACAAGATTTGGACAGCATTCATGCTGTCCATACAGTCCTCACCAAAGCATTTGATACTACATTACATGCAAACATAGTTAATAATCTAAATGTGCTCCAAACTGATCCTTGTTTAGTTAGGTGGATAGCAAATCTGATGACGAACAAAACCCACACAGTAACAGTTGCAGGTGCATCCTCAGAGAACATGAAGGCATCCGGGGGAGTCCCTCTGGGTCCATACTAGGTCCTTTACTTCTCAACATATATCTCTCTGATCTCCAAATGAAAAAAAAAACAGGATGTCTGGTTAACCATGTTTGTGGATGATTGTAAACTGGGTATAATTCTCAAATCCCCTTCTGACATGCAGAAGCTACAAGATAAACCTACTCATGCTAATAAGTGATGTACAGAAAAATGGGCAAAACTAAGTGCTAAAAGGTGAAGAACTGTCACATTTGGTAAACAATCTCTCAATCCGTCATTCTGGTAGCGTAGAGGGATAAAGCCATGACTACGGCCAAGGTGACCTAGGTTTGATTAGGTGCACAAGTGACTGATGGAGCAGTAAGGAGGGGTGAGCATGAACACTAAGACCAGCGATCTGAACCTGCAAATAAAGAAATCATCATGCAATGCTTACCCCTTTTTCTGCAACAAACGTCTATTCCAGATCAAGCAATGTGACATGCTATATTAATTTTAAAAAGTTAGGTAATTGGATGGATGTTCGCAAATTCACTCCTGGCAGGAGTTGCTTATCTCTCTTTGAAAATAACAGGTAAGGTCGGAGAGTTGGTACTGGCAAATAATAAATGACCTCATAGCCTAGTTGCCTTGCATTTTTTATGATTCCATAATTCTATGAAGATTTCTTATAAGAATTCATCTAGTTTGATAGACAGGTTTGTTCATGCAGAAGTACAACACGTTTGTAAGAAGGAAATTGCAACGGATGTAGTGTATGTAAGTTTATGGATAATGCCTTAAGTTATAATATTAATGGGATTAAATGTGTCCTAGTTATGATCTCTGACTGTTTTACTAAGACGATAGTTTACTGCCTTAGATGCCTATGTAACATATATTACACTGGGCAAACAATACATTCAGTGAATGGAAGTATCTTTGGACATTTAAGAGGTGTATGAAGCAGCAGGGCTAGCCACCCAGTTGTGTAAACCTTGTCTCAAGATGATTATCACTGCTGAAGTGACACCCCGACCCCATGTGCAAAATAGGAAAAGGGGTTGAGGATGGATGGATGGATGGATGTAGTAGATGACCAAAAAGCCCTGCTGCCACTCACTTTGAAAAAGAATATGCCTCAGATAATAAGATATTTTATATTATATAAATGTAAAAAATTATTATTTATATGTCAAATTTCCAAAGTTTTATTACAGTATGAGACTTGTTTTTTATTTAAACATAATTCTTTTTATACGGGACTTACCAGTGAATTAACTATGACATATTTATTATAAATTATTAATAAGTTAAATTAAGGAAGGTTTCTTATGACTGGATGTGCTTTAATTATTTAAGCATTTAAAGAGGATGTAATTTAATGAGTGTATAAACCAGCAGAAGGCATATAGCCAGAGAGCTAATTTGCTCATTTTATTGCTTTTATAAACATTTTGTTTTAAACTCTATAAGGACCAAAGAGTGTGTTTTGAGTATATTTTTTTGAAATTTGTTCATTTTGGTAGAAAGAGTTAAGTAATGTATTTTTAAAAAGACAACACCTCACTTTTGTGATTTTTATGTTATTCAGACAAGATATAAAGGCATTCACTGTTTGAAATATGGTTATATTTCACCATAATGTTTTTTATTTGCATATTTAGTCTCTCCAGTTGTGTCACTTGGTTTTCTGTACATTAACTAAAACCTTATAGCTTTTGTGAGCAAAGTGTGTGTCTTCTGTGCTTAGGATGATGCACACAGAAGATTTCTAACCTCTGAAAGGGCTATGCATATTGAGTTTCTATTCACTTACTAGAATAGTCATGATTATTTCAAATTTTCTAACCTTTCATTAATGAATGTATGCCTTTTAGAATTAATTGCCTAATAATATTTCCAAGTGTCATTATATCCTATATAGGTCAGTCTATCATAAATCCTTATAATGTCAAAACAGAGTTTTCATCAGTAAGTCCTGTATCACACCACTCTTTGTAGGGCATGGTTTTAAGCGTGCTTTCTTTAAAGAAAGGCAACTTTTGAAAGCTCTGTAGGATTTTTTCTGTATACATTTTTAGAAAGTCCTTTAAAATCTTACTTATCTTAGAGAATTTAAGACTTTACTAAACCATATATCTAGTTATGTCCTCTGTACAGAGACATGTTGGCTAATTTGGTGGCAAAAATACTGAGTTTTGGTCTTTTCTCATACTCCTTATATTTTAGCAGACCTGAGAATTTCATAATCTTTGTATTTCAGCATACCTAATCAAAACTGTTTTCACTCACCATGCACTGTATTCAGCATTAACAGGCATGTTCTACTATATCTGCGTGGGGCAGTATGTAAAAGTCTGGGTAAGATACACAACTCCACAGACTAACTATTGTTAGATCAGGTTTACATACACCACACATTTTTTTCGTTATTCCAGTTCTTCTTCCAGTACATCAGTATAGTCAGTAGTAAGCAAAGGCTTATTAAAGCAGCTATAGTTTTAGAAATATTTTGTCTAGATAATCTTATGTGTGTGAATACTGCTAAGTTCCTAAAGCTTTTTCATTATGTTTTTGTTAACTTCTTGTTAAAATGTATCTTTATTGGATTACCAATGTATATCAGTTATATAGCTTGTATTTTTTGGGTGTAGTTTATTATTTTGAGGGACAACTTGTCAGCAATGCTATCAAAATTTTCTCATTGAGCGTCCTACACACTCCCTGGGATTCATGAAGCTTGCACCAGGCGCTGGAGTAGCGTCGGCGATCTAGCACCAAATATGGCCAATGAGTGATTCAGGTACGAGGTGTTTCCACGTGCACTACCAGTGTACGCCAGAGCTGCGTGGCTCCTGGTGCATGTATGCTAATTACCCCATGCACAGCAGTGTAGCATGCAAATGAATGTATATAGCAATTCATGAAGTGGTGCAGGCGTAGCGTAAGCATGAAGAAATGTAAACCAAAAAAAAAAAAAATGGTTTACATTTTTTCAAATATAAAATTGGAGCCATGAAAGTGGATCAAAGTTACATATTATAATGTTAATATATGCCAATGGCTAAATATATAGCCAATGGCATAAAAAAAACATGCACAACACAAAAAATAACATTTAATGTCATGTCCACACTAACACAAAGTAAAACCGCAGTGCATCGGTGTGCAAACGGGATCACGAGGAAAATATATTTAGATGTCATAAAACTGCAATGTAACACAATTCATGAATTCCCCATAATAGTTAATGGCATGCATGCTGCACCACAACCATGGTGCAAGGGTTGCTAAGGGTCTTTAACAGTGTTCTGCACGGTAACTAGGAATTAGTAGTCAATGCCATGCAAATGAGTCAAGTAATACTGAATCGCAAATGCCCCACTGGCGTAAGGATGTACCACATGGCATAGCGGTACAACACCGAGGAGTGGCCTGGAGGTAAACATGACATCAAGAGAGGGGTGCACCACTGTAGCTGTAAGCACATTGGAGCATTGCTAATCTGGGTTGCCTGTTGTTAAGCAAAGCCGCAGGATAGGGGTGTGGAAGTAGCCATAGCTTTGCTTAGCTGAGAGCACACAAGGTAAATGAAAGTGCATGTGAACGTAGATGAAAACACGCTCGAAACCCAGTAAACGGCTGTGCACGGCATGCACCATAGCTGAAACAGGAAGGATACGGGAAGACAATAAGGAAATGCCGCAGCATGGTAATTGGAATACAAATGAGTAATTAACACCTAGGAACTCACAGTAGGCCACTGACAACAGCTAACAAGGCTGCTAGCAGCTACCTGCAGAACAGGAAAGGGGAGGTGCTGTACAGCAAAGAAAAGAGACCTGTCACAGCAGAACAAAGCAAACTTGCAATAGATCAGCTACATAACACATTTCCCAACACAATCCTGGGTTGTGAAAGTACAAAACAAGAAAGCCGGCAGCTGGATGCATGCCTGACAATGAGAGAGGAATCGGGTTGAAAAGTGAAGTAAAGGGCAATAGATGAATCATGGCAGCCAAGCGTAAGCCAACACCAAAGGCCCCACAATAGCAGTACCTGCTGTAAAACCAATAATTAAGATACCCCTCAGCTGGAATTGCGCATACACACCCAATTACATCAGCATCATCCATTGCACAATAGTATAAGGTGTGAAAGCCCCACACACACACTTGTGTATTCCCAGACACTCTGCATCATTGGTGTATACAGATGGGGAACTTTTAATATGTACATGTTAGGGGCTGCCATAGCTTTGATTCACCAGCATGTGTTGGAGACTGACGGTGGTGTGGAGGATGATGCTAACAACAATCTCAGGCACTGGAGGAGGAGGAGAAGAGTGTTCAGACCCAGGGTAAGCTACCAGGGGCTACATGATCTGGAGATAGTAGAGCATTACAGTGTGGACAGGGACACCATACAGCAACTTGTTGAGCTGTGCCGGCCACGCCTCAGAGCCTGAAGTAACAGAGGGGAACTCATCCCAGTGGACACGAAGGTATGTGTAAGCTTGAGAATACTAGCCACAGGTACCTTCCAAAGGCCAACTGGGGATATCATGGGGATCTCACAGGCATCAGCATCCAGGGTACTCCACCAGTTCCTGGATGCCATGTTACCATATTCCAATGAGCACATATACTTCCCCCGAATGCAGGAGGAGTTGGCCAGCAATATGCGTCTCTTCCACCGTGTGGCAGACTTCCCAGAGGTACTGGGTGCAATAGACTGCACGCACATACACATCAAGTCACCACCCGGTGAGCATGGTGGGCACTACATAAACTGCAAGGGATACCCCTCCATCAACTGCCAGGTCGTGTGCAATGCCCAGGGCATTATCATGGATGTGTGTGCTGGCAGCCCTGGAAGCTATCACGACTCCCATATCTGGCATGCCTCACAGCTGTATCAGGTATTTGCCAGGGGGAACATCCCATATGGTCACCTGGTGGGGGATGCTGGCTATGCACTGGAACCGTGGATGATGACTCCCATCAGAAATGGACACACAGCAACACAAGAACAACTTAATGAGGCACACACAGAAACCGGAATCATCATAGAGCACGTGTTTGAGATGCTGAAATCACGGTTCCATTGCTTGGACATATCTGGTGGAGCCTTGCAGTACTCTCCAGGCACGTGAGCTCACATCTTCATAATATGTGTGATGCTACACAATATGATCCTGTGGAAACAGCTGCAGCAGGGACAGAATAGTGAAGGCCCTCAAAGCCCACCACCATTGCCAAGGGACCAACAGGCACAGAGGGAGTCAGACCACGAGCACCCTGTGCCAGCCCCAGTAGGCAGACAGAGGCATGCCCAGTATGCCCATGTCTTGGCAAAGAGGGAATGTATAGCACGCACACTGGCAGTGTAGGCACTTATGGACTGACACCCTTCTCCACCTGCACACACAGCAAACATAGATGGCACACACACACATGACCACCTGTAAATTGTCATGTATAGGTGGTCTGCTGTGTGCATCCTACATAGGTAGCCCTCAACTATTGTACATACAACTGCCATTGGCACAAGGTAAGTCAATACCTGAACAGTAAATTAAGCTATCAGCATGTGTCCATACTATATGTATAGGTTCATCGATACATAGGTAGGTACATGCCTAACTGCCCGAGGCCACTCATAAGTATAGCCAAAAAGTGTCTGCTGTCGCCACTCCATTGATTAACTAACTGTCCCTCTGTGGAGCAGAGCCAATTGCGGGATCCCTGGGGTGTATACACTGCTCCCCACCCACTCTGCAAGGATTCCCTGGAGTGTTAGTGAGGGGTTTTGTATAATGTAATCAGGGATGTAGTTCCAAATAATGGGGAGTATCCGTGACATGAATCTTCACAGATGATTTATATGTTACATAGTATACCTTAACCACAGCTTGCATATACAGGTAGTATTCCACAGAATAATAAACATGCGGAACACACAACCACTGAAATGTGCGTTAATCACCCTTTCACTACCAGTGCCTGCTCTGAGAGGTAAATTACCACTGCCAGGATTAGAACACGCAACCATGTAAACAATCTTTACAATAACATACCACTAAGGTACCTGAGCTGTACCAATGGGAGTTGTGTATACTGACAGGATAAAACACAAAAGGTAGGAATGTGTGGAAATAGGACAAACTGGCATGTACCCAATGAAAGGTGTATGCTTTATATATATATATATATATATATATATATATATATATATATATATATATATATATATATATATATATACATCAACATATATATATATATATATATATATATATATATATATATAGAGAGAGAGAGGGAGAGAGAGAGATATATGTCGATATATGGGGATATACATATATATGTAGATATATAGATAGGTTAACAACATCTACATAATCATGGAGGTACATATAAATGGGATACCTACCACGTACCGACTGCTTAACATACTGACGTGCGTAATCATGAGGCTTAAAGCCCAAAAGAACACAGTACCGAAACACCAGAAGCGTGAGGTTTAAAATCATGATGTTAAGGGACAGTTAGTCAGTGCTTCTGGTGTTGTGGTTCAGGGAGGTTACTGTGTGCAAGTGTGTTTCTGAGGGCTGTAGTGTGTGTAAGGGTGTGTTCTGAATGTGGTGTGTGTTCCTGGGGGACTGTAATGTGTGGGTGTGGGTTAGCTTTGTGCATCTGTTTGTGTGATCTAGGAGGTAGAATATTAAAGTAGGGGGTGTGGAGGGTGCAGACACCCACATGGGGGGTGTAGGGGGTTTGCCCACCTGCTCATACGTAGTGTAGGATGGTTTGTTTGGATGTGGTGGGTAGCAGTGTGTCTGTGTGTGCTTGTGTGTGTTCCATCTTTGTGTTACTTTCGTGAGTTACTGTCGCTGTTGGTAATGTGGGGTATGGGAGTCTGGGCCCGGTGTGTGGGCATTGGAATTGTGTGGTTTCGGGATTCCGTAGGTATCCCGTATACAGCGGTTGAAGTGTTTATATATGAGTATAACATGGACCATAGCAATCACACATTCCGCCACAACCAACCTTTAGGAACAAAGAATATGGAGAGTATATGCCTATACACTATTACAAATATGTGCTATGGACATGAGCCAATGATAAGGTTACCACCTGTCCCACTTTGCAAGGGACAGTCCCTCTTTGGGCGGTTGTGTCCTGACCAAATATATTAAATGTGGCAAATGTCCTGAGATTGTAGGACATAATTATGCCCCATATCTAATGTAATAGTTGCATACAATAGTTCTTTCTGTATCTAAAATACCTACATGTTACAAGAAACAGGATAAGCAACTAAACTGCTGCAAGAATAAACTTATATTTTGGCAAGAAAGGAAAATTCTATCCCTTGTATTGACAGTGGGTTTGTGTTGGCCTGTAAAATCTGATTTGTGTCCCGAAAATGTCCCACTATGGCCATATGAAAAGGCGGCAAACCTAGCCAAAGAGGGTCAGGCACCAACACAACTCCAATGACTGCAAATACCTATGACAGAAATACACAGCTTTCCGCCTTCTATAAGAAACACAGGCAGCACCACCACCTTCAAATAAATGGTGAAAAATCATCTGAACTCTTCCTGGCTATGTTCCTGCTCTAAAACCTAACCTCTTCACTCTCCTTATATGATTACTAAACTCCTATGTCTTTTGCTACTAGTGACTGAAGATATTTTCTCCATATTTATTTTTATCTTCACTTGTTGATTCTGGTACAATAATACTGATCTCTGTTTATACCAATCTGATTGAATTCATTGAACTCTGCTTTAATGTATATTTTCTGTATATATTGCTGCAATCAAACAAACTAGATTCCTGCTTTTATGTATATATTCTGTATATTTTACTATATTTACTATCTGTAACACTGTGTCTGCTTCTGTACTAATTAATGTTTATATTTTTTTCTGTATCTCGTTGGAGCTTTTCTCCCCAGGCCTCCACTGAAATGGGCTCTTTTAGGCCCAGTGGACTTAACCCGGTAAACAAATGCAATAAATAAATAAATAAATAAATAAATGTAGCAACACTTTATTACATTCCGATGTATTGCTGAAAGGATTCAAGGACTAGCATCACCTGCATGCTATACAGGAACCACTTAACAGTGCCTTAATGAATCAGCCTGCGATTACCATAGTATTAGTCCACTAAAGGATAGATGTTCAAATAGGGAAGGAACCCTCATGCACATTTCGATTATGTATAAAAACAGATCTGATATTGTTAATCCTTGTTCATTCCTTATGCATGGGTATCGGTTCCAACCTCAGAACCGAGCCGGACATTTTCCAAGCTCACGTCAGCTTCTAACTCTCAAGCTAAACTCTTACCCACAATCCTCCTCTCCCTGTTACCTCAGATTTCGTTTGCCGCATTGACATTCGGTCGTGTCAAGCTACTTCTCTTGAGCTAAGTACAGTTATTTGTTGTTTAATAGTCTTTCAGATTACTTTTCTGTCAGAAAAGTTTATATTTCATTGTCTCTTACCCTATCGCACACGCATTGTTTGCTGCTCCACAGCCATCCAGGGACTCCGGGTCAGCAGGCTGAGCCACTTAGGGGAGGGGTGACCCCTGTCCTAGTCATGCACTCCTCTTCAGGTGGACCAGCCTTCCAACTGATGGAGAAGGCTTTTGCTGCTGCTGGACTGTCTATACCTCTGCCCTCCTCTGGTACACTGGTTTCACAAGTCGCACCTAGCGGACACCGGGTGCAAGGGCCTCAAGACATATTCCCACAGGAATCCCCTTTTCCGCTGTCTTCTTCAGCTTCTCCCACTGAGGAGGTCCACTGGAAAAGTTTGTGTAAGAGGAAGCACATGGACTCCACAGAGGAGTCCCTCACTGAAGACACAGATTTCGATGAGGGGGAAGTATCCCCCCGGTCAACCTCTGAAGTATCCTTCAGTGATATCCTCGAAATCCTGAAACAGAGAGGTGACTGTCAGTCCTCTAATCTGACCTATGAGGAATCTATGTTCCTGCAGGCCTTTTGCGCCCAGCCACCTACCTCCTGGGTTACTCCACCTGCTGATGAACTTGTCTGGCTCATCATGCAGCGTGCTTGGAAGGCTCCTGATACCATCTAAGCTATTCCCCGGAGGCCAGATAAGATTTTGTCCCCTCCTGCTTCGGATCCCGATTTGTCCAAAGGTCTTCCTGTGGATGCTTTGGTGGTGGCAGCCACAACAAAAAAGGATCTGGCAGAAGAAGAAAGCCAGACTGTCCATCTGCCTAACAAAGAGTCCCGGGCCCTAGACAGGATAGGGAAGCGCACCTTTGCTTCAGCAACCTTTACTATCAGGTTCCTGAATAATATGGCACACATTACCAGGCTTCAAAGGGATCTGATTTCTGAGCTCTCTGAAACCTTGGCTGGTGTCATGTCTGATGAAGTCCGTGACAAAGTAGCCTCTCAGCTGGCCACCATTGAATCAATATCTAACTCCTGTATGCGACTGATATCCCATGCATTAGAAGGAGCAGCTAGAGCAGCAAGTTCAGCTGCGGTCTTGAGACGACATGCCTGGATGCACTTGTGCAATTTCACAGAACCCTTTAAGGCTTCCTTTCTTAATGCTCCCATTGAGGCCTCCTTGTTGTTTGGGCCCAAAGTTAAAAGCACACTGGCTAGATGTGAACAGGACGGTAAGACCCTTTTGCTGTAGGTGTCCGTTATTCTTCCCCTCAATGTGCTTTCTCCCGAAACCAAAAGAGTGGGAAGATATGATTCAAGAAATCTCAGGGTCCTTTCCGTGACACACAGGCCAAGTTCTCCCCTAGAGGCAGAGTGGGAAACTCACAGGGAAGATGCTCCATTTGGGGCAGAGGGGGTCTGCGTAACCAGGATTCCAGGGATTCCTTCCCTGGTCAATCCTATCAGCGCTCCTGAAGAGCGTCCCAACTCCTTTCCTCTGGAGGTGGTTGGGGGACGTTTCTCCTTGTACCCTTCTGCCTAGCTAACCATCACCAGTGATTCTTGGGTACAAAGGATTACAACCAGAGGTTATCATATCCCCTTCAATCTTTGTCTTGCCCCTTCAAAAAACCTTCCTGATGTTCCACTCAGTCAAAGGGAAGAAGCAGCACTAGAGATAGAAAAGCTGCTAAGAAAGAGAGTCATCCAAATAGTTCCTCCAGACCAGATAGGATCCGGATTCTACTCAAGACTATTTTTGGTGCCAAAGAAAACCGGGGACCGGAGACCAATTTTGGTTCTCAGTGTACTGAACAAGTTTGTGAGAGTACAAAAATTCCGGATGGTCACAATACAGTCTATCCTCCCGCTTTTGGAAAAAGACGATGCATACTACCACATAAAGGTGGACAGGCCATCAAGCAGATTTCTGCGCTTCTGTGTGGGAGCCAATCACTACCAGTTCAAAGTGCTATCCTTTGGACTCTCTACAGCCCCCAGAGTGTTCACAAAGTGCATGGCAGTTGTCAAAGCTCACTTGTGATTTCAAGGATTCCAGGTGTTTCCATACCTAGATAACTGGCTCATTTCTGCCCCCACCAGACATCTACTGGAAAAAGCCCTGGCATACTCTCTCCTCACTGCTCAAAGGCTAGGCATAACCATAAACTGGCAAAAATCCAATCTCAGTCGACAGAATTCATAGGGGTTATCTTGGACACAAAAAACTGCAGAGCTGCTATTCCAGAGCACAGAATTCCAAGGATAAAGTAACAACTGATTCCAATCCTTTCAAGGGAAAAATCCATGGCTCACTTGGTTCTACAGCTGTTGGGTTCCATGGCAGCCTCCATCACCATTGTTCCCCTGGCCAGGTTTCACATGAGGCTTCTACAATGGCTACTGCTTACCCAATGGTATCCTTTTCAGCATCCTCTTCAGCCATGATTCGAGTAACCCACAGGTGCAAACAGGATTTAAATTGGTGGATGACACACAACCTGTCACAAAGGTCTCGCCCCTTCTCCCCCCAGCAACCCAAGGCCACAGTGACCACGGACGCCTCCCTGATGGGGTGGGGGTAGGGTTACCACCTGTCCCACTTTGCAAGGGGCAGTCCCTCTTTAGGCAGTTGTGTCCTGTGGAAAAAATCAAAACATAGCAAATGTCCTGAGATTTCAGGACAAAAATATTGCCTAAGTTTTCTTTAATAGTTGCATAAAACAGTTATTTTATATATGAAACTTCTATATGTTATGTGAAGTAACATAAGCAATTCAAATGTTACTAGAATAAACTTTTATTTGTGCAAAAAAGTAAAGTTCTGTACTATGCACAGCTGTAGGTATGTTTTGTCCTGGAAAATCTGACATTTCTACAGAACATGTCCCACTTTGGGCATTTGAAAAGGTGGCAACCCTAGGTGGGGGGGGGGGGGGCTATGTCAGGGACAGACTGTTCAAGGCACTTGGTCCGAACTGGAGGCCCATCTGCATATAAATGTTCTAGAGCTAAGGGCGGTGCTTCTGGCGTTGCAAGCATTCCATCCCCTGCTGCTGTCTGGGACAATTGCGATTCAATCAGACAACATGGCGGTGGTCTGGTACATCAACAAGCAAGGTGGAACCAAATCTTACCCCCTTTGTCGAGAGGCCATGAGAATATGGCAATGGGCGATAGCTACCAACCGTTTTCTTCTAGCAATGCACATTCCCGGGAATTACAGCATGATAGCAGACAGATTCAGCAGGTGCATTCTTCAACCTCACGAGTGGTCCCTGAATCCCTTGATAGCGGCAGAGTTCTTCCACTGCTGGGGACGTTCTTGCTGCGACCTCTTTGCATCCCCGACCAGCTACAAATGTAGCAACTACTTTGCCCTGATTCCCCCTCCGGCATAGTCACCCAGGGATGCTCTAGTCAACGATTGGCCCTCGGTTCTTCTTTATGCATTTCCACCCTTTCCCCTCATTCCCCAGTTTCTGAAGAAAGCCCATCGGTTGAAGAGCAAGGTGATCCTCATAGCACCATATTGGCCTAGACAGATTTGGTTCCCCTTCCTTTGGCCTCACCTACTAGATCGACCATGGATTCTCCATCCAACCCCAGAGGTGATCTCACATCCACAGAACCTGATTCATCTCAACCAGAACAGCCTGAAGCTCACAGCTTGGCTACTCCAGTTCCCTTGATTGCCAGGCAGAATGATCTTTCTTTACCAGTACGTGATATTCTCAGTGCCTCTCATAAGTCTTCCACTAGAATTACTTATCTGAGCAAGTGGAAAAGATTTACCTGTTGGCTGAAAGATAAACAAGTAGATCCCTTCTCAGCACCAGTGTCGATAATACTGGACTATCTGGCCAACCTCTTTCAATCGGGTCTATTGGCCTCTACCATTAGACTTCATTTGGCTGCAATTTCTAATTTTCATGAGGGTGTACAAGATTCCTCTCTTATGTCCCACAAGTTGTGCAAGACCTTCATAAAAGGTGTAAATCATCTGAAGCCACCTTTTAGAGAACCTATTCAACCATGGGATTTATCATTAGTTCTACAAGCTCTGACAGTGCCACCCTTTGAACCTGCCTCTTCTTGCAACCTCAAGTATTTGTCATGGAAAACCTTGTTTTTGGTCGCCATTACTTCTGCCAGACATATTTCTGAGCTTCAAGCTCTATGTATCAAGAGTCCTTACTTGATTTTTCATAGAGATAGTGTGTCTCTGAGAACTAATCCATCTTTTCTGCCTAAAGTGACCTCTGAAATGCCCATTAATCAAGCCATTGAATTGTCAGTTTTCTTTCCCAATCATTCAAACAGAGGAGAGTATTGCCTACATACCCTAGATATCCACAGGCAAATTCATTTTTACTTAAACAGGACTAGGCCATTTCGTAAATTTGAACAGTTATTTTTGGCTTTTTCTGGACCTAGATTAGGATCTGCTGTTGCTAAGGTCACATTAGCTAGATGGTTGAAGGACTGTGAGACCTTCATTTATACACAACACAATATCTCGTTGCCTGATACCATGAAAGCTCATTCAACTAGGTCGGTGGCAACTTCTGCTGCCTTCCATGCCAGAGCTTCCTTACATGACATCTGTGCAGCTGCAACTTGGGCTACACCTCATACCTTCATCAATCATTACAAATTGGACTTGGCCTCCAGGGGAAGAGCATCTTTCGGTTCTATGGTGCTCAGGAATGACCTTCCATGAGAGCCTCCCAGGAATAGAGGTAGCTGGGGACCCTGTCCCATGTGTAAGGAATGAACGAGGATTAACAATATCAGATAAAGAAGTTATGTCTTACCATAACATTCCATCTGTATTGTTGATCCTCGTTCAGTCATTACGACCCTCCCTCCTTCCCCCCTCCTGTGGTTTCTAGTGGATCTCACCATCCGGTTCTCTTAGGTTATTTGACCAGAGGTAGCCTCTACCTTCTTTTGACTTGCAAACTCAATCTGAGGTAACAGGGAGATGGGGATTGTGGGTAAGAGTTTAGCTCGAGAGTTTGAAGCTGACGTGAACTTGGAAAATGGCCGGCTCGGTTCCAAGGTCGGAACCGATACCCATGCGTAATGACTGAATGAGGATCAACAATACAGATGGAACATTATGGTAAGACATAACTTCTTTTTCCTACACATCTGCATCTGCTATGTACACCCACCAACATTACCCCCACACACAAACAAATTACAATAGAAACTGTAATAACATCATAAATCATTCACTCACTGTATGACATCTGCAGAAGCCTTAACATACCTTGTCAGAGACACACTAACATGGCACTATGTGAAATAGTTGCTGTTATACAATGGAACAGCTGCTGATGTTACAGGGTTTGTTTGCACTAATCCTGTTTCAAACCGGGAAGTGTTACCAATTACTGAGTAACAGCACAGTATGATACACATGTACTCCAAATCAAGGATGTCTGGTGAGCACACTGTAAACCACATAACTTTTCATGCATAGCCATACAGCTGCCCAAACATTCTTGCCAGACTGAAACATCTGCAGAAGTATCAGGTACAAACAAACCCTGCATAAGTAGCAATGTTCTGAAATATAACAGCTGTACTCACATGTAGAACAAAATTGTCTAGCCATTACACACAATCCATGGGAGTCATGAAGCTAATATATCTCTGTCTATCTCCATATAGCTGTTGAAATACATCACAAACAACACATCCAGGCCGTCTTCCTCGAAAGTAAGGCAAAATTTAAAACACTCTTATAAAACCATTTTTCCATACCTGAAGGTAAGGAGTAACATTATCAACTAGTTAATAACTTATCTTTCCATAGGCAGTCTTATTATTATTCATTAATATGACATTATGTACACACATTTGTATTAATATGTTTATATATATATATATATATATATATATATATATATATATATATATATACATAAAAATGGAAATATGCGCAATGGTATAATGAAAGTAGATATATACATTTTAATATACACATTTATGAGTTGTAAAAGTGTTATGAGTTCATTTTTACATTATTTTATATTATAAGCATTTAAGCACATTAATATACATACAAATAATTTTTTAATGATTATATGGTTTTTAAGCAACTGGATTTGTTTAGTAGGAGGTTTTTGTTTTGTTTTTTGTTTTATTTATTTATTTACTTATTTATATATATTTTTTGATTAATTATTTTGGACTAATGAATTAATGCATTGATGAATTTGATTGGTTGGAGTTTAAATGAAGTAACTACTTATGAGTGTTTTAAAATGTTCCACTGACTCTGATGATGCCGTATGTATTATGGTGAAAGCACTAAGTTATGTGGATTTTGGTAATTAAAGCAGTTTTTTTACAGTGTTTCCTGACTTTACTCTTTTTACAAGTTTGGCTCTTGTTGGGCTATTTTGTGTCTTTTTTGTTATGTATTACAAGTTACATAGCATTACTGTTATGTTAGGCAAACATTAGTTATGTCTATTGGCATTTACAATACACAATAACAGGATACATATGACTTGTAGTCACCTGACAGTTTATCAGCATGATAGCAAAGTAAAATGGTAGAGCTAGTTAACTATCCATGCACATAAGACATGTAATAACTGCAAAGGTAGGTACTAGGCTGTCTTACTAAGGGTATTTATAAGCCTAGCTAAAGTGTGTTGGCTTTCACCACCCCCATAGGTTAGTTCCCTGTACCTCTGAACGGCAGAGCCATTAGTTCCCTGTGCCTCTGTCTAGCAGAGCCACTGCAGTGATCCCCGGGGTACATGTCTCTCTCCCATCCACATGTCAAGGTTTCCCTTGAAGAGTGCTAGTGAGGGGCCCTGCCTGATGTACATTGGAATCATGTCCCAAAGCATGGGGAGTCTCCAGGTCAGGAATCTATCTGTCCAGCATGTCCTAATCATCGTTGTGGTTAGTTGTATATCCATAGAGCTTGTGGCTCTCAGGGGCCTCTGTTTAGGTGGAGCATATCCAGCAATACTGGGTTGGACATGGGTTTTGTATGTCAAGCAGTGATCACCTGTGAGTATGCGGTATGCAACTGAGTACAGCTGGAGTTTCTTAGGTTGGGCTGCATAGGTCATCTGTTTGAGGCTAGTAATCCTCTTGGTGTGGTACTGTTGTGGTCTTCCAAGCTGTTGCAGTTGTCTTGTAAGGTATATCCCAAATGGGGTGTTGTATCCTTTAATGGGTCTAATAAGTCATGAGTAGAGAGGCACAATGGCCTCCTTTGTTCTGGATGCAAACCCATTAGAGATTAGGGAGGCCATGTAGAAGGATATTCTAACCACCTTGTTATTATGGGTATCAAAGGAGAGATTGCTATCTACTGGGGTTCCCAGATCCCTTATTACCTTTTCTGTATGTAAGGGACTAGCACCTATGTGGTAGTCTGTGGGTAATTAGTTATATCCAAAGGGGATGACTATGCACTTTTTGGCATTCAGCTTGAGGCCATGATATTGACACCAGGTATTCGTCTCAGTGCGACCCTTCCGGAGGGTGTCTGTAACAGCTGGGGAAACAATTATATTCCCTAGTTTGCAGACGTCTGCAAACCTTTTCATCCAAAGCCCTCCTGTGCTTGCCTGTACGTCAGATAATTATATACCGAACATGAGGGGTCCTAGGACTGAGCCCTGAGGATGCCACTTGTAACTGGTATACATTCAGACCTAGGATATGCAACTCCCACTCTGTGGGTTCTGTCAGTGAGCCACTTTGCAAACCATCACATGACGTAGGGGTTAATGTTCAGGCGTATGGGTATGTCGATAATACCAGAATGAGGAATGGTGTTGAAAGCCTTTGAGAGATCTAATTAGGCTGTGTGGACCTCCTTACCCTCATTTACTGCCTTGGTAACTGTCTCTAAGAAGTCCACCAGGTTTAGGAGGCATGGTCTGCCCTTAACAAATCCAAACTGGGAGGGGTCAAAGGTTTGGAGGTACCCAATGTCTCTGTGACAAAGATCCATGATGATGTGCCCCATAACCTTGCAGACCAGGCTAGTCAGGCCTATAGGGCAATAGGACCCATGGTCCATTGTGGCGCCTCCTCTGTGGAGTGGGATAACTGTTGCTGTGTGCCATTCAGGGGGCACAAAGCCTGATGCGAGGCTATTATTGAACATGGTGCATAGGTGGGGAGCCAGTACGTTCTGAAGTTCATGTAAAACACAGCCTGGGATGTTGTCCGGTCCCATGGATGCTGTGATATTGACTTTAGAGTGTGCAGCTTTTACCTGTGTAGTTGTGAGTACAGGGACTCTGCACTCTTCCTGTATAGATATGGGTCCTTTAGAGGGTGAGAGGGGGGAAAGGTAGTACTGAACCTATCTGCCAGGATGTTGGCAATATCAGTTGGTTCTGTAATGTTTGTGCCTTTGTGCTGTAACTCAGAGCAGATCTGGGTGTTGACATCAAGATATTTGACATAGATATAGAATTCTTTGTGGTTGTTGTTGGAATTAATGGTGGTTTTGTTTTCGTAGCTAGCTTTGGCGGATCTTATAAGGGATCTCACCTTCTTACTGAGGCTGACCAGGGAGCTCCTCCACGCATGGGATTGTACTCTGTTTTGCAACAGTGTCTTCTTCCTGTTGTACAGTTTGTTTATGGCAGGGGACCACCAGATTGGCTTCCTTAATTAGGAGTATAGCGTCTTGGTTCTGTTTGGAATAGCACGATCCATGCACTCGTGTAAGTGCTTACAGAGTGCATTTGTGTAGGATTCAGCAGTTGTAACAGTATTGTCCATCTGCATGGGTGTCATGACGTTCACCACATCTGTCTTAAGCATGAAGTTGGCTTTGTAGACATATTATACTGTGGTTCCCTTAATGAGGGGAGGGGGCGGGATGTGGATATCAATGGCGTTCAGCTTATGGTCGGATCGGACCAACAAGGAGTTGATTTCAGATGTGGAACACCGGTCACTCATGTTGGTAATGCCTAGGTCTAGGTTATTGTTGACCCTGGTCGGTGTGAGGATATGTTGATCCAGGGCAATGGTGTTTATGAATTCCAGAAAGCATTGAGCTAATGAGTTAGTACACAAGTAGTTTTCTCAGTTAATGGTGGGGTAGATTCAGCGAGACTATGTGATGAGTGTGGTGTGGTGCAAATGTTTACCTTCGCCACATGACTGTCAGGGTCAGGCTTGGTTGGAGAGAGCTTTACCTCCAGTTTGGCTAGATAAGTGCATCTCTCACAGGTTGTAATGTTGGGTGGTAGGCAGATAGAGTTGTCTGTGTACATGAGGCAATGTCTACATTCCCTCAAGATGTCCAGATTCATCAGATAGACAGGCGAGAACACTGGCAGCTGACCCTTGGACATGCCTGAATATAAAACTAATTTCCCCTAGATAAGTGAGGAAAGTGAGTACAAGAGCTATTTTACTCTAAGAAAGTGAGAAAAGTATGTACACAACCTTTTTACCTCTAGGTAATGAGGAACATTGAGTGCTATAGTAATTAGTAGCTTACATAGTGCTTACAAGTTCTGAACAAGTGCTGAGCATGAATAAGCAATCCAGATAGGGTCTTGGATAACATAAACACACTGTCCCCCCCAACAAGTACACAATCATATATCCATGTACACCGCAGAGCCCTTGTACCCACAACTGTGCAGGTACAAGCTGCACTCAGGCTGCATGGGACCTGTTCACATCACAGGTTGTATCATACACATATGGCAAAACAAGTTGCTCTCCACGTACACATCATATAAAATATAGCTCCATGTCAGGCTGTGTACACACTGAATGGTGCACTCCAACAGGTATCACAACCCACAAAGGAGGAGACACCACTGATAATGGGAAGTACTGCACTACTACCCTGCTGAGTCTGGTCTGAAAGGCCATGGACCTTGATCAAATTATTTGATGTCAGCAGTACAGATGTAGATGACAGTAAGGTTGATTTCACACTGCATATCATAACCTTGCCAGGTCATGGGACATCATCCTCCATACTGTGTTCCACCTACACTCGATATACTAGATGTACATTCTTATGTCACAGGAGTGTTTTGCAACAGGACTGCTGGCAGAACCAACACTACAGAAGGTGTCTGAATAATACATGTTCATCACACCAGTGCCAGCTACAGTAAGACAGGGTTAATTAATTGTATTCCCCCTCATTGTAGTCCATACCACACAGACAAACAGAAGGCATCTGCCTATTGAATTATTTGAATGACTATGCCCTAGGAGCAGTAGCCATCTCAAGAGTGTTGTGGACAACACACAGAAGGGGCTTTGTGGGTGAGGTGTGTGTGACATATGGCCACAATCCGACAGCTACATATTGCATTGTCACCCCATGTTAATAACCCTGTACCCATGAACTATCACCTAGGCAGTGGTCAACATAATGGACACTGTGTGTAAGGGATGCAGCTGGGCAGTTGTCTTTCCTGTGATAGCTACGTCACCACACCTGTCAGGTAATCATATGTGGCAACCCTAATCATGACAGGGTGCCATCCATGAATATAGAGATCATTGTCCAGCCATATACAACACTCAAGTGACCCATATCAGATCACATATTTCCTTTAAGGGGTATTGGCTTTGTGCAGATGGCCTACACCAGCCTTCCCATTCCCCATTTCCACTATGTAGCATGATGCATATTCTGAATAAATCCATGTCCAACCCAGTGATGTTGGACATGCTACAAGTACACATCCTGATTTCAAACACATACTTCATGGATATCCACCTTCCTAGTACTAGGATCATCACATGCTGGACAGATCCTTGTCCCATACACTTTACATAGTCCTGCCATACTATGAATTCCTGTCCAGCAAAGCTGCACATCACTCCCCTCTCAGACATGGTGTGATGACCGCATGGTAAATGTACCATTAACCCTCTGGGTCAGTAATGTGGCACTGCTCCACCTGGCCCCAGAGACCCGCCTGTCAGCTACAGCCATGTAACATTTCATCCTAGGTTCATACATGGCCCATGGCATATAGCCTACTAGTTGACTTTGACTGTACATGCTATAGTTGATATCCATCCCTGCAAATACCATCTGGCTAGCCAGTGTCCCATGTGTTTCACATGTGCAACACAGGTGATACATGGCAGGATGTTGAATTGCTGTACAGTGTCGTGTAGATGTATATGGCAGAACACATACATGTAAAACCTCACTTGAGCAAGTCTGCAGGGTCACAGGTCATGTCTGTTAAGGCAGTATAAGTCTTTATATGTGACATATACACAGCATCAAGGTTGACTGCATTAATGTGGACACATCGAGCCATTTGCTGATAGGTAGGAACACCAGTACAGGCAAACAGACATGCCCACATCAAGACATCATCCACATGGAGTATGAGCTATGTAATCAGGTGACACACACACACATATATGGTGATATCCACTCACCACCGAGTGTCACATGTGTGTGACACAAACATGTCAGTAGTGTTAGTGTCATGTAGATTTGCAAATATGATTTAATCATAATAAATGCGATACACATTTATGTTCAGCTGTAGCTCTGTATGTCTCTGTGAGTTACTGTGACCTGTCTCCATCATTATGTCTTCCAGGTATGCCACATGCAATGTTACCCCCTTATACCCGCTTAGAGGATGAGGCCTTCATCCCATACCTACATGACAATCATGATATCCTGTTCAGCCATGTGCCACAGGATGCACAGCAGCGGGATGCCCTGTGGATGGAACTTCGCAGGAGGGTTAATGATGTGGGTGGCCACAACCGCACATACCAGCAGGTGCGCCGACACTGTACAGACCTCATTAGATGGGTGAAACAGTGTGCAAATGCAATCACCAGGGAACAAGGTGCAACAGGTGGTGGACCACCAACCCAGCCCCCACTCACACGTACCGAGGAGCTACTGGCCAACCTGGGGACACCTGCAGAACAACATCCACAAGCCTCATCTGATATTGTGGAGGTGGGTGTCTCTCAACCTCTGAGCCTGGAGTTGCCTTGTAAGTCAGTACTACACCTATAACAACTATATTCCATATAGTTGCATGTGTCACTGTACAATATGTAATGTAAAATCATATGCATGGCATGTATACACACATGCTGCATACTATAGTGTGCTACTCTGTGTATGCACACATGTGCATACACCATAGTAGAGTCTAATGTACTGGTGTATGTGTTAACATGCACATTACACCCTGTAGCCATCATACAGGCGTGGATAATGCTCATACTGCTGTGTTACTCCTATTTAGGTACCTCTGGCATTCCACTGCGACAGCAGATTGTTGCAGGTGAGACTGTTATTATTTATCAGGCATCGTAATGCACAGATCTATCTGCCATGTGGCCATTTACCACATGTACACATAATGTATGGTCCTGTCACAATATACAGGTCGGACCTGCAATGTATCACAATGCCTACCCATGTGCAACACTTGCAAACTATGTGAATCACCTCACCAACATGAATCCTCACAAACTGTCATTGCCAGATGTGTGGACGGCTGTGCATACAATGGTGGAGGTGCTGTTCACTGTAGGGACATGTACTACAGATCAGAACTACACATGTGGGGAATACAAACATTACTACACAGTGGGCTGGAGTATGGCCAGCCCACAGGATTCACTGGTGTGGATCATAACCCTGCTATGAATGTCACACAATGTGATGTGCTATCTTGACATGTCCATGACATCTAGTGACTTGGCTGCAACACTGCCTAACTAACCTGAAAACATTTCCCACATACCACCCTTTGTCTGCATAATCCTGTTGTCAGTGAAGCATATGACATCTATTGGTGTATGTCATATGGGACAACACAGACATGTGAAATAGATGCCTGTCACAATTATTTGGCCAACACATGTACACACATGGCCATGGAGGATGACCAGAGATATGAAGCAACACACACAGCAGACGTGATGTGCTTGTGTGTACACCCTGTTGTACAATGGCTACACATGGTCCAATTATGGCCTTTGTGTAATGGTTATATTGTAGATGTGGAACACTGGACATCCTACAGGCATGTGCACATCTTGTGTAGGCATGACATCAATCCACCACATAAGATGTGTTGAACATCTTGAGGGTGTCACAACATGACAGCAGTCACCTGTACAGTATCCACATCAGCCCACAGATACACTACATTCCCCTTGCTGGTGTCAAACATCAATGTCATACTTGCTCCTCATGTGTTTGTGTGTGTGTGTGTGTGTGTGTGTGTGGCACACAGATGTCACGTGGGACATGGTGTACTGACGTGTCCGCCATGTCTGGCCATAGTTGCCAGGCAGCAGCAATATGGTTGCAGATGTGCAGGGGTGTCATCCGTATACCCTTCAGTGACCTGTGTCACACATTCCACATCATGGTTTAGTGTGCATACACCTCAGTGAAGTGGGTCACATTCCACAGTATATATGTATTGTATCTGAACACAGTCATGGCTATGAACTGTGTCTGTAACTCACACTGTATAGCAATAGAGACACCTCATGATTCCCTGCAATGGCCATGCACATCAGCTAGATGTGCAGTATATCTGTAGGGCGGACAGACAACACTGCATTGGGACACCATTACCCCCTTTGTTTATTTGACAGGACACCATTGTGTTAAACATGTATGCATGTCATTGTACATGTCAGCAGATCACATGTCATACTACATGTGATTGTCAAGGTCATATGCCACACATCAGGCAGGTGTACTGTTAACCTGTGCTGGTCTACATGGTGTAACACAGGGATGTATGCTAACTACTACTATGATTGTATAATTTGCATGCCATCTGCTATGACACATGCATACTGTTGTGTGCAACCCAAGGATGTATGATAACTGCCACTATTATTGTCTGCACTGTATGCCGTCTGCCGTATCACATGAATGTTGCATGCCTTCTGTCATATCACATGCGTGCGTGTGTGTGTGTGTGTGTGTGTGTGTGTGTGTGTGTGTTTGTGTGTGTGTCTATTGTATAGATTGTAATGTACAGTTCTTGTCTACCCTCACAGGTGATGTAGGTGCATTGCCCTCCTGCGGTCCATCTGATGTTAGTGTCCCCACAGACTCTAGCAGTGATGATGAACATATGATTGAGGCACAGGCAGGGTTGTCAGGGGCTGAAACTGTGCCATTGGTTGCCATTTCAGCTATGTCCCCCTCATCCCTGCACACAGATCCCATGCCTGCACATACCACATCACCAGTGGCCATAGAGGAAGGACAGTTGGTGTGTGGTAGCTTGGAACAGGAAAGTGTGGGGGCTATGGAAGGTGTGCCTGCACACCATGGTATCAGCCAACTGACTGGTGGTGCCCCACACAGGCACGTGGCCAGTGCTGCTCATAGGAGGACCTCTGGCCAACATATTCCTGCAAGACAGAGCGCAGCAACTGGAGTCCCTAGACGCATGTTTCAGGCTGTAATGGAGGCACAGGCAAGGGCTGAACAGCACAACAGAGAAGATCAGAGGCTTCAGAGGGCTGCTGTCCATTCCTACATGATGCGCCACAGAGAATACACATGTACAGGTAGTCAGTATGGCCAAAGATCGGGGACATCAACATGGATAGTAGATTGTATCGCCTGGATGGGGGGAGGGGTCTTATCAGTTCAGTATGGTAACATACATCCTCACTCCAGGGACAAGACAGCCATACATATACACACACACACATACACACACTTGGCATTCAGTATTGAATACACCTATGTCACGCACATACAGATACCTCACATGTGTGATACATGCCCCTGCCTATGTCCTGCTTTCTACATTGCAGTCTGTACAGATGTGTACACTAGTGTACAGGAGAATGAGTAACAATTGAGATGTATTCCCCACCATACGTGACATATATGGACACACACGCAACCACACATGCCAGTACTGTGAATCAAAGACCTGCCTAGTTCATGATATGTATGAGAGACTTACAGCAGTATTGCACGTGTTACAAAGTTTACTGAAGCCTCCTTTGGCAACAGTGCTGATATATGTACACGGGACATCTTAACTGTTAACAGGTGTCAAGTGATTTACCTTCGGTGTCACCCTGATCACTGTCTAAGTTGTGTGTTATGTCCTTCGATTACCATTGCTTGCCAGTTACACAGGTTATTGTAGGACCGCTTGTGACACACCTGTGAGCTGTCCTCAGCAAACATCCATCTGCAAAGATGCCCCACCACTTAGTTATTTCCACATATCTGTCCATACCTGAGTTATATCTTTCTGTACATTCAGTAAAACCACAACAGGCACCCAAAGAGGCAGGAGGTAATAATAAAACAAAAGCCTGTAGGTGTAAGCAGCAGCAGGTTTAATCGCATAAACGTCACACAATACAAAGCATTTTCATCCACCAGACTTCCTCAGATGAAAAATGAATGAATGAAGGCTGTGTCTGCTTATATACCCCTCCCAATTTAATTAATAGTTAAAACAATTATTTAATTGACACCAATTAAATCCTATAACTAAAATGTTCGTGACAACCTACCAACTTGCCACAAATACAGATGAAAATAGATAAAAACATACACGTTTTTTTAAAAAGAACTTTAAAATAAATATATATATATAAATACTAAAACCATCACAATGTGTTGGACAGACAAATAAACTTGAATCAAAAACCAGCAAAAGAACTTGCAAAACAATATATGTACTTATTTTATAGTTTTGTAGCTCTCATTTTTAAAATAGGGGCAATGGATATGTATTCATTCAGCCCTGGGAATCTATTGGCTTCCAATAACAACTGCCAAAATATTTCTCTCACCTCTATCCTATTTTCCCATGGGACCCCCTCACATCACGTTGAACCTTCTCTACAACAAAGAAGCCCCATTTTGCTTGGGGACATTTCAGTGTATGTTTAAACAAGGTATTTTTAATGTCTTCAACTCTAATAGCATATAAATGCTCATAAATCCTCCTTCTGAGTTTATGAGTAGTTTTTTCCAATGTAAAATGCACCACAGGTTTTGCATGGGGCTAAATAAATCAAGCCTTCACCATTACAATTGGAAAAACTACTACTCTGAATCTGGTAGTCTCTTGACAGGATGTATACAGAATCCTGTCTAAGTATATATGGGCACTGGGCAAATGCCCCACATTTGTAGGTTCCCAATTTCTTACATGAAACAGTAGAACCATTATGCTTCAGCAAATCCTTGAGGTTCCTGCTTTTTTGTATGTGAATCCTAGGGTGTTGGTAAACAAAACGTCCAACTCTGAATAACACCTAAACCTGCTCCAATGTTGAGTAATAATGTTTTTAACCCTAGAGGTTTTCTGATTATAAAACATCACATAATTACCCCCAAGGTTTCTGGATTTCATCCCTGGTAACATCACCCCTGGTTGTTGTGTAGTACCCTGCACATTTATTGGTGCTGTCACACTTGGCTAGTCCCCCTTCCTGGCTACCACTCTTATTTATCTCGTGCCGTTTGGGGGACCCCTGTAAAAATACCGCACAGGGGATTTGTGCCTTAACCTATCTAATCTCCTAAGTTCAGGGAATTCAATATTGTTTGAATCCTGATGTTCCCCCATCCCTGAATCACTGTAGATCACTCTATGGTCCATAGAGTCCCAGGCATTGTGTCCCCCTGGAGGAAAAGAAGAGGAATAAGTACTGTGTTGTGGTCCAGATTTATCAAAAAAATTGTTATTATTTTTTCGACCAAATTTGTCATTCTTGCGGTACAGGTATGCTTTTTTCTGTTTGTAATCCCTCAAATCCCTATCTATTTTGCCACACTTCCTTTTAAAAATAACATGACATTTTTCTTCCACCTGTTGTCTAATAATAAAATATTTTCTCTTCTCATTTTCAACAGAAAACATAAGATCATTAGTCACTACTTCATTAATGTATTCTATCTCCTGATATACTTGCCCCATAATCCTTTCATTTTCTTTAATCAGGGCTTTCATGACTTCAAAACCACTATGGTCAAAAATACTCAACAATTCTTCATGAAAGGGGGAGCCTTCCACTACATTGTTTGGAAACTTGTAAAAACGCAATCCTTTGGGTACTATACCCCTTTTGATACAGTCATGCAAGTAACAATTGTCAATACCCAGCGTTTTATGTTTATAAATTAAATCAGTGAGTTTTTTAATATTGGCTCTATAAGACACTTCACTGTCTTTCTCAGCATCCCGGTCGTTAAATATAAAGTTATTATCAGTACCTTGGTGACTGGAAAAGGACTTGTAACTAACAAGCCATGAAGCCAAAGATGAAGTATCTGTCCACTCATGCACTCCATTGTCGCCATTAGCCATACTATCAGTCATTCCCATAGGAGCATGTCCCTGAACACCACATTCCCCTAAAAGGGAGGAATGTTCATTCGGACCTTGGTCCTGGGAATTCAATGCCAAATGATTGTAACAAAATTTAGTTGCAGCTCCCTTCTGTAATGCAGCCTCACTTCTAGTGCCCCTTGATGGCAAACCGGAAGAAGTTGCTGTCACTTCCTCTACAGGCACATCAGCCTGTCTGCAATCCAAATCAGCT
Source organism: Protopterus annectens (assembly GCF_019279795.1). NCBI lineage: Eukaryota > Metazoa > Chordata > Ceratodontiformes > Protopteridae > Protopterus > Protopterus annectens. The sequence continues at coordinate 604,753,586 of NC_056730.1, read as the reverse complement.
TCCTGATTGCATGCAGTAGTGGAAATGCAATCCTTCCTGTGGGTAGACCTCATAGGGTTGATATCAAAAGAATTGTCTTTACCTCACTGAGAGTTACCAGTCATAAGCAAAATCAATTGGGTAAGCTGCCCCTCCACACGAGACAGGCACGAATCCAGGTCAGTACCTTGAACTGCTTCCCCATCCTGGAAGCTAGCCTCCACCTCAGACACCTCCATGTAACAAGTAATCCAAAAACTCCAAGGAAAGGGTGCCACAGAACCAAAAACCAGTAAAACCACAACAGGCACCCAAAGAAGCAGGAGGTAATAATAAAACACAAGCCTGTAGGTGTAAGCAGCAGCAGGTTTAGTCGCATAAATGCCACACAATACAAAGCGTTTTCGTCCACCAGACTTCTTCAGATTAAAATGAATGAATGAAGGCTGTGCTTGCTTATATACCCCTCCCAATTTAATTAATAGTTAAAACAATTGTTTAATTGACACCAATTAAATCCTATAACTAAAATGTTCGTGACAACCTACCAACTTGCCACAAATACAGTTGAAAATAGATAAAAACATACACATTTTTTTAAAAAGAACTTTAAAATAAATATATATATATAAATACTAAAACTATCACGTGTTGGACAGATAAATAAACTTGAATCAAAAACCAACAAAAGAACTTGTAAAACAATATATGTACTTATTTTATAGTTTTGCAGCTTTCGTTTTTAAAATAGGGGCAATGGATATGTATTCATTTAGCCCTGGGAATCTATTGGCTTTTCCAATAACAACTGCCAAAATATTTCTCTCACCTTAACGTATTAACTGTTAACAGGTGTCAAGTGATTTACCTTTGGTGTCACCCTTACCGCTGTCTAAGTTGTGTGTTATGTCCTTCAATTACCATTGCTTACCAGTTACACAGGTTATTGTAGGACCGCTTGTGACACACCTGTGAGCTGTCCTCAGCAAACATCCATCTGCAAAGATGCCCCACCACTTAGTTATTTCCACATATCTGTCCATACCTGAGGTATATCTTTCCATACATTCAGCTTATGACCATATACAGTTGGCAATGTTGAGGCTGCATTGCAACTGCATGATGTACTAGGATACACGTCACCTGCATACATCAGCAACTGCACATGCATGGTATCTGAACACACACCACTACATGTACATGTGTGTAGGTCCTACAATCCTGTCATTTGGGCATGTTTGTAGGCATTGCAATTGGTGGACATGTGTAATGACATACATGATACATGGACTGTTGTATGATATGATAGGTGTAATGGGTGACCGGTACAGAGGGAATGTTATCTCTGTCAACATTGATATCACACCTTATGTACTGTTAGCATTCAGCAGCCATGGACCTACATTCCATGTGCATGTGTGTAATGGCTGTAGCCACCTGTTTGCACAAAGGACAACAACAGCTATGCTATTTACATGTATGTTTTGTGTGTGTGTGTGTGTGTGTGTGTGTGTGTGTGTGTGTGTGTGTGTGTGTGTGTGTGTGGCATGTACATACCCAGGGCAGGTACATGTATGTCATATCCAAACATGAGGGTGTGTACTGGTGTACAGCAACAGTCATCTGCTAATGCTGTAAATAACCAAGGCCCCCAGTATGTGTACAGCTGACCTGGTTACAGACAGTGGTAACATTGCATTGCATAACACATGATGCAACTGTGTCAGTACATGGGTACTCTCTACAGTTGATGTCGAGCTTGGTACAGTCCACTGGTCAAGGGTCACATGATGGTGTAATCTTTTATGTCCTACAACATGTATGGATGCATGTTGTTGGTCCGAGGGCATGGTGGTGTCTGAGGTTTACATCCTAGAATGAAGCATGTGACACTGTATCCTGCACATGACTCATCTGTGATACCTTTCATGGGGATACCAGTCAGTACATGTGAGTGGCCTCTATGTATGTGGGGACACCACCACCTGGAGCGGTCTGTACCTGTGTTATGGCCCACATGTCTGGTTCTGAGGCATATGGTGGTAGCGCTATTGTGCACTACAGAGCCATCAGCCAGGTGTTCCTCACTGCACAGATGTCAATACCCCTCATTGTTGGATCTACAGTGAGCAGCTGTGATTATGGATGCTACACATCTAGCACTGGTTAACATAAGCATACAATGCAGTTGTCCTGTAGGTGTCAGGGTGTTATCCTGTGTTTAGGACATTTGCCTTGGAATGGCACTGTATGAGTGAATGTGACTTGGGTATTAACCCCACTCCCTTGAATCATGGATGCATGTGATATGTGTCAAATGCCTGTCTACTGTCAGTCTATCACTAAGCCATATGTGAGTTTAAACTGCAACACCATAGGCTGAATGGGTTGGGAGGTCCCGGCAGAAACTCCTGTCCCACTTCAGCTGACCATGGCACTGGGCACTAGCACATCTGGGGCCCATCCTTAGACATCAACCTCTGCTGGCTCTGCACAACCTTCTGTGGTACCACCACTGAGGATGGAGCATGTCCCAGAATGACAAACATTGGACAACCTCGTACTTACAGCAAGGCATTGGCTCATTGTGTTGTTCAAGCAATTGCCACCTCTAGCAAAGCTCATTGTGTTGGTCAAGCAGTTTCCACACCTAGCAAGACATCACTGCAGGTGGTGATATTGGGCTTAGTATAGGATAGTACATTTAAGGTGATGGATAGCAGCAGACGTTGTGTAAAAGACCGGTGTCAGATATATGTAGAGCAGCGTTCCTGCTGACAATGACAACTACTAACACCAGAGCCCATTACAATGTGTTCTTTACGTCTACCTGTAATAGCATGGCCACTGTGGCCTTCCGTATTTAGAATCAGAGTGCATCCCAGACAGCCCTGTGCTACTAAGTGTATGAGCATGCCCAGTATAACCTTGTGTAGATGGACACATAGTGCATTCCGAACAGCCCTGTGCTACTAAGTGTGTGAGCATGCCCAGTGACACCTTGTGTTGGTTATGTGCCTCTGTGTATGGGCATGGCCATTGTAACTCTGTACAGTGATAGTAGTCGTCCATTCCACAGATGGGCATACTCCAGGTCAGGATGAAATCCTACTTTAAACACACAGGTTCACAGGTATGTACATCTTAACTGCCAGCATCCCTGTTGATGTCCACATTCCTAGAAGGTCATAATGGCAGCCTTGAAATGTGTAGTCTGTGTGCCGCAACTCGTAACTATGTAGTATTGTAATACTGATCTGTAAATAGGCATGTGTTCCATTCCCACAACTGGTATGTGTGTATATGTTTGTCAGAGGACTGAAAAATGCTTTTAGACTGCTCACACTCCATACAATTCTTATACCCACCTTTGGCAGGGCTGATGATGTCACCCATCTACAAATACACCTCTGGTAGTGCTGTGTCCCAGTAATCTTGGTAGCGCATTCTGTAACTGCGTAATGCTGTAGTGTAATAAAGTAGTTAGGTCGGTGTTCTAATCCCGGACTTGGTGTGCGTGTGTTTGTCCCCATTTGCCTGAGGACTAAGTAATGCTTTTAGATAGCTCACACTCCATACAGTTCTTATACCCACCTTTGGCAAGGCCGATGATGCCACCCATCTACAAATACACCTCTGGGAGTACTGTGTCTCAGTAATCTCAGTAGCGCATTCTGTAACTACACAATGCTGTAGTGTAATAAAGTAGTTAGGTTGGTGTTCTAATCCCAGACTTGCTGTGTGTGTGTTTGTCCCCATCTGACTGAGTAATGCTTTTATACTGCTCACACACCATACATTTCTTATACCCACCTTTGGCAAGTCTGATGATGTCACCCATCTACAAATACACCTCTGGGAGTCCTGTGTCCCAGTAATCTTGGTAGCGCATTCTGTAACTGCGTAATGCTGTAGTGTAATAAAGTAGTTAAGTTGGTGCTTTAATCCCAGACTTGCTGTGTGTGTGTGTGTGTGTGTGTGTGTGTGTGTGTGTGTGTGTGTTTGTCCCCATCTGCCTGAGGACTGAGTAATGCTTTTAGACTGCTCACACTCCACACATTTCTTATACCCACCTTTGGCAAGGCTGATGATGCCACCCATCAACAAATACACCTCTGGGAGTGCTGTGTCCCAGTAATCTCAGTAGTGCATTCTGTAACTGCGTAATGCTGTAATGTAATAAAGTAGTTAGGTCGATGTTCTAATCCCAGACTTACTGTGTGTGTGTTTGTCCCCATCTGACTGACTAATGCTTTTAGACTGCACACACTCCATAAATGTCTTATACCCACCTTTGGCAAGGCTGGTGATGTCACCTATCTACAAATACACCTCTGGGAGTGCTATGTCCCAGTAATCTCAGTAGTGCATTCTGTAACTGCATAATGCTGTAGTGTAATAAAGTAGTTAGGTTGGTGTTCTAATCCCAGACATACCAAGTGTGTGTGTGGGTGTGTGTGTCTGCCTGCGTGAGACTAGTACAGTGCTTTGTAGAGTATGCACTCTCTGTACAAATCCCATGACCACCTTTGTCATTCCTGCTGTTGTCACCCACCTGGTATACACCTGTAGGTGTGCCACAACCCAGTGTTCACTGTAGCGCATGCCCTAAAAGCATATTTCTGCAGTGTGATACGGTAGGTAGGGGTTTGTAAACAGGACATGGCAAGTGTGTGTTTGTCTGTCAGAGCATGTGTAGAAGTGGCCATGATTATCTTACCATTGGACATGTTTGGGAGCAGATTTTGTAGTTTTTATAATGGTGTCCATCTTATGACACATTGGCCACCTCACAAGGAGTACAGCTGTCAGTCAGCCACGGGACTGTCTTGGCAAGCCATACCCATACATCTGGCAAAAGGCCTGGTGAACCAAGTATGCAGCCCTACTAGTACCTGGTATATGTCCCGCACCCATGTGCCATGCACGAACAAACTTGCCTAGGATATCCCGCTATGTTGCTAGTACCATGCACATTGATAACAGATAGTAGGCATGGTGTGAATGCAGTGGCCTGTAGAGGACATGGCACCCTGTACAGTGGTACATAGGCACATATATGCGGACATTGTGCCTTCACTATGTTCCACATTGAATGCCTGCAACATATATGGTGCCATCAAATGTGATCCACAGAGGGCAGACAATGTTGTACACATGTGTCCTGTATGGACCCATGCCACTGACACCACGGAATACCTGTATCATACTATCAGTGCAGGTGCAGGGTTGACCTGCTCACTATAAGCAGGTTTCGCCACACCAGGCCAGTATTGGCATATCTGGGGATAACAGGCTGTGTACACAAAATGTGTCTGCCAAACCAGGTACACCTGTACATGTCACTGTACAGTATTGTGGGACATGCACATCCCAGGCAATGTCCATGTGAAGGACTATCAAACACAGACATGGCATGCATTGCAAAGCTATGGCCATGCACATTGGTAACCAGGATGTCAGGCCAGATAATGCAGTACCCATCTGTATGAGACATGGCAGACACTACACCCCTGCACTGCACACCATTGTTGGGTGATGCAATGCCAAGGATTACCCCTCACCCAGCCTTGTACAGCCATCTTGCATAGCCAACCACTACACACCCATGAAGCAATGCATACCTGCATGCCAGTACTGGCACCTTGTGTCTGCATGTGGGTTGTGATGCTCCCAACCACAGTCACTCCCAGTATAATGCTCGTTAACATACCAACAGATGTCAAGCACTTTAACATGCCCTAGCACATATAACCTCCAGATATTCCCTGTGGTGCATGTAGTCCTGTGCATTCCTGCAGTCTGGCAAACTAAGTAGTTAGGTTGTGTTTTTGTGGCACTGGCAAAGAGTGTCAATGTGTGTCCATTAGAGAGTGTGGTTGTGGTGACAATGGCATCCGTTCACATGGACAGCCATGTGTTCCACACCTGATGTATGTCTACTATATCTCTGTTGCAGATGTCACTTACCTACACACATATATGTTCTTACAGCACAGCAACATGTTGCCTTTGTGGCACATGTAGTAATGTCATGCACATGTAATAGTAATGAGTAGTCAGTCAGGGGATTGACCCCTGTACTGTTTGGCGTGTGACAGAAGATGCTTAGGGTTAAGTCTCCAAGCCCTTCCCTGGTGTACTTTGCCTGTCCCACCCACACACTGTCTGGTGGATATGAAGGAGTACACCTGCACACCAGCAGCTTGTGTATTGTAAGTGATGGACATGGTCAGGTGATGGCCTCTGCACCTACTGCAGTCCTCCTCTAGCTGATTGCATGTGGTACAGCTGTGATGGTGTTCCCATAGCCATCTGCATGATAAACACAGTACACTATCTAGGGAAAACATGTTGTTATCTGGCCATGACAGTCTCTGCGAGTGGTACCTGGATGTGGTGTTCTGACACGGCATCACAGATGATATCCGGATGTACCTCAATCATTTTCCACAGTGGGAAATAGCCTAAAGACAGGAGGGTGATGTGCCACACATGATTACAGCATGTAAGTGTAGCTATGCTGCATTGAGACTACTGCCTGTTTAACATGTGTGTGGTAATGGCTATTCTGCATGTTATAATACAGACATGACAGTACTCTGCTCATGAGGGACCCCCATCTGTAGGGCCATCTGTGAACTGGTCAGTGTGTGCAACCATTTGTTTCCTGTGTTGCACACTGAACACACATCTGTGCTCAGCAGAAGCATGGTGTGAGGAATGCAGACAGTACATGATGATAGGAATGTGTTACTGCCATCGCATCCCTGACTGGACATGTGTCACATGAGACAGTGGTATGACAGACACTGTCTGGGGTTCCCAGTGACAAGCCAATAATGGGCAACTGTTCATAGCTGCGGTCCCACATCTACTACACATTGTACAGATGGCATGCAGTATATATGCATGTGCTGTGCTCCCTCTGCAAATGTATACCATCTGTTGTGTTGGTTTGATGGTGATATCTTTGCATACTGTTGTAGGTAATCCTGTATGCTGTTGTGTTGGGTTGATGGTGTTATCTATGCATACTGTCGTAGGTAATCCTGTATGCTGTTGTCTATCACTAAGCCATATGTGGGTTTAAACTGCAACACCATAGGCTGAATGGGTTGGGAGGTCCCGGCAGAAACTCCTGTCCCACTTCAGCTGACCATGGCACCGGGCACTAGCACATCTGGGGCCCATCCTTAGACATCAACCTCTGTTGGCTCTGTACCACCTTCTGTGGTACCACCACTGAGGATGGAGCATGTCCACCCCCAGGAGCGGGACCAGACAGGTCTGCTGTTGTGCAGTCCTGGACATATTGTGTTGGTGGCTCACTAAGGGGTTCCAAAGCCAGATACACCAGCTCAAGGGCGGAGTGTCACATTTACAGGGTGATGCTGCCCCTCCTGGACAGCCCCCAGCACTGCCTCCTTTGCAGCTGTTTAGGTGCAGTGGCAGTTGCCCATGGCTGGGGACCTCTGTCCCACTTTTCTCATGGGCTTGTGAATGTCGAACATCCATCCCCATCCAGGGTGTATCCCCCCCCCACATGTGTCATATACCAACCCTGTATGCTGTCTTTTCTGTGATCCTATCTATCCTCCATGGCCATACCTACACTCCTTCCCCTACATCTGACCCTCACCTACGGAAACATAAGGCCAATCGGCTCCTAGAACAACATCTACCCTATACATAGCTGTCCATTACACACATGTGCCCACTGGACACATGAACCCCTTGTAATATGCATCACAACATACTCCTGTTATCCTCACCCCTGTCCCTCAGGCGCACGATACTGGTGTGCACATCGCTCTTACATGGTCCAGGTACACATGATGAGGATGACCCCATTGTACACACAACACTACTGGTCCCTCTATGGTTACCCCATTTACCTTTATCACGATGATGATGTTGCACACAGCACCTTGCAAGAGTACTGTTCATACACAATGATTAGACAGGTACTGTTGTGTTAATGTACATTACATGCACAGAGGGATGTAAACGGCCAATGTACAACTATTTGTGTGTATGAATGACACATGTCTGTCTGAGGGAGTCTTGAGATCACATAGAGCAACACCACTACATAATACAGGCGTCAATGGTGTTTCCTGTTTCATTCATTTGTAATGCTTTGTTGTCACATGGTATGTTCCTGATATATCTCTATATATGTATGTACCTATATGCTGGACATAAACACTCACATATACATCTACATGATGGGATACATTCCTATACTGTTGAATGACTGCGCTGTATGATGTGTTTGTGGTACTGTCCATTGTCTGTATATCTGCCATGGTGTATTGGTAATTCACATTAGCTGTGTGTGCAGGGTCCTGGTTCTGACCCTTGCAAAGGACATTTATTTAGTTGCAGGGCAGAACAAGCCCATTGGATACGGAGGGAGTAAGGCACATTAAAGCAGTTGGGAGCAGGTGCGCATGGGTTTGCACAGTGTTAAGCACTGCTGAACCCTGGTTACAGCATCTTACACTTGGTTAGCCTCTACATTGCTTTACCAGTGCAATACTCGCATACTGGTAGCCAAACACGCTTACACCCGCTTGCTCCAGCACTTGCAAATGCACCGACATTGGTGCTTGCATCTGTCACTCACAACCCTGGGTGGGAGAGAGGACCACAATATTACCTTGTGATGCCTATTACATCAGACTACATGACTACAGTATCGGGAATGGCTGCCCATTAGGCGACGGCATAGCGTTCGACTGTACGTAATCAGTGGCCTATCCAGTGAATTA
>NC_056730.1:604667330-604739830 GCF_019279795.1 Protopterus annectens | reverse complement strand
GCTCTGAACCCTTGCTGCATGTTGACTCACTCAAAGTATATTCAGAACTCCAAAGGCTATAGTCCTGGCAGATACATGTATTTGATTGTCATTGTGTTCATGTGGTCATCCGGGTTTAGGCTTGTCCGACTGGCGACGGGGACTGCCCTGTACTTAGTTGAAAGCAAGACTTAGCACGGGGACATCGTTAGGTCCACTTTTAGTGTCCTACCTGTGGTTGGGGATGCAGAGGTGTGCTCACCTCTGGCCATCCTGATATATAACAGCACTAAATATTACGGGGGGTTCCGTTGCTGTTTCCCTTCACATTTGTTATGACTGCTATATTGTGACCATGTTCATTCTTCATATATATATATATATATATATATATATATATATATATATATATATATATATATATATATATATATATATCGGTCTGTACATACACATGCATATACACCTACATGCTTATTTACATTTCTCATATTGTTGAATCACCACCACTTACCGTCACTCATACACGCTTGCATACCCGCTTACGTCTTGGGTTGCCACCTTTTCAAATGGCCAAAGTTGGGCATTTTCGGGACACACATTTGATTTTACAGGCCGACACATACCCACGGTCAGTACAAAGGTTAGAACTTTACTTATTTGTCTAAAGAAAAGCTTATTCTTGCAGCAGTTTAGTTACTTATTCTGTTTCTTGTAACATTTAAGTATTTTACATACAGAAATAACTGTTTTATGCAACTGTTACATGAAATATGGGACATAATTATTTCCTACAATCATGGGACATTTGCCATTGTATTATTTTTGGTCAGGACACAACTGCCCAAAAAGGGACTGTCCCTCGCAAAGTGGGACAGCTGGTAACCCTACTTACGTCTGCTTTAAAGCACCTTAATCACCCTATATCCGACTGCCACTATGCGAATGTGTAAGGTATATATTCCCAATAATGCACATGGGGAGAAGTGCATCATGGTCAGGTGTTTAATCCTTGGTCATAGGTTCTGCAGGACCGGCTGGAGGCTGAACAGTCTTGTGGACAACTACTGCTCATACAACTTGTGTTCAGATGTCTACACGACTGGATATCCTGTCGTGACACCACGTCTAATGTTTAGAACAGATACTTATCCCATGAGGGATATCCAAAAATTGTGGGGACAGAGGACCTCGATTCTTTTGGCTTTACGAAAATGAGGTAGGGTTATACATGTAAGGGATACATAGTTTGCAACCTGAGACTGCCTAGGGTGAGACTACCTACTAGATATGAGTAGGGGTCACTATGTGCACATATGGCTGTGCCAAACTAGCAGACTAAGTATGGGTGGTTTTGGTGGATGTTCAGGAAGGGGGGGGTGGTGTGCTGTGGAGGGGATGATGGGTATTCAATTATGTATCCAGGTGTGTTGGGGTTGGATGGCTCAGTTCAGGCCAGACCATTATGTGAGTATGTGCTGGTAACGTTTCTGTACATGTGTATCACACATTTTAATGTTCATATGTTTGTGGGATTGCGTTCTACAGTATGGCCTGTCAGGTTGTATTGCGGATGTGAATGCTTGTTATTTGGTTTTCTTTCTGATTCACCCACTGCTCCCTCGTACACCTCCAGTTCACCTATTCTGCATCCAACCCAGTCTCCCCTTGGCAAATTATTACATTACTCGTCACCCCCCACCCCCATATTCCACACACACCATCCATCCCTTTTCTGGTTGATGGCCCATGGCACAGTCAACAGAACACATTGCGTACGCTACATATCTCTGGTACCAATATGGTTGTGGGAATGACCCTAGCATTTTTGATCTTCCACATGCTGTACTTAATGCACATAGGTACACGCAAATACTTATCTTTCATGACATGGTAGGTAGACCTGGGTAATACCCGTTCATCTTTGGGCCGTCCTGACAAGGACGACTTGGACTGTGAATGAGCAGATATTGGGCGAATGCTCTGACCATTGGTAGGGTTGCCACCTTTTCATATGACCAAGATGGGACATTTTCGGGACACACATCAGATTTTACAGGCCAACACATATCCACGGTCAGTACAAAGGACAGTACTTTAGTTTTATGCCTAAATGTAAGCCTATTGTTGTGGCAGGTTAGTTGCTTATTCTGTTTCGTTTACTTGCTTATTCTGTTTCTTGTAACATTTAGGTATTTTACATACAGAAATAAGTATTGTATGGGACTATTACATAAAATATGGGACATAATTATGTCATACAATCACAGGACATTTGACATTTATAATGGTTTTGGTATGGACACAACTGCCCAGAAGGAGACTGTCCCTCACAATGTGGGACAGATGGTAACCCTAACCATTGGGCTAGGGTTAGCAATTGGTGGCGCACTAACACGATGCGTTTCACTTCCACTTGGTATAACTATCAACACTACAATGGAATATGAGCACAGGGTTTTAAATGTTATTTGTTCGAGGGATGGGGACTCAATATTTAGCTACGTGCTTTTGTGTTTACTTTTTATTTTGGTGTTCGCAAAACTGTCTTGTATGCTTTGCATACATTTCAGTATCCACGGACACTGACAGGTGTGATTACTATTAGAGGCAGGCTGTACTAGTCAGCATTTTAGGTTGTGCATATGCAGCCAACATGTTCACGCCTCAGTGCAGCACTTGGACATGCTCCCTGCACTCACGCATGTTTCCTATGCATGTGGCCATTGCGGCAGCGTGCCTTCAATAATATGCATGTGGTGCTGCTGCACCATCCCTACGCCGCATAGTCGGTACAAGGCTAACTCCGTCCTTGTGCCGAGCTTCATGAATCCCGGGGATTGTCTTTAACAATGCATTGGGTGCAGTTTAGTCAAGTACTGTTATGGTCTGGGGAAGAGGCAGTGCTCTCTCCATACCAGTCTGACACGTGTCTTTATTCCTTAATAGGGTAATCATGGGATTAGTGTACATACACAGCAGGGAGTACTTTCCCTTGCAAATATACATTTGTATCACTTTTTAATCTGGCATTGATTTAGCTAACAAATTAGGATGTTGTACCTCATCTTGGCATATTGACAAGTCTGTCTTTTGGACAACTTACACTCAGTGAGATTGTGGATGAGGGCTCAACCTCTGTCCAAAACTCAGGGACAAAGTCAAAAAATAATATGAGACAATGGCCCAAAAACCGAAGATAACAGAAACATAACTGTCTGACATTACTTAGATGACAGCGATCCTCAGCAACTAGTCAAAAACACATGTCTTATGAGGAACAGACCAAAATAATAAAACAAAATCAGAGCCATTTGTGAAATCTATGAGAATTGGGAGCTATCATTGGTCAAAAGGAGAAGATCCTTTCTTTTCTATACTGACATTAGAATAATTTTATTGTGCTGTAACATTCACCTGACAAATAATTAAATTAAGCTTATTATTTAAAGATTATTTTCTTTTTTTCTTAACAGCAGAAGGCAAACATTCTGCAATTGGGTACAGTTCATCATAGATAAGCTTCTATATTTCTTCTAAATGTTATGCTAAAATGATTCAAAAAGTAAGCTCAGGATAGATAGATTTGATCAATTTATGTAATACACTTTTCATTTCTACTTCATGTATCCTATCTTCTAAACATGCCCTTTTAGGGAAAAAAAAACTTCAAGAATACACCAAACAGGATGCAAGACAGATGTTATCCTAGATTACTTCCCTGTATATCATAAAAGTTTGATCCAGTCAACCATTTACACTATATATGGTTTTACATGCAGCACTGAAACACAGCTTTACAGGTATAAATAAAAATAGGAGAGTAATACCACAACAGAAACTTTAATAACGACTAAAACAAATAGAATAAGTGAATTAAAATTGAGATGAGCGCTTTCAGCTTGGCCTTCTTCAGATCTAATTCCCAAAATGAATGTCGCAAGTATGGCTGGTGCAACTGGCCAAAAAGCACAACACAAATCAGAAAAAAGAGGCCAGCACCAGAAAGAGTAGAAATAACCTAATTTATTGTAGTGGCAACACCAAAATCAGACCGGTTTCAGCATAACTGCCTTCCTCAGTGATAAATTAATCTTTGCAACAAAACACACACACGTATATATATATATATATATATATATATATATATATATATATATATATATATATATATATATATATATATATATATATATATATATATATTCACTTTATAACCTCAAAATGCTGAAATATCGAATTTCAGTATCTCGAGACTATAAAACCGAATCCACAAAACACCGACAAACAAAAACCGCGAAACCACATAACCAAAAACACTGCACACACTACACTAAACATACAACACAACACCCACATCACAACATAAACAAAAAAAAACACACATACACAACTCACACCCCCCCACTTATATATACTAACTCCGAGATCGCACAAACACAACACAAAAGCTCACTCACACACGCACATTCTCCAATCCCTCACACACACTCTAACTCCCACTCAAAACCCTTACAAAACACTCACTTACCTGACATAACACCTACACCCACACATGGCACCGCGCACAACCAAAACACAAACCCGGACATTATGTAGTGCAACTTCATAACTGCGAATTCGACATATATTCGACATATGTGAAATTCGCGATTATGAATGTTCGCTATTTCAAACATTCGACTTTATAGCTTTGAGATACTGAAATTCGACATTTCAGTATTTTGATGTTATAAAGTGAACCCATATATATATATAGATATATATATATATATATATATATATATATATATATATATACACACACACACACACACACACACACACACACACACACACACACACACACACACACTGAATTAATTAACAACACATAATTAACAATTAGTCATTGCACAAACAACCTTATTACTAATCATAAATGGTCATTAAGACCTGAGGGGAATAGTCCACCTAACTTTGTGATCCAACTCCTTTCTTTTTTACTTAGTAGGGCATGCCAGCCTAATTTATTTGTCCTATCTCCCTGAATTTTATCCATCTGATAGTATCATCAGCTGTCAGCATTGGCCAGTTCTTCCTTATTATGGCACATATCTGTTTCATATCTTGACTGTAAGTCAAAGTACATCTCATCTCAGATTGTCCACCTTTCATAATAAATGTAATACAGATATGTGCCATAATAAAGAAGAACTGGCCAATGCTGACAGCTGATGATGCTATCAGATGGATAGTTGGTGATACACCTAAATTTTGCTACAGGAATAAAAGGAATCTTAAACAATTACTGTGCAAGGATACTATTATGCAAGCAAGAGTCATGCATGGAGTGAGATGTGGAACCATCAGATGTGGTGACTGTACAGCCTGCCCATATATATTACATGATGGAAGTTTTGAACATCCTGTAACAGATAGATGCTATAGATTAAATAAATATGCAGACTGTAGAACAAATAATATTGTTTATGTGGCTACATGTGCACTGTGCACAAGTTTCTATGTTAGCAAAATGAAATGTCAACTTAGGGTTTGTATGCAGGCACATTTGAGAGATATAAAGAATCAAGTTCTTACTAATGCTTCAAGCAAACATGTTATGTGCAATCCAGGACACACATTTCGATTTGTAGCTCTGCAAATAGTGTATTTCACTGCAAGAAGAGGTAACAAAAAAATAACAGAGTATGAGGAAACAAAATGGGTAGCATATCTAAGAGCTGAAAAGGAGCCAGGACTGAATAAACTACTCCCTTTAAAACCGGTGTTGAGAAGGCGTTGCCTCAGGAGGTGAAATCTGACGGCACACCTTATTTAATGAAGAATTAATTGGAAGTGGATGGAACTGAAGAAGGCCAAGCCGAAAGTGCTCATCTCGATTTTAATACACTTATTTTATTTGTTTTAGTCATTATTAACGTTTCTGCTGTGGTATTACTCTCTTGTTTTTATTTATTCTTGGTTTCACGTTATTCTTGAGAGTAATTTTACTGGTCCCACTTGGATTTTGCGCAGCTTTACAGGTAAATTGAAAAAAAAAACAGATAAGTTCATTATGCCCTGGTCTTTTATATAGCACTAACTCCTCTTCATAACTCTAGTTAGTTTATATTATTTTATATGTTTATTTGTTATACCAAGATTTTGCAAATTTGTTTCTCAGTCTGTTCTTTTTGCTACAATACATTTTTTTTTCTCAATAATATAATATGGCCTACATTCTGCATTTACTTCGAAAGCAGTGCTATAAATCACACTGGCTTCTTATACCAGCTCTGTAGACATCCTTGGTGGCTCTGTAATATGCCTTTTCTCCTCTGTGCCTGCTAACTAACAACAATTTTACAATGGATTCTTCTCATTTGTTCCACTTTTGAGTGACAGTGAATCACAGGAGGCTGTCACTCAGGCAGCCATCAGGGTTTTCTTTGCCATAACTCACAAATCCCCACAGTAGCCTTGATGTGCATAAGTTCAAAAATGCCACAGCCTGCTTGCCTACATGCTTTTGTACATGTACCAACTCCTTCTACAAATTGTAAATTAGCTGTTTGGTGGGTGCTTGCCCTGTCCCTTTCTGCTACCCTTGATGTGACATCTGTCTTATACTGAGTGCTAGTTTTGCAGCATACCAATCTGCCTTTCTTGATCTTGGACAGGAGAGCTGGTGACAGTCATGCAGTCCCCCTCCCCTTGGCTGGTTCTTCTAACACCTGAGTCACTAGATAATCTTGGGTTGTTTGGGTTACAATTAGGACTATATCTACTTTTCCACATAGCTTGCTTTTTCTCTTGCTTATTTTGAATTGTGTGAACAGTAAGCTACTAGAATGCCTTCTATGGTCCATTTAAATCTTCTTTAGACAAAGTTGCTGAATTACATTTTTTCTTTGTGCATAACTGCACTCCCTCTACCCTCTCTCATTACTCTTCAGAATATATTGCTAAGTTGTGAAGTTTCCTCTTACACTTGTGTGACCTACTCATTTGTCAGTAACTGACGTGCTGCATTTCACAGACCTGGCTTTGTACGCTGCCATCAGTTTTCTTGTATTCATTGCGGAGTACAGACTCAAATATATAATGCTGGTGAGACAAATGCCTACATACTGCAGCATGAGATTTTCCTTGCAACGTGGTGGGATGTTGGCTGCTTTTTGTTGCTTGTGATGAGAAATGGATTAATTATGAGATGATCAGAACAATGTTACCGTTCAGCTAAAAAAAGCTGTTGGTATTTGGAGAAAAAAAAATCTCTTGCTTGAATCACCTCTGGACGGGTAGAATTTTCCTTTAAGTTACTAAATGACTGTAAACCCAGCCTTGTGTTTTAGGTCTAAAAATCAACAGGAAAATGTTATGTAATTACCCAAAATGTGCAAACTCTAACATGAAAAGTAATGTATAAAAAAAAAAAGTGTACCACTGAAATGAGCAGGAAACTATTTGCTGTCACACTAAACCAGAAGAGTAAGCATTACTAATAATTTACAAGGATAATTTTTTGCACAACATACCTGAAAGAGATTTTGCAAAAAGTAGATTGAATGGCTCAAACACTGATCCTTGGATTAAGAAATATGTCCAGTAAATCGTGGTTTGCCTTTCACAGGTATAGCTTGTAGCTCAGTGTGACACAAAGGTAATTATCAATTAACTAATTGGAATTTACTTTATGGTCCATATCTGTTAAATTGAAAACCCACTAGCAGAAATGACAGGACCTCAAAGATGGAGAGATTCTCACTACTGTGACTAAGTAATGATGTAAACAATACAGGCGAGCATGTATGTGCAGAAGCATATGCAGATGCACTTCTTCATGACAATACCAGAAATCAGTGGTTACAAATCTGTTTTTTGATCACTAAAAGGAAGTGGAAATGGATGTATAGGAAAGTAGGAAAAGGGTGCAGCAAGCAGAGGAGCAAACACAAGGGAATAAGGGAAGGTAATGGGAGTCTGGGGGGATACACACACACGCACACACACACACACACACACACACACATATATATATATATATATATATATATATATATATATATATGTATATATATATATATATATATATATGTATATATATATATATATATACAGCCATGGCAGATGCTGAAGAAAATGTCAACATAAAGGGAGGGAAATACAACAAACAAAATACAAATGTACAAAAGCAGTAAAACACAGGATAGGAAGAAAGGGGAGGGGAGAAGAGAGTGGGAGAAAGAGAGAGAGCAGTCATTACTCATACATATGTCATATATCAACTGTAACACCATAACATAGATATACAATAGGCACTATAAGTAACACTGCACAATGGCACAGTACATACTACAGCCTGCATTCATAATATTATATATCTATGTGGGAATGTGCAAGCAGGTCAGCAGTGAAACGCCTAGCATTAATGTTGTTCCTGTGTCCTGTGTCTTGCATGTGGCATTAATGTTGTTCCTGTGTCTTGTGTCTTGCATGGCAGTGTGTGAATAATACTGCTACCAGTACAATGCTTTATATTTCCCACCTGACACATGCAGCCTCAGTAAAATGTTATATCAAGTGCATCTTAAACATATCTGTCAGTGCAAAAGTCATTTATTATCCTCCTGAAATGCATATTTATGTAACATGAGAAGTAAATGCAGTTGCAGTTGCAGTAAATAACAGACAATCCTGAGGCTAGGAAGTAACACCTCTACAGGCCAGGAGAATGCTCTGGCACTGTGCTAATGCATAGGTTATGACAGCTACATACAAACTGAATGTGAATATGAATTTAAATAACAACTATGCATACACCTTCACGTGGAAAGCCTTTCCATTCTTCTCTGATACAGGAGGGCACTTTCAATAATATCCTTCAGAGTTAAAGAACAGATAGGTACATAAAGAAATCATAAACTACATGTCCAAGACCATAATATATATATAGTATAATACAAATTAATGAGCAGCCAGCCACTATAACTACTTACAGTGAATCCCAGGTGCCCTTTCTCTGACTTCTTCTTCTCACTGGGTAAGGCAGTCGGGATAGTACCTCCTCAGGTCTCTGTAGTGGTACTTGTACTGCTCACCAGAGTGGGGTATGACAGTGGCATCAGTCACTGCCCTGGCAAGAGTGTGCTAGTTATCCACTTTTTATTGAGGACTTTCATAACAGTCAACAGTCAGGTGATCCCTGTGGTCTCTATGCAGCAAATGCAAAATATTTTACTTTCCTTATGCATCAGTGGGGAGCCCAGACAACCTCACTATGCTTGGAAACTATGGGCATTCACTAGGACAGATTACAGAGACCCTCAAGAAGCCCTTCTGAAGTCAAGCACATTGAATTGTTTGGCATGTGATGCACAACACAACCAGGTTGCTAATGTGTCCAGTTTTGGTGTCACCATTGCTCAGTGCACAAATGCACAGAACAGCATGATGGTGTTAGAGAGTGAGAGAGAGAGAGAGAGAGAGAGAGAGAGAGAGAGAGAGAGAGAGAGAGGGAGAGAGAGAGAGAAAAAGCACAGTCATTATTCATACTTATCTCATATATCACCTATAACACCATAACATAGATATATGATAGGCAAGCAGGTAACATTAGACAATGGCAGCCTACATTCACAATACTATGTCTCCATTTGGGGATGTGCAAGCAAGCCAGCAGTGACACAGCTGGAATTAATGTTGTTCCTGTGTGCTTTGTCTTGCATGTGGTATTAACCTTGTTCCTGTGCCCAGTGCCTTGCATGTGACATTAGCATTGGTTCTGTGTCCTGTGTCTTGCATATGTGTGTGTGTGTGTGTGTGTGTGTGTGTGTGTGTGTGTGTGTGTGTGTGTGTGTGTGTGTGTGTGTGCGTGTGTGTGTGCGTGTGTGTGTGTGTGTGTGTGTGCGCATGCACATGCATGTGTGCCAGAAGTTGGAGTTATGGGCACTGCCTAGGTGTCCTGCAGACACATTGCATATTATACCATCTGCATTACAAACTACTTGGCAGTCAAGGGAGTACAAACAAGGCCAATACACATGCTGGAGGGTGCCTTTCACGTAAACAACACATTATATTAGTGAGATGTGAGTGTGTGCATATATATATATATATATATATATATATATATATATATTTAGATATGTTTCTCTATCTGTGGATCGACAGATATCTATATCTTTATATATGTATGTGTGTATAAATATATATATATATATATATATATATATATATATATATATATATATATATATATATATATATATATATATTGATAGATAGGTAATAACCAAAGGTACTCCAGCTGACTGTCCCAGTGCCAATAAAGGGTTCCTGGCTTATGAAATAAAAGACTCTTGTAGTAGAATGAAAATATATTTAATCAAATCACAGATTACGCTCAGTCATTTCCAGAAACTGGAAACTTCTTCAGAATCATCCATACACAATTTCCTGTTCATTAAATAACCACATCCCACTTCCCACTGGACAATATTTCTTACATCACTAAAAATCCCAAAATTAAAAACTTGCTTAAACACAGGTCTTCACATTCATAAAAATACATAAAAATATATATCAATATTTGCAGAAGGTGAATACATACAAAAAACATATAAAAACATTTTTACAAAAAAACATTTTTACAAAATAAATCTTACAAAAAATATTGTGTTTGTATGAAAAATTGTAAATAATAATAAATACTGGCCATAAGTATCTACTAGCTCTCAACCTTAAGGCAGGAGTTAAAGAAATGTGATCATTTAGTCCCAGCGGGACACAGGCATCTCCCAAAGGGGAGGTGTTTGGGTGTCCAGGTTGGAATTTAGAGAACTTATTTGGTAATTGTGATTAGATTAGGTTCTCTAGATGTCTATCAACTCTACCACAATATCTGTCAGGTGCCTGTGTACTATAGAAGTGTCAACCCCCACTGTCACTGCTACTGGTGAGAAAAGCAGCCTCAGCCTTCACTTCAGGGCTGGATGATGTGCCTTTTGCAGTCAATGTTTGAGCTAGGGAGGTGACCCTGGTAGGCTCGCTTGCAGATGGAGTAGATGATGATATCATTTGTGGTTGACTAGCAGCCCTTGCTGGAGCAATGGGCATAGCTCTAGATATTTCTGCATATAACTACAAAATAAATGGGAGAAAAACAACACCAAATAAAAGAAATGTATCCAAAAGAAAGGATAGTGAAAAGGAGGGCAGGAAAGAGAAAATTAAAAAAAATGCAGCTCACTGCAAATTTTTTTCTCTTACAGCATTATGGGCATTGCACTCAAAACTACAACCAATATCCTCCCCAAATTGCCAATGATGTCACAAAAAACACCACCAAGGGTGAGGTATGAACCCACATAAATCAGTACATGCAGTTTGGAAGGCAACGCCTTCACATGTTGATCTACTTGTACACACCCACTGAAGCCTCCATTCAAGCACACATTAAAAGCATCAACACATATACTGCTACTTTTGAACTACAGAACTTAGAACAGAATTAGCAACTCAGGACTAAACTTCAAATGCACTGTTGTGCAAAAGCTTATATTTGTTGGATACATTTTTTGTTTGTGGTAGCCTTGAGCCGTGAATTGATTGTTACATTGAGTGCTACACAATCATCCTAGATGAAGCAGTAGCTCTGTTTAGGCCAACATTTCTAAAAATACCAAATGAGTCTGCATCTATAAGGACCAACAGATTTAAATTAAACCCAGCTCCATGGCTAACAAAGGAAATTTAACAGCTCATGAAAAAGAGATAAAGCATATAGTACCTGGAAAAAATCGAATACTGATGCCAACAAACAGAAGTAAATCAACTTTGAAATGCTACTAAGATCGAAATCCAGTCTGACAAAAAAATCCTGCATAAAATTACAAACAGTAAATCAGAATAACCCTAAAATATTCTGGTCCACCATTGACAAACTCCTATATCTAGCCTAAACACCCCAGCCTAGCCCAAAACCAATACACTAGGATACTCTATTGCTAATCAATTTAACTCATACTTTGTAAATTCTGTTGCCTCTCTTAAATCCGCAATCTTCTACAACTAGTACTACACTTCCAGACCCTAGAGCTCATTTTCAAGACCTGAAACTGCAACCCATCTCAACTTCTACTATCAGAAAACTATTTAAAAGTTTGAAACCAACCACGCTTGACCCAGACAACTTACCAGCTGATACATCAAAATAGCTGCAAATACCCTGGCTAGACCCTGTGTACATCTTAATAAACCGGTCTATCAAGGAAAAGTATGTTTCTACTCTGTGGAAAAGAAATCATGCATGCTTCCCTACATAAATGTGGAAACTCCATTGATCTGTCCAGTTACAGACTCATAGCTGTCCTATCTCTTCTTTTTAAATTACTTGAAAAGTGTATACAGTCCCAAGTTCTTACCCATATTACTGAAAACTCACTACTTTCTCCTACACAGCATGGTTTCTGTCCACATCACAGCACCACCATTGCACTACTAAACTTTGTTGCAGCAGAAATCAAAGCAAAAACTACAATAAGCTTGTCTCTTCCATATTCCTTGATCTGTCTGAAGCATTCAAAATGGTGACACACCAAAACTTACTATGAAAGATGTCTTCTCTAGACTTTTATAAACTCTCACTATCCTGGTTTAGTAGTTACCTCTCAAACAGAGGACAAGCTGTAAAGTAGCAGAACAACATTTGTTCCTTTCTCCCTGTAACAGTGTGAGTCCCTCCAGGCTCTATATTACGTCCACTACTTTTTAATCTATTCAATAATGACCCACATTTAGCAACCAAACAAGCAACAATCAGCCGATAGGTTGACAATTTCTCAATTATCTGCTCTATCAAAAATATTGTTGAACTACAACTCTCAAGAAGCTCTCTTGACTGAGACTTGGCTAACTGATTCACAGGTCCTCCTAAGCCCCCCAAAATTCAAAACTTATCTTATTCATCTATGAACAGCAATCTGACCAAAAAGATTCCTTTTCAATTCCATCTTTAAACTATGTCATGATAGAAACGAAAACCCATGTTAAACCACTAGAAGATACCATTGATGAAATCCTAAAATGTAACCACCACATAAAACAAACTGTAAAGACAGACTCTCAGAAATTGGGAGCCCTCTGTACAGCCAATGCCTACCTAACAGAGCAGGTCAGGATAAGCATTTTCTTATCTCTTCTCAATCCTACTCTTCTTTATGTAGCTCCCATACTCATCAATTTACAATCTAATCAACTCTCCTTACTTGATCAGCGCTATAATAAAATTATAAAATTTGTTGCTAACCATCATTATAGGACACATCACCGCCTAATACTAAAGTAAATTCAGTGGCTGTAATTAAGGCACTATTTAACCTGTTCGCGGCTTGTCACAACACACAAGCTCATAAACGACCCAGACAAATGTCCAAGTCTTAGCAATATTCTCCAACTCTACAGTCCCAAAAGATCACTATGCTCTTCAATAATACAATAGGTCTTTCAAACTAAACTAAAAGGATCATGCACCTCTCTTGGGATAACCTAAATGTTGCTCTCTCTCAACTTCTTTTCCTGGGCCTCTCAACATTTTATACAGCCTCTCTACTCAATAGGTTTCATACTTCTTCTGGTATAATCACAATCTGGTCTACTGCTCTTTGTACTTCAAAGAACCTCCTACACTTATCTTGAACCACTCGATTTACAAATGTTGCTCTGTTTATTTTCTCCAAGTCTTTTGGGTTTCTAATACCATGATAGGAATGGAACCCATTTCTAAGTCAAAGTATAATTAAAGTTCATGAAATTAGTATTGTTTCAATTTTTAATGTTAGCCAGAAGTACTCTTCGCAGCACCCACAGTGTGCCCAGTATTGACTCCTTCTGCAATTTATATGCAGTTACATGTATCGGTAACTTATCTAAGTATGATTATAAATTATTTTTTGTAAGTCCACATGCTCCTACTACTATTGGAACTGTTTGGGTATCTGTCTTCCACATTGCCCTAATTTCTGCCTGCAAATCCTGGTACTTTATGACGCTGTGTCTCTCTGTATGTAAGACACTGTAGTCATTGGGTGTAACAATTTCAATGATCAATGCTACCTTTGTCTTCTTTTCATGGACTACTATATCTGGCTTTCTCACTTCTATTTTTTGAACTGTTGGTAATAGGTGATCCCATGTGATATAAACCATCATTTTCTATAATGCTTGGTGGCTTGCTCGTATTTTCAATGTTTTTCAGCTACTTCAGTATTACAATGTTTGCATAATCCCCAATACAACAGTCTTGCCACATTATTATGCCTTTCAGTATACAGTCCTTCTGCCATTCGTATATCACAACCAGCAACAAGATGTGCAACTGTTTCCAATTCTGTTTTACAAAATCTACATTTGTCTGTTTCTCCCACATGTTCAATGGACTTTGTAAACCAACATGCACATAGTCCACTATCTTGGGCTGCCAATATTAACCTTTTGTCTTTTGGTTTAAATTCACCTCTCTTAACCATTCCCACATTCAATCCTGATCAACAAAGGTTGATCCAAAGGCTTTCTATACTTGCAACTATATTTATGCATTTTCCACATTTCTTGAAATCTCATAGGATCCTTCACCTTATATTTTTTCTTTTGTTTTTTTTTTGGCGCATTCAGTTGCCGCTAATTTTTATCTGCATTTGGTTTGATTTTCATTCCCACTTGACACTGATATGCTTCTGCTAAACTAAGCAGAGAAGTCATCTTAGATGTATTGTCCTCATATTTTAAAACCTTCACTATGTTTGGGTTTTGTGAGGTCATCAGATATGTATGCAGTCCTACGATTACAGATCTATAGATGTAATCAATTTTGAGGAGGCTCATGCCTCCTTCAGAACAGAGAATATATAGTATACACTGATTTTTATAAATGATTTGATAAGTATAACACATCCTTTTTGTTTTCCTGTCCAACTGATTTATCACCTTTTGGGGCCAGTCAGTCACTCCAAAACTGTAAATTAGGACTGGAAGAACAAACTGGTTTATAGTTTGGACTTTGTTCCTAGATGTCAGTGCTGCTTTCAGTATTAATTTTAGTCATCTAAAATATACCTTACAAAGTTTTATTCACATTTGTTCATGTTTTGTTGTTTATCTTTCACCAATTCCCAAAATTTTTATACACTTCCTCTTGCTTAAGTTCTTTTATATCACATTACTATCCCAGGCTGATGTTTTCTTGGTGCTACAGCTCTCCTGCTTTAAAACAGTGGTTTCCAACCTTTTTATACTTGGGGACCAGGGAAAATAGGAGAAATATTTTGGGGACCACTAAGGCAGAAATAAAAATCATTATTTATAAGGGACCAATTAAAACAGTCGCTGTTTGAACAATGTATGCCAAAGGATACAATGTCTGAAACTTCAGTCCCTTTTTAAGAGGAAGAGACCAAAAAATATGGGGTAAAAATCTGGACATTCTGCAAAAATCTGGACAGTTGAAAGGTATGCTACCTATCTACCTCACACACACACACACACACACACACACACACACACACACACACACACACACACACACACACACACACACACCTACCCATAGCTCTCAACCAAAAAGGGACAAATCCCAGCAGAATCATGGACAAATCCAGAAATAATCAGGGGCACTTTTCATATATTAGCATTATTAACTTGAGACACTGACAAAATAAAAGAACATGAGTGAATATGCATTTTTTAAAGTAAAAGAAGTCTGTCACTCTAATTATTGTCATTATTTATTAAGTGCAATTCATCACCTTTTCCCGAAAGTCACCACTTTTAGATGGGGTTAAGAGGGACAGAGCTAAAATTTCAGTCAAAATCAGGGACAGTTGAGAGGTATGGACCTACCTTCCTCCCTCCCTCACACACACACACACACACACACACACACACACACACACACACACACACACACACACACACACACACACACACCCCATACCGCTCAACCTCTTAGACAAAAAATCTGGGGAAAGCCAAAAATAGTGGTGGGACAAAGGCCTAAAAATAGGGACAAGTTTTAAATATTGCTCTCACAAACATAAAGTTGCTAGAATAAAAGGTATTGTGTTGTCATGGATTTTCTGAAAAATCTGGACAGTTGAGAAACATCTTCCTCCCTCTTTTTACACACACACACACACACACACACACACACACACACACACACACACACACACACACACACACACACACACATATCCCTACCTGTCTACTTCTTACATACATGCACGCACATACACACACATACACACACACACACACACACACACACACACACACACACACACACACACACACACACACACACACACACACACACATCCCTACCTATCTATTTCTTATACACATGCACACCTATCTACCTACCACTTAAACATATACACACACACACACACACACACACACACACACACACACACACACACACACACACACACACACATCTACCTCCTACTTGTTCATTTGTGATTGCATTCAAATTCCATGAGTGTGGAAGACGAAGATGCAAACAGCAGGTCGCACAGACGCAGAAGACAAAAACAGGTCACACATACCTGTTGCATCTGTGTGACTGGACACAAAGGGCATTCTTCTTAAAGAAGACTGCCCTTTAAAAAAAAAATTTTTTTAAATTAAAACTAAGTCTCCTGGCCAGCAGCCTCCCCCTCCCAGCCAACACGGGCCCTCTCCTAGTCAGTGGGCCCTAGTCTTTCATTGACTGGGAAGAAATTTCTGCCAGACCGGACCCTGTCTAAGGAATGGTGGTTGAAAACCAGTGCTTTAAAGGTTGCTTTTGTACATTTATCAAGACCAAATGACTTGTTATATCAAGTGAAAAAAGTTTTGGCCACTTGAGTTATGCTTTCAGTTCCTCATCTGATGAACCATACAGTTTTAAATCATTCATTAAAAGAAGATGAAACATCTTTACACTTTGCTGTTTTTTGGGAGCCAACTTAATGGGTTAAGAACAGGACAAAAAATCACCCTGGAATATCCTCCTTCGAATTTTTATCCCTGGAATAATAATTTGTCCTTTATCATGACGTAACTGCAAAGTGGTCTGCCACTCTTTTCATGGTCACTGTAATATAATTAATCAGTGTAGGGTGTATCTTGTATATTTTTAAGTACTCTTTTTCCATGAATGTGGGATACTGTCAAATGCTTTTTTTAATCTAGCCATGCCATATTTAGATTCTTCCCCTTTTTACAGCTCTCCATTATGACTTGATTTAACAACATATGATCATTTGTTCCATGTGACTTTTTTGTTGTTGCCCTTTTATTCTATTGCCATGATTGAGTTTTCTGCTAAATGACTGTAAACTCTGTTGGCATCAATTCCAGTGTATAGTTTACACGTCATTGGAAGGTAAGTTATTGGTCTATAGTTTTTAGGATAGCTTGCAGGTTCGCTCTTAAGTAGGAGTAATGTTTTTCCTGTTGTTAACCAGGTTGGCATCTGTTTGGGATGTGCATATAAACAGTACTTACTCATGGCTAAATCTTCATGTAAAGATGTTAATTCCTTTAGCCAGAAGTTAGGTACTGCATCTGGACCTGGGTTTTCCAGTTAGGAGCTTTTCTTAACCTTGTTTCAATTTCTCTGGCTGTTACTTCATCCCATTTCATACCTTGTACATTTGGACTTCTTATTCATTCTTTTACTTCTTCTATCCATTTAGTGTTTTTGTTATGTTCCACAGGATCTTCATAGATATTTCACCACAATGTATCTACAGTATTTCTTCTTTTTTTGTGATGTTTCAATTTCTTTTGGCTTGTTTCCCAATTCTCTATAAAACTTTGTTGGGTTATCAATAAATTGCTTATTTTGTACTTTTCCTTTATACTTATCTGCATAGCTTCTAGGTTTTTCTGCCTGTGCTGGTATTTTTAGTTTATCATTTGGGATAGACTCTGCCATAAGGCTTCTGCCATAAAGCTTTATAACAATTTGTATTATATGTCAATCATAAATAATGCCTTTTCATTTTCTTTTCCCCAAATGTAACACTGTACAACATTTTTATTCTACTGTGTACTATTTCCATATCAGGTGTATAAAATATTTATCAAACTGTGGCTAACATATATTGACCTAAACTGTATATATGCTTATTGTCCAAAACGTATTAAGTAGTATTAAATTGTTTACTGTTTACTTATTTGGTTGTGGAGCTTTTCTCCCAGGGCATCTGCTGAAAAGGGCTAGCTTGTCTACCCAGTGGGACCACCCTGGTAAACAAATGTAATAAATAATTAGAGCTTCTTATATGACTACAAACTGCATCAGATGTTTGCTTGTAATGAAATGAATACAATATAAAAAATACTTAAATAATGACAAATAATTGTATTTCAGCTCACTGCTGTGAGAACCATGAAATTAAACCAATTGCACCCCCATGCCCTCCCGGCTTTTTAGCTCAAGAATCAGAGGCAAACACACAAAATCCAGAACACCTTTTAAAAAAAATAGTAGATGTTGCATTAGGAAGACTTTTCTGAAGGGTATGACATCTAAAACTCCTATGCTTGTCATTATTTAATGACTGCAGTCCACATATCTTTACTAGAAAGCCACAGATGTTATGAGGAACAGACCACAAATATGAGGGAGAAAATCAGGGACAGATGAAAACTCTACCCTCTGCACACACACACACACACACACACACACACACACACACACACACACACACACACACACGTGTGTGTGTGCATGCGCGAATGACTAGGTGTGCATGTAATTGTCAATATGTGTCAGTGTGTGTGTTGTGTGTGGGTGACTGCATATGTAGGTAAGACCGTAAATATGTGTCAGTATATATATATATATATATATATATATATATATCTATAGATATATATATATATATATATATATATATATATATATATATATTTGTGTGTGTGTGTGCGTGTGTGTGTGTGTGTGTGTGTGTGTGTGTGTGTGTGTGTGTGTGTGCATTTGTATGCACTCATATGTGTGTGCATTTGTATGCATTTGTAATTGTGTGCATTTGTAAGTGCTTGTGGAACTGCATTGCATGGGTCGGTAGGGAGAATATTAATGTGATTACTTCTACCTGTGATGTGTTCCATTCAGAGACATGCTAGTGTACCTCAAGTAATATTTTGCTCCATGCACCTCTTTCCTGTCTTTGAATCCCTTTTTATCTCACCACTCTGCTAGACCTCCAGTGAAGCGATAATAGGGCTACAGAAATAAAGTCTTTGAATACTGACACAGTCTAAGAGATATATATATATATATAAAATACATAAACTTAAGGAACATGTTGAAAACTGAAGTGTGAGATGTGATATATTTTGTACTATGAGATTAGTTATCAAATTTTAATTTTGTACTGCACAACCTAGACCCTGACATATTCCATTATTCATATTTCTAAATGATTTTGCAGTCTGAGTTACTGTGTCCAGCTCATTTCAATGGGATACAGTAGTTTATATCATATGCTTAAATTATCTTTTGTACAGCATGACTTTTATAAGTGCTGACTAACTTACTATTTTATGAGTGTTTCCCACTCTAGTTCTGCGGTGATTGTTAATACTTAAGATGCAAGGGAAGCTGTTGGTATTATTTTCATTGCATCGTGGAGGTTATGTTAGGATTTGTTAGCATTACAGTTGAATTATCTGTTTTAGGTTTAAATCTTAGTTTATTTATCTAGGATGTATCCATTTCCTGATAATGTAATTTTCTGATTGACTGGCTTTCTTTTATTTTTTACTTGTTCTGTTGAATTCTTTCAGTCTAATATTTACCTCGTGTTCTAGGATTTGATCTGCCTCATATGTAGCACTATGGAGTGCGCTGTCTCAGACTTAATTAATCTGGTCATTGAAACTCTATCAATCCTGGGCCCTCATCAATTTGTCTTTATCATTGGAAGGTTCTTCCTCTTTGACCTCACTAATTTCTTTGAAAAAGAAACTGAAGCAGTAATAGAGGTTATGCAATGCATATAGCATGTCTACACCTGGCGAAGGCCTTTGCCACTGTTTCCCTTGCAAGCATCATTGGTACACCTGTAAATCTGAATATAAATCCTTATTTTGTGTGATGGATAGTCTGGCAGAACCCATGTGGTTAGCGTAACAGGTGTCACTTCTGAAAGCAAAATAATTGCCAGTGATGTACATAGGGCTCAGGTTTGGACCATTTTATATTTGACATATATTTCTCAGACCTTCAAGCCAGCACTTCTGGCGTATGGTTAACTAAGTTTGTAGATGACTTTAAATTGGTTGTTGTTATTCAGTCTTCAACTGACTTAACAATTGTTCCAGCATGGCTTAGACCATCCCCCAGATTCACGAAACCTCCGTGTAAGACTTAATATGTCTTACTCGGAGGCTGCAGTTGAACGGTATGATGTCAGCATGCCATGAATATTCATGAGGGCATGCTGAATCATCCGTAACTCTTACACAGACTGAATAGGAAAGCAGGGGGCGTGTCCGACTGCCGAGCAGTCTAAAAGTCCACGCTCCTGCAAGGTTTTAAAAAGCATAATGTCAACAGACAAGACCGAGTTCACTCAAATGTACTTGCACCCAACACCACACTCCCTGACACTGTAAACCCCATCACAGTTATAAAACATAAAATATTAATTTTATTTTTTTTAAATCCACGATATAGCTGCCCGTATTTGCGCTTGTTTGCACTGGTGCGCCCATTGCTTAACCACAGTTAGCAATTGTGACATTGAAGAGCATATAAGAACTACTTATGCAGTTTAATCCAAATAGCAATAGTGTAATGGTAGAGCATATGCATAAAGAAGAGGCATTCACGGTTCAAGTCCCACCACTCCTCTTCTTATTTATGTTTTAAATCAGTATTTGAAATAATACCAGACATATATGATTAAAATATTATTAAAAGCAGTGAAATGGCCAATGTATCAGTGAACAAAATATATATTTTTAAAGGATCCAGATATGTAATAGCCTGCTGTTAAGCAGCGCTTTACCCAGCTAAACAGAGGTGCCCATAGTTTAATAGCGTTTTACTCAGCTAAACAGAGGTGCCCATAGTTGAATAGCGCTTTACACAGCTAAACAGAGTTGCCCATAGTTTAAAAGCACTTTACCCAGCGCAATAGAGTTGCTCAAAGTTTAAAAGCGCTTTATCCAGCGCAATGTGTTTGCGTGGACGTGCGCTCTGCGCCAACCAGGGCACTGTAGGGCACCGGGGAGCAACGTAGAGCTAAGTTGCTTAAATGCAGCCACACCCCCTAGCCTGTCTAGACAGTAATAAAATAAAAGAATAACAAGGTTTGAACGCAGGACCCTGTGCATCATAATCAAAGTACAGAACCACTAAGCCATGACAGCTTAGGGGAGCCAGCCACTATTAACATACATATACTTAGAAATGGTAGATTAACCATTACTAAGCAGGTCTGCAGTCAGCTTAGAATTCTCAAAAATGGCCAATCACAAAAAAGTGCGGGAAATGCGGCATATTTAAGCCCCATAGGCGGGAATACTCACCATAACTGATTGTAGCTCACATTTGCAGTCAGAATGGCAGGTGCAGGAGAGGGTTCATGCTTCCGAGCGCAGCGTTGGGGCATCAAGGAGTCGAAATACATGGTTTGGCTCCTTGTCCACCGTCATGAGTCCAGACTCTTGCAGGGCCAGTTCCAAGGGATGGAATACAAGGCTGAGGCTTGGAACCGGTTAGCTCATGACCTCACCAGTGCCACAGACGTTCCTCACACCTGTGAACAGGTCCGTCACCACCACGCAGACCTGAAGAGACGGAAGGAGGACCGCTTGAACCAATGGATCCAGGAGGCCTGTGGGATGCAGGATGCTCCATGACTGAGTATGTAGCCATGGAATGCAGTATGTAAGAATTGATAATTGAGTTGGTATAATGGATAGGTATGTCTCAATATCCCTTCATTTACTTTACAGCTGCAGGTGACCGTGCTGCGAATCAGCAAGCCTATGCTGATAGGCTGCAAATGCTGCGCTACCAGGCAGGTTAGTGATTCTTTTGCATGTTTTGTTATATAAAATAGGGGAGAGAGCATGAAATAAAGTGTTGTAGTACAATAATATAGCCATAAAATGGCCTGAATAAGTCCTCTGCATGTACTGTTATATGACAATTCATAGAGCTAGAAAAAGAGCATAGTAACCCATCAAGAAAGGTAACATATGTCTGGAATAAAATCTCTGCAGGTACTGTCATATAACATAAGTGACTGAGCCTGAAAAAGTGTGTTCTAACCCATTAATAAAGGTCTAATCTATCTTGAATATGTCTTCCATATGCACTGTTACAACAAATAAAGGTGCGAGTCTGTGGAAAAGTGTGTAATGTCAGTAATAAAAGTTTAAAACCCGGAGTGTGTGTGTGTCACTTAGTTTGAATTGTTGTTGTACCCTTGCATTATACAAATAGTACTGTTTTAAAAAGTGCCGGCAACCCAGAGTTCTGCAGTCCCATCTAAAGTGGGTGTTGGAAGTGCTAGTAGCTGTGAAGCATATATACAGTCCTCAACAGTCAGTTGCTGGCTGGCATCCATAAGTAAATCTTGCACGCGAGTAGTATGCTAATATGTTCCCCAGAAATGTGAGTGTGCTTCCATAAATGCAGGGTTCTGTACAAATTGAAGTGAAAATGTCATGTGAAAACATCCAATGTAAATAAAGAAATATAAAAGCAATCATGAAATATGTAGCAGTAACATCAGCATCTTGGACAGTTAGTATGTCAGATATAGGTCAAGTATATATTGAACTAGCCAAACCCATTACACAACCTAATGCATGGTGGCAAGTGTAATAATACATGTAGGGAATATACAGTTGCAGTCACTAGGAATGTAGTGTAGAGTAAAAGTAATTATAACATGTTAACTGAGGTTCTTTTCTACACCCTACTGTTTGTGCATAAACCATGCAATTCCACACCTCAATGGGTACGTGTAATCTTAAATATTTTTTGGGACATATGTTCTATTGTTTTATAAATATTTGCATTCATGTTGATGCATGTGCCCTGTTCAAACACCACGTTCATGGTGGATTGTTGCTACCAAACATCCCTGCATGCTGTTGGAATATCCACTGTCGTTCAATATATGCATGTGTTATGCTTGCTGTTCAACTGTTGGAACATTGGTGCATTGAGTTAATGGGAATATTACTGCATACTGTTACAACTAATCTGGAATGCTGCTGTTTATGTTGTAATTAAGCACACCTAATCACAAAACGTATGGGAAGACCAGTCCGAGCTGACCCACCTGTCCCTCCTCAGTTGGCGAGTGCACCTGGCACCAGCAGCTCCGGCGCCCAGCCCGGGCTCCCCTCCTCCGTTGGTCCTGTGCCACCTTTGGGTGGAAGTGCTGCAGGGGATGGGGCTCGTCCCCCCTGTGCAAGCGTGGGTGGAGAAGGGCCACCTGTCACCCTTCGAAGGGTCCAGGCTGTGGTGCGTAGAGAGATCCAGCGTTCAGTCGCTGATCCCGTACGCCAGCTCGAGGCGAGAGTGTTGCATCTCTCGGGTGAGCCTGCCCGTCCTACTCAGCCACCAGCACAGCCACCCTCGGGGCTGTGAAGGTGCAGTGGTGACTGCCCATGGGTGGGGATTTCAGTTCCACTGTTACCACCTGTGGTCTCATGGGCTTGCGATTTCCAAACAACCTTCCCCGTCAATTGTGTTCACCCACCCCATGTGTAAAATTCCACCCCTGTATGCATCTTGTTTGTCTTGTCTGTTTACCTCCCCAACCTACCTCCACAAATATACCTACATCCCCTACCTCACATTCCATTCTCACCTGAAAAAAAAAATTAAAAAAAAGGGCAATCTGTTCCCACAAAAAAATTACGCCCCATACATAGCTACCCATTTCGCACACATGTCCACCGGACATGTAAACTGAGAATTATAATTGGCACTACAACATACTCTGTTGTCCTCACCCCTCTCTCAGGGGTGGAAGGTTACAAATATCACACCAAATTATGAACATATGCACAGCTGTTGCTGGTAAAGAAATGGGCAGCTATGGGCCTTCCCTACACCATTCATGCACATCCCAGCTGGTTTCCCTACTGTCTTTCCCTCTTTGTGCCCCCTTTTTCACCACTTTCCTATCTCTCCATTTTCTTTTCTTTCAAAGAAATTAGCGCGGGGTTAGTGGGAGTAAGCACTTTTAAGCAGTAGTAAGCGGGTTTGTGCGAGTGTGCGCATGTGTGCTCTTAGCTAAGTATTGCTAAGCATCGTGCAAACCCACGCAAACCCGCTTACAACTGCTTAAAAGTGCCTTAGTCACTCTGTATGACAGGGCCCTTGTACTGCTCAGCAGAAAAATAAAATACCCCTGTCAGTCTCGAACCCCAGACCTTGGACTCACCAGACTGCATGAAGTACCACTAAGCCACAGCAAATATACAACAACTTGGTGCTGAAAGAAATATATCATGCATTACAATGAGTGAATGTAAAGGGAAAACAGGAAGGCCATAACACAAAGCTTGTTCTGTGGATCTTTACCAGCAATTGTTGTGGAATTGCATTACATGAGTGTGATAAGAGAAGCAGCCATGCTAGTAGGGAATAATGTTACAGTAGCACCTTACAAACCCCACACAGTATCAGAGCAGGATAAACACTGGCATATTTGAATAGGTCAGAGACCAGACCTCCCAGCTGTGACTGATTTACAGGGATGTCCCTGATTTGCAAACAAATGTTAGCTGTGCCCCTCTGACTCCCTGTGAAATGTGCTAACAGTAGGCAGAAAGGTGGGAAATCCCACTTAATGATAAATGTCAATAAGTGAGAGTAGACACTGCTTGCACGTCAGAAATGGTGTAGTAATACATATGCTCTGAATACCCCAAAGTCTCAACTGCAAAATATCTGAAATATATCACAGGTGTATCCCACTGATATGTACCTTTCCCTGAGGCTGTTCAAATATATACCTGAGAGTATCTGAGGCCTGGAAGTGTCAGAAACACACAGGCATATCAGCCTGTCTGCTGTTACACACTCTGCGAATATCTGTAGAATGAATTCCACAAGCATGCCCTTATGTAGGAGTACAACACAGAAATATCAAAGGATGTAGCCATGTACTGCTAGCAACCACCTGTGACAATGCCATTGTTCACGTGCTGAAAAAACTGGTGTGGTGCACAGTCAGTGAATACTAGGCTAACCTCTGTCTACCATCTGGATATGTCTACAGGTGGGAGCTACTCAGACAGATTACTAGCCTTTATAGACTTACAGGTACACAGCAACTCTGCATGTTCAGCAAGATAAACATCACACGATAATAAATAATACACTCTGCAGTTCTGCACCCCTACCCAAAGGTACTATATACCCATGTAGTCAGGCACAACCAAGGGTGTAGGTAGGCATATACAGTACAGAAATATGTCCAGTTGTCCTGAGCAGACTGTGTTAATGTCAACACAAACAAACCACAAACTGTTCAGAAGTGAGTAATGTACTAATGACAGTATAGCAGTTCACAAACAGTGCATGTGCCTGATATTCATAATTGGTAGTACAACATACTTAGTTGTCCTCACCCCTCTCTCAGGGGTGGAAGGTTTCAAATATCCCACCTAATGTATTGCATATGCACAACTGTTGCTGGTAAAGAAATGGGCAGCTATGGACCTTCTCCACGCCCATCGTGTACATCCCAAGCTGGTTTCCATACTATCTTCCCCTCTTTGTGCACCCTTTATCACCACATTCCTATCTCCCCATTTACTTTTCTGTCAAAAAAATGAGTGCGGGGGGTTAGCGGGAGTGAGCACTTGTAAACAGTAGTAAGCGTGTTTGCACCAGTGTGCGCACATGTGTGCGCTTAGCATTGCTAAGATATGATAAGCTAAGCCAAGCTTAGCTTAGTATTGCTAAAATACAATAAGCTAAGCTAAGCGTAGCTTAGCATCGCTAAGCATTGTGCAAACCCGTGCAAACCCACTTACAACTGCTTAAAAGTGCCTTAGTCACTCTGTATGACAAGGCTCTTGTACTGCTCAGCAGCAAAATAAAATACCCTTGTCAGTCTCAAGCCCCACACCTTGGATTCACCAGTCTGCATGATGTAACACTAAGCCACAGCAGATATACAATAACTTGGTGCTGAAAGAAATATAACATGCGTTACAAGGAGTGAGTGTAAAGGGAAAATAGGAAAGCCATAGGAATACATTGCAATAAAGAAATATAACATGCATTACAAGGAGTGAATGTAAAGGGAAAATAGGAAAGCCGTAGGAATACATTGCAATAAAGAAATATAACATGCATTACAAGGAGTGAATGTAAAGGGAAAATAGGAAAGCCATAGGAATACATTGCAATAAAGAAATATAACATGCATTACAAGGAGTGAATGTAAAGGGAAAATAGCAAAGCCATAGGAATACATTGCAATAAAGAAATATAACATGCATTACAAGGAGTGAATGTAAAGGGAAAATAGGAAAGCCATAGGAATACATTGCAATAACTACTGTTGTATGCCAGTTAATTCCCTAATTCCAAAAGAAAGTACATACTCCCATGTATCCAGTGCTAGCATTAGGAGGTGTGAGTAAACTTACACACTGAGAAGAGTGTACTGGAAGAAGCAATAGTCAGGTTTCAGTACAACATGCATTTCACTGGCTACAACCCACCTTCAGATATGAGACATATACCAACCTTCTGATTGACATAACAGTGTCCACAGCAAACAAGCATGGTCCCCACCTTGCAAAACTAAAGGCCTACGCCTACCTAACCTATCATTTTATAGCAGTGTCCTGAAATCACAGTGAGAACTGCAATTACCACACAACAGGCTGCATGCAATTACTAAATGGCAGGCACCAATTGGTGCAGAGGCCATCACATGCACATGTGCAGATACCTACAAAAGCAGCCTGTACTTACTGTCCACACATGCAATAATATCATTGCAGCAACTGGAGAGAGAGAGTGAGAGAGACAGACAGACAGACAAACAAACAGAGGCAGTTGGAGACACCAAACCAAAAAAAAAAAAAACACATCAACAGGTACAACAGACAGAGGTGAGAAATACAAAGGTAAGGTATGTAACAGATATGTATTTGTCTGGCATCCGAATGATGTGTCTGAAGGGTACTCTACATACTGTGAACCCTCCATATGTGGTAGCAGTCCGTATCTATATGTATATGCAGATGTGCATAGGGCAAGGGACATACTGCAACTGTTAGTGAAGGCTGGACATATATATGTAGTTGAAGGTTGCTATGTGCACATATCTATGTAGGTTGTAGTGTGTGGCATTGAAAACAGCAAGCAGTGCAGGTATATGTCATGTGGTGGTTAAATGCTGTGGGACTGAGTTACAGCCAGTGAGGTCTGCTACAGCTATACGGCCTGAGGACAGCGAAATGCATTCTGCACAACACTGTGCAATGTTATTATATAATTGTATGTCTCACAACTGTTTCATAATTGATATTCCCACCATGAAAGGTGGGCAGTATATGTGCCTATATGTGCATGTATATGTCAACAATGGATGTTTACAAGTATGTGTGTGTGTGTGTGTATATATATATATATATATATATATATATATATATATATATATATATATATATATATATATATATATATATGTGTGTGTGTGTGTGTGTATATATATATATATATATATATATATATATATATATATATACATGTATAGATATATATAGATATATAGATATATATATAGATATATAGATATATACAGATATATATGATATATATGTATATATATGGCTATATATAGATATGTATATATATATATATATATATATATATATATATATATATATATATATATATATATATATATATATATATATATATATATATATATATATATATATATATATATATATATATTCATTTATATATATATATATATATATATATATATATATATATTTAGTGAGTGAGGGAGACACGGGGTCAGACATATTGCAACAGGTGCCTGGTGACCAAGGCATGGACTGAACACCAGTGTTGATACTGCAGTGCCATACCCCATTCCAAAACACTGTACCCACTAACTACCAGATAGTTGGTTGCCTGCCTAACACTGAAGGTGTCAGAAGGGAACATGGGACACAGGTGGACAGTAGCCTCCCCTTTGATATTCACATTGCCACACTAGTCTTGTAATCTGTCTACGTGGTACGTGTCATCACAAATGTTGTGTCATGTACGGAAGTATAGGTCAGTGTTCCTCTGTACTCATCACAATGCCCCATGTGGTATGTACCTCACTTGACAATTACAGCAA
The DNA here is from genome assembly GCF_019279795.1 of Protopterus annectens. Classification (NCBI taxonomy): domain Eukaryota; kingdom Metazoa; phylum Chordata; order Ceratodontiformes; family Protopteridae; genus Protopterus; species Protopterus annectens. The sequence continues at coordinate 604,711,454 of NC_056730.1, read as the reverse complement.
GTGGAAAGGCCACAGACATACCTCACAAAGAGTAATACTGCCCTCAAACACATACCCTATGCAGACTGACTCACATAACCACTGCTACAGTGCGTTGCATACCGGCCACCCAGAGGTTACGTCTGCCGAACATACAGAGGTATGTCACACCCATAGCATTCAGACAACCATCATGTCAACACCTCACAATCCCACCAGGCTACACGACCTAGGTCCCTAATCTCCGCCACCTCACTAAACAGCACATGGTGGAGGGATAAGCTCCTATTGGCAAATATGCCATACTCTGGAGTAAACCACCCAGCATTAACAAACAAGGCTCCTCAGTAGCAGATGTCATACATACCCCTGATGATTATCTGAGTGATAGGTAACACGCCCTGGGAATCACCTCTGTGTATCCGGTTGACAGAAGCAAGTGAAATCAAATCACATGTGTGTCAAAGGTCAGGGTAGCATATGGCTAGGCTGCTATAGGCCCTAGGGCCAATAGCTTATTATCTACCTATGACACAATGCACACACACATGTACTCAGTGCAATACCTGATATGTGAGGTGGAATGAGTGTGACAGTGAATGTGTGCAAGGTCTGTAGCGGTGTGATAGCTTAGTGTGAGGTTGTTTCTGTCATGGTCGTTTGTGTCCTAGGTGTGAGGCCAGAGAAAGATGTGTCAGTTATTGGGATGCAGACATAGTAGGATGGCATATGTTGTGACATAGTTCCTTGTGTACGACTGTGGTGTCCCATTGTAGGCTGAAGCAATACATGTATGCTCAGTAAGTGGTACTGCTGGTGAATCCAGCTGACATTTGAACTGTTGTAGTACCTGAAGCTGTAGGCCTAAACAGCACAGTATGGTGTATGTTCACATTCTCTGATAACACTGTCTTGTGTGTTTCCTGAAGTCTGCACAGATTACATACCTCAGGCATAGGTATCTGTAAGTAGGGGCACACAGTACTGTAAGGTACACAGGAAATGCTCACCTGTGTCAGCATACATTTGTGTGTTGTTTGAATGTCTGATGTGTGTGTAATGATGCCTGTACCATGTCCACAATCACATGTGTGTTACAGGGTTTGCGTGTGTACCTAGCAAATTGTATACTGTGTTACAGCAGTATGCCAGCTATATTAACAACTGTGCACATATGTTAGGTAGGGGTATGGCATCAATGACTAGGGTGGGTTACTGGTAATACTGTAACTGTACTTCACATTCATTGCAATGGATGACATATTTCTTCATGCATTAGCTTGATATGTACCCCTGTGGCGAGGTTGTGCATTGGATCCCAAACAGTGTGCCGAGTACTGGTGTATACTGGTTTGTTAAATGGACTGTGGCAGGCACTGTCAGCCAGTTGTGGGCTGAGCACTGATATGTGGTATTGAATGTGTTTATCCTCTGACAGACGAACAGATGCTATATATGGCAGTTAACTGACATCTGTACTGTATAATGTTAAGTGTGCCACATGTCTTGCTCACACATATCATTTACTTGTCTTCCAGGCTTATGGCTCATCAAAGGTATACCTCCTACACAGCCGCAGAGGAACAGGAAATACACCACAGCCTGGTTCAGCACTATACTCTGCTGTTTTCCAGGGCCAGCCAGCACCAGCATGAGCATACTGCACTGTGGCAAGATCTTGTTCGTCGGGTAAATGACATAAGCATGCATAACTGGACATATGAGCAAGTACGCCATCACTGCAGTGATTTAATTAGACATGTCTGGTGGTGTGCGTCTGATACCCATAGAAAACAGCTTGCCACAGGTGGTGGGGTGGCCATACATCCCCCCCTCACCAGAGTGGAGGAACTACTCCTAAGTGTGGTGGCTCCTGGCCTACAGCAGCAACAACATCACACATGTGTCATCATGGAGGCCTGAGCCACCCAGCATGGTGACATGGAGCATGCAGGTAACATGCCCTAGCTGTAGACTACTGTTACCTGTATTGTTAGATTATGTATATGTGAGATGTGTACTGTGTTTAGCAGTTGTGCTGCCTATTGTGTGCAATACTAATATTTTGAATAGTATCTGTACACCTATACCTGTTTTTCTACTGTAGTTTAGCACACTCACAGTAAAAATGCCACAGTTGTGGCCACTGACAAACTGTGTCATATTCTTGTAGGTCCCTCAGGTGTGACAGCAGGGCAGACGATACATGCTGGTGAGTGTGTTAACACTTTAAAATTGGTATTGAAATGTGCATGTCATAGGTGAGATGCAAGCCATGTACACATAATGCACCTACGCATAATGCATGCTGTGCATGTTTGCTGTGAGACGTTAAACATCTCAGTAAAGCCAGTAGCTGCCTCAATCACATGTAATGCACAGAGCATCAGACACAAATGTGGCAACACTGTACTACACATTGGATAGGCATAGTTGACACACATGTACACAACATAACATGTTTGTCATACGCAGTACACCTCAACATGCTACACATAGTGTAACTGGGCACCCGCTGCCAGGTCACACTTCAGTATCCCACATGTCATCCACACACCACACATAATATACCTGAGGGGTAGGGGCCTAGCATGGGGCTGTGCAACACTCTTCAACACATAACACAGTCATGTTAGGCAATGCTCCCTATTGGGCACCTCACACACCATTGTGCAATGTGGCTGTGTAATTGTGAACTTAGCCACGGCACTGTAGTTCAGGTACAGCATGCTAGGCGGTGGTCTAGCACACTTTAGTGGCCTTGAGTGACCACATGATGCATGATGATGATGGCTAATGGTACTATACCCCATACAGTTACAGTGACCACAGTACTACACATAGCTGTCATTGCTTTGCACCTCCATGTTGTGTGTGTGCACACATATGCACCGATACACATTATGCATAGCATGTTGTGTGTGTGCACACATATGCAACTATACACAATATGCATAGCAGTCGCATTCTGTACAAAGTGACACATATTTGTCCTGGAATGCTATTGGGTATATAGGTCACATGACACACATTGGGTATGTGTGATGTTTAATGTTGCAGTCATGTACCATGCAATGTCATGGCTGGCACTGGCATATCTGGAATATGACCCACACTCACCATAACCACTGTACAATGGCCATGTCCAGGATTGGTATTCCATCATGTATACATGCACCACTCATCCCGTGTGTGTACATAGCATGCATGTGCTACACCTGTGTCCACAATTATCTGCTACAGACACAGACACTGCAATCAGACATGGAAATCCATGTGACACACAAATAACAGATGCAGCCATGCTATGTATACCTGTGAGTGATGGTGCACAGGACATTGCAGAACTTATAATACTTGCACAGAAATGTTGTGTCCTTGTACACATTGGGTTCCAGGGTGTAGGCAATCACTGAACATGTACACACATGCACCACAGCCATGTACACTGTCATTAACTATGGCGGTCTACACTCACACTGCATGGACTTGATCAACACTTATTCTGCATGCTGACACGTGTGACGTGACTGTTTGCCTTGTGATACTGTCACCCACCTTCAACCACTATTGAGTATGTTTTGGATTGCAGTAGTGTGTGTGTATCTGCTGTAGTGAGGAGTGTGCATGTGTTCCTGTGTGCATGTGTGCATGTGTTCATGTGTTCATGTGTGCATGTGTTCATGTGTGCATGTGTACATGTGTTCATGTGTGCATGTGTTCATATGTGCATGTGTGCATTTGTGCATGTGTGCATGTGTGATAACATCATGTACAGATTGTAAAGTGTGTTTCCTGTCTTACTCTCACAGGTGCAGAGGTTGGGTTGGCTGAATGCAGCAGGGAACCTGAAGTCACTGCCACAATTAGTGGAGATGATGAGACATGTATTGTGGCACAGGCAGGTTTGACAGGATCTGTTGTTGGTCCACCAATTGACAGTACACAGATTTCAACCCCATCTATGCACGCACTCATACTGCCAATATATCCCTCATCACCAATGGCCGTAGGCGAGGGACAGCATACAGTTGGCATTGACCAGGAGAGTGTGGTATCCATGGCACATGCATCCCCTCACAGCAGCCATACCCAGATCCATGGAATGGTACCACATAGGCAGATGTCCAGGGGTTCTCGTGGGAGCACCGCTGGTTGTATTGCCCCTGGCCGACGTGCCCCCACAGGTCTTACAAACTCAGCTATGTTCCGGTCTGTAATGCAGGAACAGGCACGTATGGAACGGTACACCAGACAGGGACTAAGGGCGCAGAGGGCCCATAACACTGCTATCAATGACAGCATCCGTGATCTTGCTGGTGCCATACGTAGTTACACCGAAGTCATTGATAGACACTGGGGGGAGACATTAGATGCCCTCCAAAATGTGTTTTCCATGAGCCAGGACCGTGCAGGATGGCTGAGACGTCGACATGGACATATGCCAGCAACATCAGCAGCTGGCAGTCATCGCGGACGACACAGATCACAGCCACTCCCGTAGTGCCAGTACCAGCTGGGGCTGGCCTGTCCATCGACTGTCCTAGTAGACCACGTGCACGTGGCTCTGGGCAGTCCCAGCAATGACGTAGCTCCAGTCGACATACCTCTGCCTCTGATGATAGTACCCAGTCAGGCTTGGTACCCGATACTGTCCGTAGCACCCCTGCCAGGCACAGGTTCCATGTCCATGCCCAGAGACAATGATCTGTACAGCCTGGCAGGTACAGTCTGTGGCTGTCCCACAACCTCCAGTATATGGCAGCCACATGGTGGAGCTGTGTGCATGCAGACACACAAACATAAACCAAACACCTAGGGCTCACACAGACACGCACACATCACATGAACATTGGCCCATGCTGTACTGTTGTCCCACACACACACACACACACACACACACACACACACACACACACACACACACACACACACACACACACACACACATGTTGATTGGATGGGTCAATGTCGGGCTCTGGCAAACCGGCAATGCACCCTGTGCATATGATGAGACATGTGCCACCTCCTGTCATCTGTAGCACTGATGCAGAAACAGGTTAACACAGTGCTGATGCACAGGGTGACTTTGTAGCAGTATAGCAATGTTAGCAGATTGTCGACAGGAAAGTGTAATGATATCCTTGTAGGTATATCTGAGCAGGCATGGTGCATCAGAGCTATGATTGTCAATGTCATATTGTGTACACCTGTGTTATGTCTGAGTATGTCTTGTTTGCCCATGTGCCACGTGGATGCAGTGTGTAGTGTTGGCAGCATGTGTTAGTAAGTGGACAGTACGTGTGTGATGTGTGCAGTACAGATTTGCAGGTGTACATCTGTGAACATGGTGGGGGTGCATTGTCTGCATGTACGTGCATACTGGACACATGGGATGTGTGACATACCCTGTATTGCAGTGTTAACATCTCCGAGTATCTCTTGGTGGCCAGTATGCATACTACTACAGATATGTTCTAACATGGGTACACATGTGTGTGACATGGTTTGGCACTCTGCTGTGGGTGATACTGTTACTAACTGTCACTGTTTAGCATTCTGGTAGTATACACAAACTCGTCAGCCTGACTATAAACAATTATCACATGATGTACAGACAAGTGACACACAGATGTAGTGAACTCAGTAACAGTTGTATCCTTCCGGTACTATACTATAACAGTAACCAGTGGTATTGACCGCCACCCGTTCCTGGGCCCACAAATGTTTGGCATATAGCCCCTTAGGTGCATGCAAACACACTAGGGATATGTCCATCCACATCTGGAAATGCATGCAGTGGCCTACAATGCATTCTCCAGATGGGACACATATCCTACACAAGGGTATTATACAGACAGATGCCTGTTGTCCAACACGTGCTGCAGAGCTGTAAGCCTACTATAGCATTCTCATCCACATTTACTATACATAGTATCCTGACAGAATCTGGGCATCTTGGGGCAATGCAGCAATTGCCTCATGTACACAGACAACCCTCTTCTCCTACCACCCAACACTACAACCTGTGAGAGATGCACTGATATAGCCAGACTGGAAGCAATGGTCTCTTCACCCATGACTGGACTAGACAGTCAAGAGGTGATGGTAAACATTTGCACCACACCACACTCATCACATAGTCCCTCAAAACCTACACCACCATAACACACACATAGAAACACAAAACACACACCTACATTCGTGGAGCCTCTCAATAGAAACCTGCCCGAGCATTAGACACATCCGAAGCATAAACGCAAGCAAACTCCACTCCCCAACACAACCCAAATGACACATAGACCACTAACTCAATGCGCCACCCAAACACAGCCCATAAGGCATAACAAAGTACCCAACAGTCTAGCCATAGTTGACTCTATAGTCAGGCACACTGATGTTCCACTCACTAGACTAAACAAGGAGAAAGTTACTGTCAGCTGCCTGTCAGGTGGCAGGATCTGCCACATAATGCATGCACTCAGGTCGCTCCACAATAAGTACAACTATGACACTGTCATTGTCCATGTTGGTTTGAATTACCTGAGATGTACCTCCATGGACTACATGAAAAGAGACATGGAGGAGCTCTCCAATATTGTATCCCAGCCAGGTATGACCATAACCTTGAGTAGCATCCTGCCATCACCCAGAATGATACCACAGTACAAGGACAAAATGATTGCCTTCATCAATTGCCTATGCTTCTGGTGTAATTCTAAGGGGATCCAGTATTTGTCTGCCTGGGACAACATGATCGACAGACCACAATACTTTGCCAGAGATGGCCTGCACCTGTCGCCCTTAGGATTACAATAACATTGTCATCTGTGCAGTGGCAGGGACCTGGTTCAAAGCTCCTGAGAGCACCCCTGCATTACCAGGCCACAATTCATACCACACCTTTTGGCCACATAACCCTGAACGAAGCACTAAAGGTGGCGGCGTGTCCATATTCATTAAGGATATCCACACCTCCAGGCTAGTGACTGCTGATTCCTACACATATGCACTTTATAAGCACTTACATGTGTGCATGGAGCATGCTATCCCTAATAGAACCAAGATGTTATCCTCCAAAAAAAGGGTAGACAATCTGGTGGTCCTCTGCCATAAACAAACTCTACAATGGATGAAAGAAACTGTTGCAAAAAAGAGTAGAACCCATGACTGGTGGAACTCCCTGGTAAACCTCAGTATGAAGCTGAGATCCCTCATAAAATCCTCCAAAGCTAGTTACGGAAACTAAATTACCACTGACTCTGATGACAACCACAAAGCATTTTATAGCTATGTCATGAATCTAAATGGGAACACTCAGATCTGCTCTGAGTTACAGCACGATGGCACTAAATATACAGAACCAACATCTGAGCAGATAGGTTCAGTGCTAACTTTATCCCCCTCTCACCCCCTAGAGGGCACATCTGTATACCGGATGTATGCAAGGTTACTATAATCATGGCTGCACACGTGAAACACACACTCTCCAAAGCCGAGAACACAACATCCATGGGACCTGTCAATATCCCAGGCTGTGTTCTACATGAACTACAGAATGAACCGGCACTCTACCTAAGTACCATGTTCAATCATAGCCTCACCTCAGGCTTTGTACCCACTGAATGACACAGTGCGACGGTTATCCCACTCCACAAAGGTGGAGCCACGAAGGACGCCGGGAACTACCGGCCCATTAGCCTGACGAGCCTGGTCTGCAAGGCCATGGAACATATCATTGTGGAACTCAGAAACAAAGACATTGGTAAGCTCCAAACTCTGGACCCTAACCAGTATGGATTTGTAAAAGGCAGATCATGCCTTCTACACCTGACTGACGTCTTTGAACCAGTCACCAAAGCCATACATGATGGTAACATGGTTCACACAGCTTATCTAGATCTTGCCAAGGCTTTCGACACCATCCCCCACTCTGGAATTCTAGTTAAGGTCATTAAACTAGGTATAAACCCCTATGTCACAAGATGGGTTGCCAACTGGCTCACAGACAGCACCCACACTGTGGATGTAGCAGATTCCAAATCCGACATCAGACCACTGACGAGTGGAGTACCACAGGGTTCAGTCCTGGGTCCTCACCTGTTTGGTATCTACTTCTCTGAAGTGCAGGCTAACACAGAAGGTCTTTGGCTAACAATGTTTGCAGATGACTGCGAACTAGGAGTCATAATCACAACTCCTAACGATGTGGACAAACTACAAAAGGGCCTCCCTGAGACAAATACCTGGTGTCAAAGTCATGTCCTGAAGCTCAATGCCAAACAGTGTATTGTCATCCCCTTTGGTAAAAGCTCTGTACCCAAGACCTACCACATAGCTGGTAGTCTATTTAATGCCAAAAATGTGTTAACAGACCCTGGGACACAGGTGGACAGTAGTCTCCCCTTTGATAATCACATTGCCGCAGCGGTCAGGAAATCCATCTACATGGGTCATCTCATCACAAAAGGATTCTCACCCTGAAATAAAGAGGTCCTTGTTCCACTCTACTCATTGCTCATTAGACACATTACAGAGTACAATGGTCCTTTTGTTATGTACCTCACAAGACATCTACAACAACTGGAAAGACCACAGAAGTACCTCACATAGAGGATTACTGGCCTCTAACAGATTCCCTACACAGACCGTCTCAAATAACTACAGCTTTACTCCATCGCATATCGCCTACTCAGGGCCAATCTCTGCCTAACATACAAAGCTATGTCAAACCCAGATCTGTTGGACATGCTCCAGTTAAAGAAATCCCAATCCCACCGAGCTACACACTCTAGGGACATAAACCTTGTCACCACAATAAACAGAACATGCTGGAGGGATAGATTCCTGTCCCAGAGACTTCCCATTCTCTGGAACAGACTACCTATGTCAAACTGAGCACCTCATTAGCACTCTTCAAGACATATCTTGATGATTGGATGGGAAGTGGTCAATTCACCCCAGGAATCACTTCTGTGGCTCTGCTCGACGGGCACAGGAAAATACATTTCTTGGGTGGCGAAAGCCAGGGTACATTTTTGGCTAGGCTTGTATGGGCCCTAGGGCCAATAGCCTAGTACCTACCTATGAACCTATGAACCTATGACAGTACCACATAGGTGGTAGCACCCGACATGTATGTTGGGTAGCAATGTGTACGTACAGCCAAGTGTTATGTCTTCTGTCCTTTGGTATCCACATATCCAAAGGTATTCTGAAATCCCTTCATGTATCACATAAGCAATAAGGGGCCTATATGCATATCCACAAGTCTGTTGTACACCTATAATGACTGTCCATTATTGCCAGACCTTGTTGTGTATGAACATGTCTGACATATACCCCAGGCATGTACCCTCGCTCACAGTAGTCTATACAAACCGTCATGGGTGCGTGTGACACAGTTGACTATGGCCACAGATCACTACAGTGGCCGGCCTTGTCACATACATACCTCTGTGACCTATGATCTGAGAAGCAGCTGCACATTCTGTCACAGTTAAGAAATGTATTCATGTAGTATGCAGGATACACACCTATGTACTACTTGAGGTCACATGTACATATATGTATTTGCCACACGGATACCTGATGTGTGCAATGCACATACTGTTTGTTCCCTGATATGTCAGTCACACCATAGTAAAAGTGGAACACAGATCACATTGACCAACAGTGTCACACACAAACACTCCGCAATTGTAGGATTCAAACTCCTACCTAGCTATGTTATTACACTAGTGACATCTGCATTAATACAAGGCGCTATATGCTTGATTTGAGTTTTCAGTTCCACCACTATATTTGTAGGATGCTGACATCATCACACTTGGCAAAGAGCAATGTACCTCATTGTAGGTATTTCCCTAATCTCCAAAAAGGACATTCCCCTCAAAAGAAGTCACACAGACACACCCCCACACACAACAATTGCAGGATTCAAACCCCTACCTAACTATCTCATGATACTAGTGAAGCACACATTAACACAACATGCTATATGCTTTACTGTAATTGTTTATTTCCACTGCTATATTTGTAGGATGCTGACATCATCTGACTTGCCAAAGGAGAATATAACACTTGTCAGGCGTTTTCCTACTCACCAAAACAGGCACTTCTCTTCCAGGAAATCACACAGACATACACATTCCCCCACACACACTCAGCAATTGCAGGATTCAACCCCCTAACTATGTTATGATATTCGTAAAGTATGCATTAACATGACACGTTATATGCTTTACTGAGATTTTTTGTTTCCACTGCAATATTTGTAGGATGCTGACATCATCTGACGTGCTAAAGGGGAATATAACACTTGTCAGGCATTTTTCTACTCATCAAAAAGGGCACTTCTCTCTAAGGAAATCACACAGAAAGACACATTGCCCCCCACACACACACTCATCAATGGCAGGATTCAAACCCCTACCTAACTATGTTACGATACTACGCATTAACACGATGCGCTATATGTGTTATTGAGATTTTTCATTTCCACTGCTATATTTGTAGGATGCTGACATCATCAGACTTGGAAAAGTGGAACATGACACACTCAGCAATTGCAGGATTCAAACCCCTACCTAACTATGTTATGATACCCGTGAAGTACGCATTAACAGGACATGCTATATGTTTTACTGGGATTTTTCATTTCCCCTGCTACATTTGTCAGATGCTGACATCATCAGACTCTGCCTGGTACTGTGTGCACTTTGTTGTATGCAATCCCAGGACTGCACCATGGGGGACAGCAGGTGTTAACAGCTTGAACAGGACACCACAATACTTGGCTTGTGTGATCTATCCCTGGACCAGTTGCCAATCCATCATATGACAATACATATCTATGCGCAGAGTGTTGACTATGTAGATACGACATGTGTCTGGGATATTGGATATTGTTTATGACTTCAATCATGTAGGACCCCATGGCCTTGCAGATCAGATGTCATAGGCATATAACACTATATTTCCCATGGTCTGTTGTGCACCAACGCTTGTGGGGTGTGCCATATGTTGCTGTAACCAGTTCAACAGTTTCATATCCTGTAGAGAGGGTAAGGCTCATCAGACTGTTTAGGTGCAGAGTCTGTTTGTTCTGCAGTTCACGTATGACACATATGGGATACATTGTAATCCACTCAATGCCATGTGTTCAGCTTTGGGAGTACCTGTATATCCAATCTACATGTGATATCCCCTGGTATGATGATAGGGCCTTTTGACAGTGGGAGGTGGCTATGTATGTATGGCCTTGTGTGACAGGGGATGTTGGCATTGTCAGTCATTTACAGTTGGCCCTGACTCAGGACATATATGAATGTACATTGCTATGTATGACATAGCTGAAGGAAGTGCCATAGTTCTGTCTGGACTCTTTCACAAATAATCTTACCAAACACCAAGGAACATAGGCACTAAACCCATGTTATACACTTTTACACACTTAACACCCTACTGATCCTTTTTGTTTAGTCAAATGAGTATTTCATCATAGTATCATGACATGTCCGAGGGTCGGTTTTGTGTGTAGTCTCCAGTCCAGCTGGTGAATATGAGGATTGTCAGTAAATGTTACAACTACCTTATGTACACAGACAACCCTCCCCTCCTCCAAACATACCCGGATATTTGTGAGAGATGCAACTCTATGGACAAACTGGAGGCTGAGCTCTCTAGACCCATGACTGGCACAGTCTATCAGGAGGAGAAGGTAACCACACACACTACGACTCCAGTGTCACATAGACCTATAGCAACAGCAGACCAAACACATAAACACACAATCACATACTCGGAGGCTCTAAATAAACCTCTGCCTAAGCAGCAAAGATCCCCACAGCAGACACCCAGACACCTGCTTCCCCACCAGTTCACCCACATATCACAAAGTACACAATGTCACTGTGACACACAGTCAGTGCCCTTAAGGCTAAACAACACACCTAATACACCTGTGATAGGTGACTGTATTGTCAGACACACTGATGTCCCACACACCAGGCTGACCAAGGTGAAGGTCACTGTGAGCTGTCTATCAGGTGCCAGGATGCACCACATAACACATGCACTCAGGTCACTCCAAAGCAAGTACAGATATGACTCTGTTATTGTCCATGCTGGTGTGACTGTCCTGAGATGTTCCTCCCTGGACTACATGAAATGTGACATACAGGAGCTCTATGATCATGTAGGCCAGGCCGGTATGACCCTGTCCTTGTGTAGCATCTTACCCTCACCAAGAATGATGCCACAGTATAAAGACAACATGATCAATTTTAACAGTCGGCTAACGTATGTGTGTCATTCACAGGGGATCCAGTGTCTGTTGGCCTGGGATGACATGCTCATCATGCCACGTTGCTTCACTAGGGATGCCTTGCACCTGATACCCCTGGACTTTTGAATACTGGCTAAGGCACGTGGGACACCCATAGTGCCTTTTTTAGTCAGGGCTCACATGACAAATCCCACTCCATAGACAATACCAGGTGAAATTAACGAAGGGTAATGCTGCTCAATGCCAGAGGTGTACACCACAAACTGCATGCACTCAAGGCTCTCTTCAATATGGGAAATATAAATATCTGTGCAGTAACAGTCATCTGGTTCGAGGCTCCCAACAGCACCCCAGCACTACCAGGTTATACATCATACCATGGTTTTCTGACACAATAACCAGGCCAACCACATAGGGGGGAGTATCCATATACGCCAGAGATACACAAACCTCCAAGAGAGTAGCACTGCACAAATCACTGGGGACCATCCATGTGTAAGTAACAGTGGCCTAAACCGCCTTTCAGGTAGTAGCCTGCTACAGACCACACTCCCAAACCCAGGGAACACACTCGGCTTTCATGAGAACAGAACACTGTAGAATATGTAGGTGTGTACAAACAACATTATATTGGATGACCTGTAGTAGCCAAACATTTACTGGGAATACTACTGAAGCCCCAAGACCCTTGCACAATGGTTCCTCATATATATCAAATCAAATGCTATGGAACAAGTGGTCAACACACCCACATGAGGGGTATACATATTGGACCTGGTCATCACCAACATGGGGACTCTATGTTCTACACCAGAGGTATACCCCTCATTGTGAAGGTCACACCATACATTTATGTCACCGGACATCCATATCCCATCCCCACACCCAGCCAAGGTAATCTCGGTGAGGTACTTCTCAAAAGCAAACATCATACTTCTCAGAACAGAGGTGTTTTTCTTCAAAGCACCCAGGCCATTGGGAACTTCGACTCATATCACAGTATCCTTTAGAAACCCATTGTATGGGCACCTACAGGAATGCATGGATCATGCTATCCCACATGACTCCAAGACTCACTCCTCTAAAGGCAGGTGACCTGTCTGGTGTACCCCGGCCATAAATAAGCTATGCAACAAAAGGAGGAGGCTACTACATGATAGAGCAGTCTCCCACAAAGGGGAGGCATCTCTGATCAGTACTAGCAAGAAGCTACAATCAGTCATAACATCATGTAGGACCAGCTTCGACACTATGATTACACATGACACTGAAGGCAATCACAAGCCCTTCTTTAGTTATGTCAGGAACCTGGGTGGCAACTCCCAGATATGCTCTGAGTTACTGCATAATGACAACGAAGGACACTTAACCCACACACATTGCCAAAATCCTGGCAGACAGGTTGAGTGCATATTCCTAACCCCTATCCCCCACACACACATGTCCCTGACAACAGAGTGTAGCCTCCCTGACATCACAGATGAACATGTGAGAGCTGCCCTCTCCAAAGCAATAACACAGCATCAATGGGTCCAGACAGTGTCCCAGGCTGCATCCTACACATGCTTCATGAAGAACATAACATTCACATAACATCACTGTTCAATATCAGACTTACTACAGGATATGTACCCAAGGAATGGCATACAGCAACAGTGGTCCCGCTCCACCACGGTGGTTCCACAAGGGACCCTGGACACTATCAACCTATAAGCCTGACTAACCTGGTCTGCAAAGCTATGGAGAGTATCATCCTGGGACACATTTACAGATGTTGACAACATCCAGACACTGGATCCTACCCAATTCACCTTTGTTAAGGGCAGATCTTGCCTCTTGCACCTGCTGATGTCTTTGAATCAGTTACCAGGGTCATACACATAGGGAAGGTAGTCCACACAGCCTACCTGGACCTCACAGACCCCTTTGGCACAATACCACACTCGGGCATCTTAGATACACTCACCAGCTTACATATCAACACATATGTCCCAAGTTGGATTGCAAACTGGATCAGGGATAGTACCCACATGTTCAGACGTGCAGGTGCCATGTCAGACTCTACACCAGTTACATGTGGCATTCCACAAGGCTCAGTTCTGAGACCTGTCTTGTTCAGTATATATTCCTGCGAGGTACAGGCTAACACGGGGGGAGTATGGCTGACCAGGTTCACAGATGACTGCAGACCGGGTGCCATAATCAACTCTCCAGCTGACACATGCATCCTCCTACAGGGTCTCCCAGAGATGGATAAGTGGTGCCAGAGCCATAGCCTACAACTAACTGCCATACAATGCATACACATCCCCTTTGTGAATGACAAAGTGCACACAGATTAACACATAGGTGGTGATCCATTACATAGAGAAGGTGTACATATGGATTTGGGGTCCACAGTAGATACTCATCTCTCCTTTGAATATCACATTGGCAAAGTGGTTAGGTAGACCTTCTATATAGCCCACCTTATCCCAAAAGGTTACACATCTAAATCCAGAGAGGTCATTGTGCACCTGTACTCATCGCACCCATACTTGAGTACACTGTCCCATTTGGGATGTACCTTATCCGACACCTACAGCAACTGTCATGACCCCTAAGGTACCTCACAAAGTGGAACAGGAGACTCATACAGATGCCCTACACAGTACAGCTACAGAAACACCAGCTGTACTCGGTTGCTTAACGCTTACCCAGATGCAATCTGTGGCTGCTGTATGCAGCCATGTCCAGCCCAGACTTGTTGGACATGCTTCACCTCAGGATATCAGAATCCCTTACAGTTACACACTCCAGGACTTCTACCTCAGCACAGAATTAATAGGACATGCTGGAGGGACAGATTCATATCCCAGAGGCTCCCCTCACTCTGGGATGACATTCCAGTCCAAGTTAGGCAGAGCCCCTCACTGACCCTCTTCAAGGGAAATACTGACAAGTGGATGGGTGATCATACATTTACCCCTGGGATCTCTTCTGGGTCCCTGCTAGACAGAGGCACAGTACACTAACCATACTACGGCTATCTTGTGTGACCTATTATTCAAAGGCACAGCGTGGTGACAGCCATACACACTCTGGCTAGGCTTCTGAATGCCCTAGGGCTGATACCTAGTATCAACCTATGAACCTATGTACCTATGATAATGTTTGGAGTGCACATTGTTTATTGATGATACTGACTGCAGATTTGTTATCCTCTTTACTTTCCACTTTCTATGTAAAACATATTTATCTGTTGTACATATTTGATTATGACAGGATTCCCAGATGTTATATATGTGTCTGTTGTCTTATAACTGTGTGCACAAGGCAGGATTGTTGGCTAGGGAGAGGTTCGTGGGTTAACAGGTGAACTGCCAGATATGTGTGGCCCACTGCTGCACTCAGACAAGGCCTAAGTGTGTGAGCATGCCCAGTGTGACCTTTCAGTATGTTGCTGTCTTGAGGCCAGTACATTTGTTACCATCTGTGAACATGCCCAGTATTAACATGTGTACTATGTGTGTTTGACATCAAGTTATATTTATATTGCAGGGCTCACCTTCGTGTCATAAGTTGACATGTATTATGCTGTGACTGCGGGGTTTCCATGACACACTTTGCATACACTTATCAGCATGTCTTCATACAAGCTGACCAGTGCAATAATGTTTTGGTTTGGTATTGTGACTATAGTGCACAGTATTCTGGGTTTGAGGCCTGCCACTGCTTTAAATTTTCATACTGGCCAGACCAGACTGCTTAAGGTCAACTAAAGCATATATGTGCATGTTTACCTGCTTTTGCTCAACTATGGGCAAATTTGACCAGACTTGACCAACATTGCTCAACAGTTTTCACCATTGCTGAACGTTGGCCAATATTGCTCAACATTGCCCAAAGTTGTGCCAGTTAGTGTGTATGCTTATGTTTGCATATACTACGTAGTGGCAAAGCTGTTTAGCACTGCTTTATATTGCTTAACACAGGTCAATCATGCCTCAGGTGGTGCTGCAGGGCTGCCTATGTTGGATGCACATAGTACACTCCCTATACATGTTTGACAATAGGTAGTGTCAAGTTAGGTATCCATTTTACTGTATGTGCGGGTCAGGGAGAGGTATAATTTCCAGGGTTCCTACTGAGCCAGTGTATGTGCTATGTGTTGCCTCTTTGCCAAGGCCAAAGTATACTGGGCATGCCTCCTTCTGCCTACTGGGGCAGGCTGAGGTTGTTCCTCCTCTGAGTCACCCTCCACCTGTGATGGCCTTGGCAATGGTGAGGGGCTGTTTGGCCAGGGCCTATGCTGATCCTGCTGCAGCTGTTTTCACAGGATCATATTATGTAGCATAGCACATACCATGACAATTTGGGTACATGTAGTTGGTGAGTACTGCAAGGCTCCACCAGATGTGTCCAGGCACCGGAACCGTGACTTGAGCAGCCCAAACACATGCTCTATTACATTACATGTTTGTGTGTGTGCCTCATTATGGTATTCCTGTTCAGGTGTGTGTGCGTTTTTGATGGGTGTCATCAGCCACAGCTCCAGTGCATAGCCAGCATCCCCCACTAGGTACCCATGTGGGATGTCCCCATTGGCAAATGTCTGGTACAGCTGCGTCAGATGCCAGATATGGGAATCATGGTAGCTTCCAGGGCAGCCTGCACACACATTCAGTATTATGCCCTGGGCATCACACATGACCTGGCAGTTGATGGAGGGGAAGCCCTTGCGGTTGAAGTAGACCCTACCCTGCTCGCCGGCTGGTGCTTTGATGCATATGTGCGTGCAGTCTATTGCACCCAATACCTCAGGGTATTCCGCTATTTGCTGGAAGAGACGCATATTGCTGGCCAATACCTCACGGGAATTGGGGAAATATACATGATCACCGACATGTGCTGACATGGCATCCAGGAACTGGTGTAGTACCCTGGATGCTGATGCCTGTGATATCCCCATCATATCACCAGTTGGTCTCTGGACGGTACCTGTTGCTAATATTCTTAGGCCAACACATACCTTTTTTTCCACTGGGATGGGTTCCCCTCTTTTGGTGCTGTGTGTGAGGCGTGGCCTGCACAGCTCAACAATTTGCTGCAGGAGGTCTCTGTCCACTCTATAGTGCTCCACTATCTCCAGCTCATGTAGCCCCTGGTAGGTTACCCTGGGCCTGTACACTGTTCTCCTTCTCCTCACTGTGGGTTGTCCAGCAGCATTTCCATTGTCACCACCCTCAGCATGTTGCATATGTCTCCTTATAACAGCAATGGCAGCCCCTAACATTTCTTTGTCTCAGTAAAGCTTTTTCAGTTTTCACTTCTATTAGCTTACTGCAGTGTCTGTTGTGAGAAACATAATGGACTGTTGTTTGCAGAGTTTTAAGTGCTAGGCTGGGCTGGGCTAGTGTACTGCCTGTGTAATTGCCTGATTCTGATTGTTTTCACCTGCTAGCTCTGCTAGTACTCCCTGGTAGCTTCCTACTATTTGTTGTGCTTCCTTTTTCCTTTCTGTTTCCTCGGGGGGGGGGGAGCGCTGTGCACACAAGCGCAAACACGAGCACAGCAGCTAACACGCACGCACACATGCTTACACGGACTAAAACTTGCTTATTCGGGTTAAAACACACGCACACCAGCGCAAACACACTTACAACTCTTTAAACAGCCTTATACATGCTTACTCCGGCTTAAACACGTGCACTCACGCTTACACACGCGCACTCTGTCTTACTCGGGTTTACACGCACGCACACGCATGCATACCCCTTCAGCAAGAAACGTTGGTGTTATCCACGGCATACACCTTCCATTTCTTGGCTTTCCCTAGCCTACCTGTTGACACACCTCTTTCCATGATGCATAAATGACAGCTGATACATGCCACTCTGCTCCAATGAGCTTCACTTCTTTCATACATACTCCCCTTGTGATGTCACCTATCTTCTACTCTGTTACTCCCCATATCCTACTCCTACACTCCACTGACTGTGCTCATTTGCTATGTAAACTTGCGATTCACTATCCTAACACTCATTTACATAGGATTGCCTACTAATGCTTGGTTACATGTCTTAGACTGAGCTTCCCCCCTTAGCAACCTCTACTTGGTGGCCATGTTGTCTTCAGCCTGCCATTCCCTTGCATTGTACATTAACAATTTCAATAAAATACACATTTGTGGGTTTTAATTTTTAGTATTCTGGGTTTTAGAGCGCAGCCCGTTTGCGCGGCGCTGCACTATGCTTAAACATCGGAAATCGGAGAAAAAAAAATATTTTTATTTTCATATTGCATCAGGAAACATTTCCAATGGCTATATATTTGGCCATTGGCATGCTTCCTGCACTGGATGCAACCTTTATTTGGAGCTGTCACGGCTCCGTTTTGCTATTTGCAGAATGGTACTCAGTTGTCAACTGAGTACATTTCTGCAAATAACACTGCTCTTACTCGGACAGGTTCGGGTTTCCTGAATCACAAATCTACCTCATTTGCATGCCTTTCGCCTGCAATTGAGGTAATTTGCATATCCCAGCCCTATCCGTATAAGAGCCGTTTTAGGAGCTCTCTTACACGCCCCTACAGGCTGTTCCTGGATCGCTAGTCGGACATGATGGCTGCATGGAGTCTTACTCTACTCTAAGACTCCGTGCAAGCCTTCGTGAATCTGGCCCCATATTAACAACTGGTACATGGAAAATGGTCTCAAATTAAATGTGAAAAATGTAGCATAGTTCATTTTGGTAAACAAAACAGTTTCTCTGGCTGTATAGGAGATGCATCACGCTAATCAGACAATGCTGTAAGGGATCAGTGTACTCTTATTGATAATTCCTTATCATTCTACCATCATGTCTCCAAAGTAGTTTGGAAACCCTTTTATCTGTCCCATCTTATTTAAAAAAGGCATTTCCACTAGATCCCAAGAAGTCTTAATTCCCCATTAATCATATCTTATCAGTACCATTACTGAATGATGTACCCTTTGTTAAGTATTTGTCTAAACCTATAACACAACTTTAGAGACCTTAGGGATTCATAACTAAAAATATCCTGATAACCATAGTAATCTGGAGAGACTGGCAGTACTTTCTCTGTACTCAGTCTCTTGCAGAACCCTCCTTGGAGATCTATGTCTAACCTTTCATGCCATGAAAGATCCAACCCTATTTTCTCTCCTATTTATTTGCAGAACTAATGGTACATCAAATACACAGTTAAAGGAAGTAAACCTTCATCAGCAGACAAATAAGACATGTTAGCATGATAGATTCATACCTCAATGTACACCTCACCTCTAAACAAACTTCCACTACATGTCAAGCACAGCAGTATTCTTGCATCTTCAAGGTAAACCTAGACAATTGTATGGGCAGCCTCAAATTCTCTCCCAGTCTATCTTGTCTTGCCCTCCTTGAGACTAGAAGGAAATTTTGAATATATTTTTTGGCTAGGCTTGTAATGGTCTGTAGGGTGGTTGCTGAATACTTAGACATGATCCTATGAAGCTATAAGTATTTATTTTTGTGTTTGCAGTTTGTGTTGCTTTTTTTTCTAAATTAACTCAGGTTGTGAGAGGGGCTTAACTTCAGGATTTCTTTAACCTGTCTCTACATGCTTCCTTGTTTCTGAAAAATGTATTAAAAGATTATAAACATGTTCAACCATAGCTACAAATGTCTTCAAATGGTAAATAATGTACAAGGTTAGGCCTTTGGATGACATAACTATCTGATGCAAAATCTGTAACAAAGCAAAATATATTGATGTGCCGCCAGATATAAATTCATCTGTGCAAGTGTAAAATAAGTATACAGCTAGCAAGTAGAAATGCTATGTGTTCAGGCATACCTGAATGTATATCACATAATGCATTCATGTCACTTTCATCAAAAAAGCCAAGCAGATCATAAATATTATATTGTGAAACAAACTGTACATGTACCCAGGCAATCTATCTCTGACACTTGTTTATCACATAGGCCAAACAAATTTTAAACATTATATTATGAAACATGCTATCTAGAAACTAACCTTTTAAATTTGCTTAATAGAGTGACTGTGTTGTGTTGAACATCTACATCTAAGTGAAATAAGCAAACAAGGTCATTCAATATCAGTACGCAGTGTGACCAGAATAAACTGTGATCCCATTTAACAACATTTATTGCATATATTCATTGCCATTTGTACGTAGGGAAACCTGTTTTGTAGGTTTCTGGAAGAAGATGGACATTCTTTTAGAACAAATAGAAAAAAAAAGACCATCCATTTCCATTCACAATGGGCAATAACATATATGGTGCCTAAAGTTCAGCCTTGTTAAAAAAATATCAAATTAAATATTCTTCCAGCCACTATTTTTGTGATGAACATGAAGTGCAAATCAACTAATAAGAGTGGATGTCTTCATGGTACTGAGCGATAACTTCCTGACTCAGATGACCTAAGTTCAACTAGTAAACTGTGTGTTGGCGGAGCCAGCCAAAGAGAGTGGGATGGACTGACTGATGTTTTCTTACCTTTCCTGGAATGAAGGGAGGCAGCCCAGTTTACACAGTGACCAACACACACTACAGGACAGTCACTGTAACAAAAGCAACAAGAAAGAACACATGTGTGGCCACTAAGCAGCACTTTACTGCCCTAGTTTTGTAGCTGGAGTTAAGGGCATGACCTGAAGGCATGCACATCTAAAAGATGGAATTGTGACATACCTGTTCGTGAAGGCTACTGCAGGGATGGAGAAGTTAGGGCATATAGAAATGCATGATGGGTCCTTGGATGATTGCCTACCATGGCTAGCTGTCACATCAGGAAGAAGGAATGAACAAAGTGTGTATGAAAGAAATGATGATCATCAAGTGTGAGGGACAAAATATGAGAAGTTATCTTATGGGAAAAAAAACAACAAATGCATGCCATTCCATCTAAAGGCTGAACACTTCTGTTTATGAGAAGCCTCTCAAAACTAGTCTTGTTCTTGTAGTTATTTTGATGAACTAGACATCAAGTATCGACATAAGAGGTGGTTGGCTCTCTTATCATCAGTTATACTATATCATTGCAAACTTAAAAGTAAGGGTTCTATTTCAACTGAAACATAATCATTTTCCAATGGTTATAATACTTAAAAATCTTCTTTTTTGCTTATGTTTGACTTCCAGATTTTCAGAAGTTTGTATTATAGCAATAACCGATGACGTGGATGTGGTATATTGAAGATTTACCCACAGCTGGTGTGGTTTAATCACAAGGGTGAATCCCAAGTGTTTAAACAAAGCCAACCATGTGCAAATCTTCACTATACCACACCACAGAGTTGTTTATTGCTATTATACAATCACATTATATAAGAAAAAAATTACTTACTTTTCTTAAATAATGTCATTGCATGACGGCTCCATGGTATGCTTCCACTTTCCAAGGATATCCCTCTGCTTTTTTGATGTACTGCACACATGTATGGGACTTTTGTTCCCACACTTACGTAGTACATCAGTGCTGTGTGATGGGTGCTGTATATAGGAAGCAATAGAGAAAGGAAGATCTCTGTTGCTGTTTTCTTTTTAAGATACTGGGGCACTTTGAAGGTATGGGAGAGATGGGACATACACAATAAAAGGATAATCAGGTACATTTCTCTAGTTTTTTTATAACATACCTAATTATTCTTTTATTTTTGTCTGTCCTGTCTCTCTCTTTGGTTTCAAGTGTCCAGTTTTGCAAGTTTATTTATTTAATTCTTTTTAAGGAAAAGAAAGTGAAATTTGTATGGCATATATTAATGGAAAAAAGTCCAGGCGACTGGATCCTTTTCCATTGGTATATGTTGGGGTTTACAATGGGCATGCTGGTTGGGCTGACCAATCAGTGTGCTCGTTTTGGAATGTTAATGGCCAGTCATTGTATAATATATTATTTGCTATATTTATTTTCAGCAGCTCTAGTACATGGAGCATTTCTTGATCCACTGTAAATTCAGTTTTGTATAGGTTTTAACATTGCTGCTTGTACTATACAATTTCCCTTCTATGTTTTCAAATTTATAAACATGTTCTAAGAATGCAGCCTGTTTTTACCATGTTGTTTGGTTTACTTGTTACAGACCCAGTACTGGTACATGGTTTTTGAGTTATGTCTCAGGCCTGTAATACTAGATTCCATGCTGCTGGCCTCAGCTGTTGCAGCCACTATGACAATAGATGTGGCTAGAGCTGGTTTGACTGCCTGGGTTAAAAGCAGAATATCAGGTGTAGCACGTGGCTTTCCAGGTGAGGTGCAGGTGGTGGTGCACATTGCCATGGCAGTTTCAAATTATGGCTGCACCTGAAATGGCAAGAGTGACATAATCCAATAACTGTCTTAAACATGCATGATGAAAGTAATACTAGAAATGGAAAATTAATACCTAGCTTACTGATAAACACAGCAAATGAAACATAATCTGGACCGAGAAAAGGCTTTCATGATATTGTCTTAGTGGCTCAGCAAATGAAACCTGGGAAAGCTAATGAACAATAATTTTTGAAAATGTTCTGCTGTATATATTTCTATCTATCTATCTATCTATCTATCTGTCTATCTATCTATCTATCTATCTATCTATCTATCTATCTATCTGTCTATGTATCTATCTATCTCTCTTTCAGTTTATTAAATCTGCTGTGAGAGTTGACTTGTCAGATTTAGATTCAAAATCTAATGATTTGAAACTCGCCATCCCAAAAGGATAAGAGGATCAAGAAAAAAAATGGACTTACCAAGCAAACAAGCAAAAGACTATACATTTTTTGGAGAGGGCAAGCTTCTTGCAGTCCCATGTAAAAGACTTCATCCCCATACCCTCCTTACTTAAAATACTAACTCCATTGTTGCGCAGTAGCAGGGGAAAAAAAGAAATGTCTGGCAAGGGTTAATGCAGTAGCCACAAGAACCTGTCAAACCATTCAAAATAAAACATTGTGCCCATTCTGCAACTAAAACAGCTAAAAATATCAAAACAGCAGAAAAAGAAGAGAAAAACTTGTAACAAAAAAGTTCAATAATGCAAATCAGTAAGCACTTTCTTCTTTTGATCAAAATTTCTGTAGAGTTGTTTAATGTTATTTGCACACCTTTAAATATATTTAGTTAATATTACCTGACATTTTGCACCCAGTTAATACACTTAGAAATCACTTTAAAATACTATACAAAATCTATGTAAATATCATTTACAAGTCACACTGCTTTTTTCAAAGCTTTTCTGTTTTTCAGTAAGTACTTATAGTTGATAGCTGTATTCAAACCTAGATTAGCAAAAGCAAATAATTTAATTTGTTATTGGTATTCACTGAACTCAAATTCAACAGCCTTATTCCAAACCTCTCATTTTTAGTAACATAATGCACTGCACATTTTCTAAGCAAACAAATTGCTGACAATACTTAGGCAAAGCTTTAAAACATTTTGTTATGTGATATGTATGCTCATATGATCTGCTTCATAACTTCCTAGTTTTTCCTACATTAAAGCTTCACATATTGTGCATACCATGGAATAAACCATATACACAGAAGCACAAGTAAATTACTTTGTGCTGCATAAGAAATATCAGCTGTACACAAAAAGAGTTAGGACTATCTGCTACACATCTGTACTTTGTATGTGAAGTACTAATGGTTACCTGTATGTTAACTGTTACTGATACCCTTTTCTAATGGATTCTCAAAAAGTTATTTTATATTTTATCCCATTTGTTAATGCACATGCACATTGCACCCTGTAGCCATCATACAGGCGTGGATACTGCTCATACTGCTGTGTTACTCTTATTTAGGTACCTCTGGCATTCCGCTGCGACAGAAGCCCATTGCAGGTGAGACTGTTATTATTTATCAGGCATCATAATACACAGATCTATCTGCCATGTGGCCATTTACCACATGTACACATAATATGTAAAACACAAAACGGCAGCAATCCAAGCAAGCACACTGCCTCTTCACACAATTAATTCAGAACTATAAATGAATGCCAAAACGAAGATAAAATCCAAATATTTAATGCGGTTGAGCGCTTTCACTCGATAACCGAGCTTCCTCAGAACAACATACAAAAACAAACATACTCCTTAAATAACATGTTTTGGCGCCAAATACAAATAATTAATCAATTAACTTTAAAAGCAACAGAGCAACAAGTTGCTAATGTTAAGAGGTTAAAAATTAAGAAACAAATATATGTGCATTCTATTTGTAGTGTACTTACTGCATAATAAATAGTGTGTTCTTACTAAATAAGTGAACTATTCTAACTACTTCCCCCTCAATATTAAATAATATTGTATTACTTTATATATAGCAGAGGTTTTATGGAAACATAATCATTTATTCCAGGGGGTGAGGTGGCATCAGTATAAACTTGCCACCAAAGTTCTCTATATAATAGTGAATTTTTATAATCGCCCCCTCTTGGATTTTGAGTGATAGTCTCCAATATCATAAAGCTAAATGTGTGTTCCCTTCCATTTTGAATGACATGTTTTGACAAGGCGTTTTTTATATCTCCCTTCTTTATACAGTATAAATGCGAGCATATTCTCTGCCTCAACTGTCTTTCCGTTTTCCCTATATAGTACGCGTCACAGACTGAACATACTGCAATATACACTAACATAGTGGTTCTACAATTACCCTTGGCAGAATATATTTTTAAGTGCTTATAGTTGTTTAAAGTAATACTAACATTTTCATTAATCACATAGCACTGATTACAATTCCCACATTTTGTAGTGTGTGTCAACTTATTTTGTCCCTTTATGTGGCTTATTGCTTTATTTCTCTCTAGTATACATTTGATGTTACTCCCCATCTTATATACAAAATTAGGGCTCTTACCTACTATGTCCACTAATTCCTGTGAATTTGTTAAAATGTACCAATTCTTGCACACAATTTCCTTAATAATCTTACTATACATTCCATATTCTATAATAAGGGCTCTACTATACGATTTCTTCCCAGTTACTTGATGTTGGTCAGTAGTATCATTGGACACCTTTAAATTTTGCTGAAACCCAGATGGGTTAAGTGTATTATATCCAAGAAGTGGGCTATACCTTTTCCCCCATTGTTTTGTAACATAGCTTGTGATGTCTTCCATAAGCTTGGGGTCATATCCTCTGTCATTAAATAAAATGGATATATACTCAACCTCCTTTAACATATCAGCATGTCTCGAAGTCATCCTGACAGCTCTTATAACCTGTCCTTTAAATATATTCCTTTTCATTCTAACTGGGTGACAACTACTATAGTCCAAATATGTATTACTAAATGTTGATTTTCTATATATTGTAGATTTTAAACCTTCCATATCATGGGAAACATATGTATCTAGATAAGGTACACCTTCATTACTGGTGGTAGAAGTGAACTTTAAATAGTCGCTGCTAGTATTTATGTGTACAATAAATTTTTCATATGATATCTCGTCTCCCTTCCACAGAATGTATATATCATCTAGGTACCGGGAGTAGTAACTAATATATTTATAATAGTCACTTTTAAATATAACATGTTCCTCCCAGTCCAGCATGACCATGTTTGCAAACATGGGGGCACAAGCTGCCCCCATGGCCACTCCTCTGGTTTGCCTAAAAATTTTCCCTTCATAGAATATAAAATTATTCTCTAAAATTAAACTCATTAATTCATTAATTTTTTCAAAGCTTTTCTGTTTTTCAGTAAGTACTTATAGTTGATAGCTGTATTCAAACCTAGATTAGCAAAAGCAAATAATTTAATTTGTTATTGGTATTCACTGAACTCAAATTCAACAGCCTTATTCCAAACCTCTCATTTTTAGTAACATAATGCACTGCACATTTTCTAAGCAAACAAATTGCTGACAATACTTAGGCAAAGCTTTAAAACATTTTGTTATGTGATATGTATGCTCATATGATCTGCTTCATAACTTCCTAGTTTTTCCTACATTAAAGCTTCACATATTGTGCATACCATGGAATAAACCATATACACAGAAGCACAAGTAAATTACTTTGTGCTGCATAAGAAATATCAGCTGTACACAAAAAGAGTTAGGACTATCTGCTACACATCTGTACTTTGTATGTGAAGTACTAATGGTTACCTGTATGTTAACTGTTACTGATACCCTTTTCTAATGGATTCTCAAAAAGTTATTTTATATTTTATCCCATTTGTTAATGCACATGCACATTGCACCCTGTAGCCATGATACAGGCGTGGATACTGCTCATACTGCTGTGTTACTCTTATTTAGGTACCTCTGGCATTCCGCTGCGACAGAAGCCCATTGCAGGTGAGACTGTTATTATTTATCAGGCATCATAATACACAGATCTATCTGCCATGTGGCCATTTACCACATGTACACATAATGTATGGTCCTGTCAAAATATACAGGCCAGACCTGCAATGCATCACAATGCTTACCCATGTGCAGCACTTGCAAACTATGTGAATCACCTCACCGACATGAATCCTCACAAACTGTCATTGCCAGATGTGTGGACAGCTGTGCATATAATGGTGGAGGTGCTGTTCACTGTAGCGACATGTACTACAGATCAGAACTACACATATGGGGAATACAAACAGTACTACACAGTTGGCTGGAGTATGGCCAGCCCACAGGATTCACTGGTGTGGATCATAGCCCTGCTATGAATGTCACACAATGTGATGTGCTATCTTGACATGTCCATGACATCTAGTGGCCTGGCTGCAACACTGCCTAACTATCCTGAAAACATATCCCACATACCACCCTTTGTCTGCATAACCATGTTGTCAATGGAGCATATGACATCTATGGGTGTATGTCATATGGGACAACACAGACATGTGAAATAGATGCCTGTCACAATAATTTGGCCAACACATGTACACATATAGCCATGGAGGATGGCCAGAGACATGAAGCAGCACACACAGTAGACGTGATGTGCTTGTGTGTGCACCCTGGCGTACAATGGCTACACATGGTCCAGCTATGTCCTTTGTGTAATGGTTATATTGTAGATGTGGAACACTAGACATCCTACAGGCCTGTGCACATCTTGTGTAGGTGTGACATCAATCCACCACATAAGATGTGTTGAACATCTTGAGGGTGTCACAACATGACAGCAGTCACCTGTATAGTATCCACATCAGCCCACAGATACAGTACATTCCCCTTGCTGGTGTCGGACATCAATGTCATCCTTGCTCCTCATGTGTGTGTGTGTGTGTGTGTGTGTGTGTGTGTGTGTGTGTGTGTGTGGTACACAGATGTCATGTGGGATATGGTGTACCGACGTGTTCGCCATGTCTGGCCATAGTTGCCAGGCAGCAGCAATATGGTTGCAGATGTGCAGGGGTGTCATCTGTATACCCTTCAGTGACCTGTGTCACACATTCCACATCATGGTTTAGTGTGTATACATCTCAGTGATGTGGGTCACATTCCACAGTATATATGTATTGTATCTGAACACAGTCATGGCTATGAACTGTGTCTGTAACTCACACTGTATAGCAATAGAGATGCATCATGATTCCTTGCAATGGCCATGCACATCAGCTAAATGTGCAGTATATCTGTAGGGTGGACAGACAACACTGCATTGGGACACCATTACCCAACTGTATATTTAACAAGACACCATTGTGTTAAACATGTATGCATGTCACTGCACACATCAGCAGATCACATATCAAACTCCATGTGATTGTCAAGGTCATATGCCACACATCATGCAGGTGTACTGTTAACCTGTGCTGGTCTACATGGTGTAATACAGGGATATATGCTAACTACTACTATGATTGTGTAATTTGCATGCTGTCTGCAATGACACATGCATGCTGTTGTGTGCAACCCAGGGATGTATGATAACTACCACTATTATTGTCTGTGCTGCATGCCATCTGCCGTATCACATACATGTTGCATGCCTTCTGTCATATCACATGCGTGTGTGTGTGTGTGTGTGTGTGTGTGTGTGTGTGTGTGTGTGTCTATTGTATAGATTGTAATGTACAGTTCTTGTCTGCCCTCACGGGTGATGCATGTGCATTGCCCTCCTGCGGTCCATCTGATGTTAGTGTCACCAAAGACTCTAGCAGTGATGATGAACATATGATTGAGGCACAAGCAGGGTTTTCAGGGGCTGAAACTGTGCCATTGGTTGCCATTCCAGCTATATCCCCCTCATCCCCGCACATAGATCCCATGCCTGCACATACCCCATCACCAGTGGCCATAGAGGAAGGACAGTTGGCATGTGGTAGCTTGGAACAGGAAAGTGTGGGGGCTATGGAAGTTGCGCCTGCACACCATGGTGTCAGCCAACTGACTGGTGGTGCCCCACACAGGCACATTGCCAATGCTGCTCGTAGGAAGACCTCTGGCCAACATGCTCCTGCAAGACAGAGCGCAGCAGCTGGTGTCACCAGACACATGTTTCAGGCTGCAATGGAGGCACAGGCACATGCTGAATGGCACAACAGAGAAGATCAGTGGCTTCAGAGGGCTGCTGTCCGTTCTTTAATCAACAACATCCAGGCAATGGTAAATGCTCAACAGCAGATTGCTGAAGCTTTGGATAGACAGTTAGGTGACATGGTTGGAGTCCTTTACCATGGCATGACAATCCACGAGCGTGAACATCTGGTAGGAGTGAGGCATCGGGCACGTGGATGTAGGCCTGCTACATCACCTGTTTCAGGTCTACGTGTACGAGCTACCTCACATGTCCGCTCCCATAGTGGCAGTAGCAGCAGAAGTGCATCTGGTGCTGTGCTGTCCACAGCATGACACAGCAGACCATGTGCACGTGGCCTGGAATTGTCCCAACAGGGACACGGTTCCAGTAGATAAGTGACATCAGACAGTACCCAATCTGCACCTCTGCCTGGTAGTGCCCGTGCAACCCCTGGCAGGCAGAGGTCACATGTCCATGGCTGGACACCATGAACTGTAAAACCTGGCTTGTACAGTCCACAGCTGTCAATAATACCCCTGTGTAGGCCAGACACATGTCAGAACTGTGTGCATACATACACGCACACACTGAAACATATGTAGGGCACCACAACACACACATGCATAACATCCACACACGCCCAATTAGATCAAAGACCCTAACCCACACACATGATGTCATCCAATGGGGCAGCCTAGACCTCTGGCAAACATTATCACCCTATGCATATGATAATGCCTGTGCCGCATCCCTGATATCCACACCATCGGTGCAGGAACATGCTCATATGGTCTGCTGCACAGGATGAACAGACTAGGAAGATAAGTGTAGTTTACAATTGCTTGAGTACTGTTAACAGGCAGCAGACATACCATGTACTACAGGTGTACAATGCATTTCGTACTATTAACAGTATGTGCCTTGTGTAACAACAGTAACTGCATGTTGGTCATGATGTTCTGCTGTCCTCCTTCAGGTCTAATTGCACTTGCTGGTGGATGTCATTGTTTGCAGTTATTGTCCCATATGTCAATGTGGACTACTCACATGTATGTATGAATATACAAGCATGCACCGTGTAGCTGCCACATAACAGTGAGAATGTCCCACGTTCCAAACATGTCTACTGATCCAAGATCATGATAGCTGTGTATTAAGCTACTGTGGCTACAGGCATGGCATCCATACTGGGTGACATCACAGGTACAGTTACATGGAGTGGTGAGGTAAGAGAGTGGTCTAGCTGCTTACAAGGGTAGAGGCCAGTGGGAAGTGTGATGCCTCATTGGGAAGCAGTAATACATGTTCCCATGATAGGATGCCAACACACAACTGCACCCACACACTCAGGTATTGACACACATGCATTTAGTGACACAGTAACACACCCACACACTCACGGATTCACCGAAACAGTAACATACACTCACACACAGTTTCTACTGTTGAGATGAGGTCCCCTGCCTATGTGCAAATCATCATTACAGTACTGTGCACCTACATGACGCACCACAGATAATACACATGTACAGGTAGTCAGGATGGCCTAAGATCGGGGACATCAACACGGATAGTAGATTGCATCACCTGGATGGGGGGAGGGGTCTTATCAGTTCAGTATTGTAACATACATCCTCAATCAAGGGACCAGACAGCCATACATACACACAGACACACACACACACATACGCACACTGTGGCATTCACTATTGAATACACCTATGTCACGCACATACAGATACCTCACGTGTGAGATACACACCCCTGCCTATGTCCTGCTTTCTACATTGCAGTTTGTACAGATGTGTACACTAGTGTACAGGAGAGTGAGTAACAATTGAGATGTATTCTCCACCATACGTGACATATATGGACACACACTCAACCACACATGCCAGTACTTTGAATCAAAGACCTGCCTAGTGCATGATATGTATGACAGACTTACAGCAATATTGCATGCATTACAAAGTGTACTGATGCTTCTTTTGGCAAAAGTGCTGATATATGCACACTGGACATCTTAACTGTTATCAGGTGTCAAGTGATTTACCTTCAGTGTCACCCTGACCATTGTCTAAGTTGTGTGTTATGTCCTTCAATTAACTAACTCTTTGCATACCAATTGCACAGGTTATTGTAGGACCGCTTGTGACACACCTGTGAGCTGTCCTCAGCAAACATCCATCTGCAAAGATGCCCCACCACTTAGTTATTTCCACACATCTGTCCATACCTGAGGTACATCTTTCTGTACATTCAGCATAGCACCATATACAGTTGGCAGTGTTGAGACTGCATTGCAACTGCATGATGTACGAGGATACAAGTCACCTGCATACATCAGCAACTGCACACTCATGTTATCTGAACACACACGACTACATGTACATGTGTTTAGGTCCTACAATCCTGTCAGTTGGGCATGTTTGTAGGCATTGCAATTGGTGGACATGTGTAATGATATACATGACACATGGACTTTTGTATAATATGATAGGCATAATTGGTGACCGGTACAGAGGGAATGTTACCTCCGTCAACATTGATATCACACCTTATGTACTGTTAGTATTCAGCAGCCATGGACCTACATTCCATGTGCATGTGAATAATGGCTGTAGACACCTGTTTGCACAAAGGACAACAACAGCTATGCTATTTACATGTATGTTGTGTGTGTGTGTGTGTGTGTGTGTGTGTGTGTGTGTGTGTGTGTGTGTGTGTTGCATGTACATACCCAGGGCAGGTACATGTATGTCATATCCAAACATGAGGGTGTGTACTGGTGTACAGCAACAGTCATCTACTAATGCTGTAAATAACTGAGGGCCCCTGGTATGTGTACAGCTGACCTGGTTACAGACAGTGATATCATTGCATTGCATAACACATGATGCAACTGTGTCAGTACATGGGTACTCTCTACAGTTGATGTAGAGCTTGGTACAGTCCACTGGTCAAGGGTCACATGGTGGTGTACTCATATGTCCTACAACATGTATGGATGTGTGTTGGTGGTCCGAGGGCATGGTGGTGTCTGAGGTTTATATCCTAGAATGCAGCATGTGACACTGTGTCCTGCACATGACTCATCTGTGATGCCTTTCATGGGGGTAACGGTCGGTACATGTGAGTGGCCTCTATGTATGTGGGGACACCACTACCTGGAGCGGTCTGTACCTTTGTTATGGCCCATATGTCTGGTTCTGAGGTATATGGTGGTAGTGCTATTGTGCACTACAGAGCCATCAGCCAGGTGTTCCTCACTGCACAGATGTCTGTACTCCTCATTGTTGGATCTACAGTGAGCAGCTGTGATTATGGACGCTACACATCTAGCACTGGTTAGCATAAGCATACAATGCAGTTGTCCTGTAGGTGTCAGGGTGTTATCCTTTGTTTAGGACATTTGCCTTGGAATGGCACTGTAATGGCGGATGCGACTTGGGTATTATCACCACTCCCTTGAATCATGGATGCATGTGATATGTGTCAAAGACCTGTCTACTGTCAGTCATGTCATCCCAGAATGACAAACACTTGACAACCTCATACTTACAGCAGGATATTGGCTCATTATGTTGTTTAAGCAGTTGCCACCTCTAGCAAGGCTCATTGTGTTGGTCAAGCAGTTTCCACTCCTAGCAAGACATCACTGCAAGTGGTGATATTGTGCTTAGTATAGGATGGTACATCTAAGGTAATGGACAGCAGCAGATGTTGTCAGATATATGTAGAGCAGCGTTTCGGCTAACAATGACAACTACTAACACCAGAGCCCATTACAAGGTGTTATTTATGTCTACCTGTAATAGCATGGCCATTGTGGCCTTCCGTGTTTAGAATCAGAGTGCATCCCAGACAGCCCTGTGCTACTAAGTGTGTGAGCATGCCCAGTGACAGCTTGTGTCAGTTATGTGCCTCTGTGTATGAGCATGGCCATTGTAACCCTGTATAGTGATAGTAGTCGTCCATTCCACAGATGGGCATACTCCAGGTCAGGATGGATTCCTACTTTAAACACACAGGTTCACAGGTATGTACATCTTAACTGCCAGCATCCCTGTTGATGCCCACATTCCTAGAAGGTCATAATGACAGCTTTGAAATGTGTAGTCTGTGTGGCGCAACTCGTAACTATGCACTATTGTAATAGTGATCAGGGAATAGGCAGGTGTTCCGTTTCCACCACTGGCGTGTGTGTTTGCCCCAATTGCCAGAGGACTGAAAAATGCTTTTAGACTGCTCACACTCCATACAATTTGTATACCCACCTTTGGCAGGGCTGATGATGTCACCCACCTACCAGTACACCTCTGGGAGTGCAGTGCCCCAGTAATCTCAGTAGTGCATTCTGTAACTGCGTAATGCTGTAGTATAATAAAGTAATTAAGTCAGTGTTCTAATCCCAGACTTGCTGTGTGTGTTTGTCTCCGTCTGCCTGAGGACTGAGTAATGCTTATAGACTGCTCGCACTCCATACATTTCTTATACCCACCTTTGGCAAGGCTGATGATGTCACCCATCTGCTAATACACCTCTGGGAGTGCTGTGTCTCAGTAATCTCAGTAACTCATTCTGTAGCTGCGTAATGGTGTAGTGTAATAAAGTAATTAGGTCAGTGTTCAAATCCCGGACTTACCTTGTGTGTATGTGTCCCCATCTGCCTGAGGAATGAGCAATGCTTTTAGACTGCTCGCACTCCATACATTTCTTATACCCACCTTTGGCAAGGCTGATGATGTCACCCATCTACAAATACACCTCTGAGAGTGCTGTGTTCCAGTAATCTTGGTAGCGTGTTCTGTAACTGCATAATACTGTAGTGTAATAAAGTAGTTAGGTCAGTGTTCTAATCCCAGACTTGCCTTGTGTTTGTGTATTTGTCCCCATCTGTTTGAGGACTGAGTAATGCTTTTAGACTGCTCATACTCCATACATTTCTTAAACCCACCTTTGGCAAGGCTGATGATGTCACCTATCTAAAAATACACCTCTGGGAGTGCTGTGTCTCAGTAATCTCGGTAGTGTGTTCTGTAACTATGTAATGCTGTAGTGTAATAATGTAGTTATGTTGGTGTTCTAATCCCAGAGTTGTTGTGTGTGTTTGTCCCTGTCTGTCTCAGGACTGTGTAATGCTATTAGACTACTCACACTCCATACATTTCTTATACTCACCTTTGGCAAGGCTGATGATATCACCCATTTACAAATACACCTCTGGGAGTACTGTGTCCCAGTAATCTCAGTAGCATGTTCTGTAACTGGGTAATGCTGTAGTGTAATAAAGTAGTTAGGTCAGTTTTCTAATCCAAGACTTGCCATGTGTGTTTGTCCCCATCTGCCTGAGGACTAGGTAATACTTTTAAACTGCTCACACTCCATAAATTTCTTACACCCACCTTTGGCAAGACTGATGATACCACCTATCTACAAATACACCTCTAGGAGTGCTGTGCCCCAGTAATCTCGGTAGCGCATTCTGTAACAGTGTAATGCTGTAGTGTAATAAAGTAGTTAGGTCAGTATTCTAATCCCAGACTTGCCCATCTGCATGAGGACTGAGTAATGCTTTTAGACTGCTCACACTCCATACATTTCTTATACTTACCTTTGGCAAGGCTGATGATGTCACCCATCTGCAAATACACATCTAAGAATGCTGTGTTCCAGTAATCTCGGTAGCACGTTCTGTAACTGTATAATGTTGTAGTGTAATAAAGTAGTTAGGTCGGTGTTCTAATCTCAGACTTGCTCTGTGTGTGTTTGTCCTTGTCTGCCTGAGGACTGAGTAATGCTTTTAGACTGCTCACACTCCATACATTTCTTATACCCACCTTTGGCAAGGCTGATGATGTCACCCATCTACAAATAGACCTCTGGGAGTACTGTATCCCAGTAATCTCAGTAGTGCATTCTGTAACTGCATAATGCTTTAGTGTAATAAAGTAGTTAGGTCGATGTTTTAATCCCACACATGCCAAGTGTGTGTGTGAGACAAATACAGTGCTTTACAGAGTATGCACTCTCTGTATAAATCGCCTGACCACCTTTGCCATTCCTGCTATCACCCACCTACGTATACACCTGTAGGCATGCCACAACCCAGTATTTGCCGTAATGGTGCCCTGAAAGCGTATTGCTACAGTGTGATACGGTAGGTAGGGGTTTGTATACAACACATGGCAACTGTGTGTTTGTCTGTCAGAGCCTGTGTAGAGGTGGCCGTGATTGTCTTACCATTAGACATGTTTGGGAGCAGATTTTGTAGTTTTCTTATATGGTGTCTGTCTTATGACACATTGGCCACCTCACGAGGAGTACAACTGTCAGTCAGCCACAGGACTGTGTTGGCAAGCCATACCCATACATCTGGCAAAAGGCCTGGTGAACAAAGTATGCAACCCTACTAGTACCCAGTATATGTCCTGCACCCATGTGTCATGCACAAACAAACTTGCCTAGGATATCCCGCTATGTTGCTAGTACCATGCACATTGATGACAGATAGTAGGCATGGTGTGAATGCAGTGGCCTGCAGAGGACATGGCACCCTGTACAGCGGTACAATAGGCACATATATGCGGACATTGTGCCTTCACTATGTTCTACACTGAATGCCTGCAACATATGTGGTGCTATCAAATGTGATCCACAGAGGCCAGACAATGCTGTACACATGTGCCCTGTATGGACCCATGCCACTGACACCACAGAATACCTGCATCATACTATCAATGCAGGTGCAGGGTTGACCTGCTCACTATAAGCAGGTTTCACCACACCAGGCCAGTATTGGCATATAGGGGGATAACAGGCTGTGTACACAACATCTGCCTGCCAAACCAGGTACACCTGTACATGTCACTGTACAGTATTGTGGGAAATGCACATCTCAGGCAATGTCCATGTGAAGGACTATCAATCACAGACATGGCATGCATTGCAAAGCTATGGCTGTACACGTTGGTAACCAGGATGTCAGGCCAGATAATGCAGTACCCATCTGTTTGGGACATTGCAGACACTACACCCCTGCACTGCACACCATTGTCAGGTGATGCAATGCCAAGGATTACCCCTCACCCAGTATTGTACAGCCATCTTGCACAGCCAACCACTACACACCCATGAAGCAATGCATACCTGCATGCCAGTACTGGCACTTGTGTCTGCATGCGGGTTGTGATGCTCCCAACCACAGTCACTCCCAGTATAACCCTCGTTGGCATACCAACAGATGTCAAGCACTTTCATGTGCCCTAGCCCATAGAACCTCCAGATATCCCCTGTGGTGCATGTAGTCCTGTGCATTACTGCAGTGTGGCAAACTAAGTAGTTAGGTTTTGTATTTGCGGCCCTGGCAAAAAGTGTCAATGCGTGTCCATTAGAGAGTGTGGTTGCGGTGACAATGGCATCCGTTCACATGGACAGCCATGTTTACCACACCTAGTGTATGTCTCCTATATCTCTGTTGTAGATGTCACTCACCTACACACATATATGTTCTTACAGCACAGCAACATGTTGCCTTTGTGGCACATGTAGTAACGTCACGCACATGTAATAGTAATGAGTAGTCAGTCAGGGGTTTGACCCCTGTACTGTTCAGCATGTGGCAGATGATGCTTAGGGTTAAGTCTCCAAGCCCTTCCCCTGCTGTACTTTGCCTGTCCTACCCTCACCCTGTCTGGTGGATGTGAAGGAGTACATCTGCACAGCATCAGCATGTGTATTGTAAGTGATGGACATGGTCAGGTGATGGCATCTGCACCTATTGCAGTCCTCCTCTAGCTGATTGCATGTGGTACAGCTGTGATGGTGTTCCCATAGCCATCCGCATGATAAACACAGTACACTATCTAGGGAAAACATGTTGTTATTTGGCCATGACAGTCGCTGTGAGTGGTATCTGGATGTGATGTTCTGACACGGCATCACAGATGATATCTGGATGTACCTCATTCATTTTCCACAGTGGGAAATAGCCTAAAGACAGGAGGGTGATGTGCCACACTTGTCTACAGCATGTAAGTGTAGCTATGCTGCATTGAGACTACTGCCTGTTTAACAAGTGTGTGGTAATGGCTATTCTGCATGTTATAATACAGACATGACAGTACACTGTTCATGAGGGACCCCCATCTGTAGGGCCATCTGTGAACTGGTCAGTGTGTGCAACCATTTGTTTCCTGTGTTACACACTAAACACACATCTGTGCACAGCAGAAGCATGGTGTGAGGATTGCAGACAGTACATGATGATAGGGATGTGTTACTGCCATCACATTCCTGACTGGACATGTGTCACATGAGACAGTGGTATGACAGACACTGTTTGGGGTTCCCAGTAACAAGCCAATAATGGGCAACTGTTTATAGCTGCGGTCACACATCTACTACACATTGTACAGATGGCATGCAGTATATATGCATGTGTAGTGCTCCCTCTGCAAATGTATACCATTTGTTGTGTTAGGTTGATGATGATATCTATGCATACTCTTGTAGGTAATCATGTACGCTGTTGTGTTGGGTTGATGGTGTTATCTATGCATACTGTCATAGGTAATCCTGCATGCTGTTGTCTATCACTAAGCTATATGTGGGTTTTAACTGCAACACCATAGGCTGAATGGATTGGGAGGTCCCGGCAGAGCCTCTTGTCCCACTTCAGCAGGCCATGGCACCAGGCACTAGCACATCTGGAGCCCAGCCTTAGACATCAACCTCTGTTGGCTCTGCACAACCTTCTGGTGGTACCACCACTGAGGATGGAGCATATTTTCCCTGGGAGCGGGACCAGACAGGTACACGTCAGCTTTCATGCGGTCCTGGACGTGTTGCATTGGTGGCTCACTAAGGGTTTCTGAAGCCGGATACGCCAGCTCAAGGCTGGAGTGTCACATTTACAGGGTGATGCTGCCCCTCCTGGACAGCCCCTAGCACTGTCTCCTTTGCAGCTGTTTAGGTGCAGTGGCAGTTGCCCATGGCTGGGGACCTCTGTCCCACTGTTCCCATGGGCTTGTGAATGTCGAACACTCATCCCCATCTGGGGTGCATCCCCCCCACATGTGTCATATACCTACCCTGTATGCTGTCTTTTCTGTGGTCCTACCTTTCCTCCATGGCCATACACTCCTTTCCCCACATCCGACCCTCACCTATGGAAACATAAGGCCAATCAGCTCCTAGGACAACATCTGCCCTATACATAGCTGTCCATTACACACACATGCCCACTGGACACATGAAACACTTGTAATATGCATCAGAACATACTCCTGTTATCCTCACCCCTGTCCCTCAGATGCACGATCCTGGTATGCACATCACTCCTACATTGTCCAGGTACACATGATGAGGATGACCCCATTGTACACACAACACTACCGGTCCCTCTATGGTTACCCCATTTACCTTTATCATGATGATGATGTTGCACACAGCACCATGCAAGAGTACTGCTCACACCTAATGATTAGACAGTTACTGTTGTGTTAATGTACATTACATGCACAGAGTGATGTATATGGCCAATGTACAACTATTTGCGTGTATGAATGACACATGTCTGTCTGAGGGAGTCTTGAGATCACATAGAGCAACACCACTACATAATACAGGCGTCACTGGTGTTTCCCATTTCATCTGTTTGTAATGCTTTGTTGCCACATTGTATGTTCCTGATATATCTCTATATATGAATGTACCTATATGCTGGACAGAAGCACTCACATATACATCTACATGATGGGATACATTCCTATACTGTTGAATGACTGCGCTGTATGATATGCTTGTGGTACTGTCCATTGTCTGTATATCTGCCATGGCATATTGGTAATTCACATTAGCTGTGTGCACAGGGTCCTGGTTCCGACCCTTGCAAGGGATGTTTATTTGGTTGCAGGGCAGAACAAGTCCATTGGATACGGAGGGAGTAAGGCACATTAAAGCAGTTGGGAGCAGGTGTGCATGGGTTTGCATGGTGTTAAGCACTGCTGACCTCTGGTTACAGCTTCTTACACTCAGTTAGCCTCTACATTGCTTTATCAGTGCAATACTCGCATACTGGTAGCCAAACATGCTTACACCTGCTCGCTCCTGCACTTGCAAATGCACTGACATTGGTGCTTGCATCTGTCACTCACAACCCTGGGTGAGAGCGAGGACCACAATATTACCTTGTGATGCCTATTACATCAGACTACATGACTACAGTATCGGGAATGGCTGCTCATTAGGCGATGGCATGGTGTTCGACTGTACGGAATCAGCGGCCTGTCCAGTGAATTAATCATATTATTTGTGTGTTCCTCATACAATCTGCTCCCACCTTGTGATGCCTATTACATCGGACTACATGACTATAGTATCGGGAATGGCTGTCCATTATGCGACGGCATGGCATTCGACTGTACTGAATCAGCGGCCTGTCCAGTGAATTAATCATATTATTTGTGTGTTCCTCATACAATCTGCTCCTGTCTGGCTGATACATGGGAACCAAGACTCTTCAATACAGACATGTAATTGGGTTTTGGGAGCCACATCCATCAGCCGAGTCATGCTACCTCATACCTATTATAGGTTTGCCACCTTTTCAATTGGCCAAGGTGGGACTTTAGGGTTAACACCTGTCCCACTTTGTGAGGGACAGTCCCTCTTTAGGCAGTTGTGTCCTGCGAAAATAATCAAGACATAGCAAATGTCCTGATTACAGGACAATATTATATTCTATGTTTCATTAATAGTTGCATAAAACAGTTATTTTATATATGAAACTTCTATATGTTATGTGAAGTAGCATAAGCAATTCAAATGTTACTAGAATAAGCTTTTATTTGTGCAAATAAGTATAATTCTGTACTATGCACGGCTGTAGGTATGTTTTGTCCTGGAATGTCTGACATTACTACAGAACATGTCCCATTTTGGCCATTTGGAAAGGTGGCAACCCTATAGGACCTGTATGTAGAGATATCAGATTTTGCAGGGCAACACATACCCACAGCCAGTAGAAAGGAGAGTACTTCACTGTTTTACCTAAATAAAAGGTTATTCTTGTAGCATTATAGTTGCTTATACTGTTTCTTATAACATTTAGGTGTTTCAGATAAAAAATAATTGTTTTATGCAACTACTACAGACAATATAGGAAATCTTTGCCCTAAATCACAGGACATTTGCCATAATTACATTTATTTTGCAGGACACAACTGCCCAAACGGGAGTGTCCCTCGCAAAGGTGGACAGGTGGTAACCCCAACCCTATTATTCTATCACCTTTCTAAGGTAGTCGGCGGAACATGCGTTTTCTCACTAGCAGACCTCTCATACGAATGGGGAAGTGTCAGAAAAATATGTATTAGTGTATGTATTAGTTATATGCTTAGTGCATTTAAAACTTGAAAAGGGTTAACACATTTATTCTATTTCACACTGCATAAATCTGTACGAATTGCAGAAAGCTTTCTAACCTTGAATTGTCATGAAATATGCATAGCTATTGCTTATGCTTTGGAAACTTACAAGGAAGCAGATCATTTCTGCTTGTGTCAGAAAAATAATGAATAGAACAATACCACTTGTATTAACGTTATGAGACTTAGACAAGGAGTTCTGCTTGTGCTGTGAGAAAATACACAGCTGCAGAAGCTATAGATAATCAGAACAAAGACTGCTTGAAAATATGAACTGCAATCAGCATATGCTTGTGCCTAATTTAGAGAAGTACCTTGAAATGTAACACATGTATTAGAACTATACAATAGAAGCTTGTAATGGGCTAGGGCCCACCAAGGCCAGGTTGTTTTTCTCAAAATGTTTTTCATAAATCCAGTCATGTCAGCAGAAAATCTGAGTAACATCTGCTGTAAAACAATACTGAAAGTTGTGTTTGATTACGTCAGCCATAGAAGGCCATGTCTTGTAGAATAGTATAAGAATAGCATACTTCCAGTTAGTAGTTAGGCAAAATCCTGTATTTGCATGTTTTTGTCTCCTTGCAGCAAGTTATTAAATGTGCCTTAACAGAACCTTACGTGTATTGGTCGTTGAAGTTTTTTCCTTTGACAGATTGGTCCTTCGGACCGGAAACCCTCACTTCACCTCGGATCAGACGGGCCAGGTGGCTTGAAACCATACGGGGAAGAAACCACATCGGTTCTTCTTATTTGAAAAGCTCTCCGACTGAATTGTCGTACAGATGAGGCCAGCCACTTTCTGATCTGCGACTGAAGGATGGGTTTACACGAACCAGGTGATCAATCACAAAGGCTCAGGTATGGTGAATCTACCTTTTTTTTCTGTTTTAGATCAGGGACTAGATTTGTATTGTTTTGTTGAGACTTTGTTTTTACAAGTCCGGGACAAAAAGATTACTGTCTTGTCATAGATCAGGGAAACAGAGCAGGTAGGCAGTCATTCTGAAGAGACTATAACAAAATCCGTGGTACCACGTTAAAAATAAGGAGTTATGTAATGATTAAAAGGTTAGAACAAAATGGGTAATAATTGCACAAAAAGACCCCAAAATCCCCCGTTAACCGAAGACGCGAAATACATGCAGTCGCAGCGTGCTGATAATATTAAATACTATTCAAAATGGGTTAATAAATATGAATTTGACGGTAAATTTGAAAAATCCTCGCTTGTTAAACTTGTCAAACAGCTTAAAACCGATTCCAAAGGTCGGGTAAAAAAGCAGCGCCAATTAGGAATTCCTAAGGCATACAGGTGGATTGAGGAAGTAAACCGCAGGGAACAAAAGAATAATAATTCAAAAGAAATGTTTTTAGACAAGAAGGACAATAACTTAGTAATAGCATTGGCCCCTCCGCCTCCCTTACCAGAATATGAAGCAAGTGAACAAGTTAGTCCACCCCCACGATATCCTGCTGTTACCGTAAATAGAGACACTACAAAAGCAAAACTGTTTATTAGAGATCCCATCGAGACCAGGTCTCGAACACGGGCAGGTAATTCAAAAGGGAACATTGAATTATATCAAATGGGTAGAAATTCACGATCTATGAGTGAAGAAGAAATATGCCCACTCATAGAAGTACCTAATAATCAGGCAGGACAAGAAGGTCAGGACCCAACTATCCTAGTGTATAGACCCTGGACTCCGGAAGACATCCGGAAAGTCACTGAGGGAATTCCCCATCGAAAAGTTAATTTTGGAAAGTTCTTAGAAGATTTACAAGGAATGAGGCTGAGTTATAATTTAAATGGAGAAGAGGTAGAAAAAGTAGTCAGACAAATTGTGGGACCAGATTGGCACATGATTAGTGACGACTGGAATCCCCGTGACGCTGCACACAGGCCCCTCCCACATAGCAGCGCAGAGCTAGACAACAGAGTGAAAGGTCTTACAGACTGTATCTCTGAGAAATGGAAGCCTAGGGCAGACTGGACTTGCATTAATCAATGCATCCAACAAGAAGGCAAAACTGTTGACAGATATTATGCCAGACTGTTAGAAAGTTTTAATAACCATTGTGGAATGCAGGTTCCTGAAGATCAGACACAAGATTCCCCATATGAGCAGCAGTTAAAGAATGCGTTTTTGAAAGGCAGTATTGCACCCATAAGCAGTTTTATTATGAAGCACATGGTAGATCATCATACAAGCAGGTTACAATCACTACTTGAATATGCTAGGCATGTCGAAAGGCATTTTAATAGCAAAAAGAAAAAGAAAGCCCAAGTATTTTCTGTAGAAGATGGAGCAGAAGTTTATGTAGTACAGTCCGGGAAAAAGGGCAAGAGAAATGCCCAGGGGAAACAAACAATCTGATCAGCGATCAGAGGACTTTGAAGGGCGAAAGAAAAGGGGTGAATGTTTCAAATGTGATAAAAAGGGACACTTGGCAAGGGATTGCAAGAAAAACAAGAAGGCAACCACGGAAGACAAGGAGGGTGAGGACTGACTATATGATAGTCAGGAATCACTAGACGGGGATAGCAGAGAAATGACAAATGAAAATGTGATAGAGGGAGTAGAGGATGTGACAGAAGAAATAGAGAAAGTGCAGGAAGTTACGGATAGTGAAGAAAATGAAATATTGGATTTAGCTTTATTGAGCTTAGAGCTCTATTTAGCAGACATGAAACCAGAAGTTACACTCCTGGTAGAAGGGAGGGAAGTCAGATTCTTGTGTGACTCAGGGGCATCACGGACCCTGATACATCCCTCCAAACTGCCAGAGAATTCAGAGTCACCTGATTACATATTAGTGAAGGCAGCTAATGGGCAGCTGTATCGGGAGCCCCTCTCCCATAATATTGCAATAACTGATCCTGTTTCAGGATTGACCCAGAAAAGCAAAATTGTTGTTCCTGCAAAATGCCCAGTAAATCTCTTGGGCAGAGACCTTATGCAGCTATTTAGTATATCAGTAGTTCCGACTATGCAGGGTATGGAAGCACAGCGACAAATTGATACCTTTGCAGTGCAATCAGAGGGCGAAATGTTTTATTGGTACAGCCAGGACTTGGTTACGACTGGTCCAGGGGCAGTAACCGAAGAGTTGATGAACGTAGCCATCAGCAAGTTCCCCTCCCTTGACATTGATAAACAGCATTTGTTGCACTGTACTCTGTATTATTGTAACACACCAGGACCTGATAAGGAATATGAGCAAGAATTGCTTAGAAATCGTGCAGACAGATTGATATTACATAACCTGACATACTGGGACATGGAAGGGAACAGTGTAGCCAGCTGTTCATTGCCCCAGGAGTTCTTTGCACTCTATAAATCTAATAGATTACCACATGTTAGCTTAACTAAGGACAAGACTGTAAAATGGGTAGACCTAGGAGAGAAAGTCACGAGATGGGAAAAGCAGACAGAGTTAGAACTGTCAGAACAAGGAATACAAAGGCAGAAGTTGAATTGGATAACTCAGACCCACCCAGCCGTGCACTTGCAGTCTAGCAAGGACAGCTGATTAGCGCTCCTATTAAAGGAAGAAGAGAATGCCTTACAGAATATACCAGAAACTCTTTGGTCAACAGGAAAGTCAGATGTAGGACTTATTCGTACAGCGGGACCAGTTACTATCATGCCAAAGTCAGCATTTAGACCACAGAAAAGACAGTATCCCTTAAGAAAAGATGCAGAGGTAGGAATCAAACCTATTATAGCAGCTTTACTTAAGGAAGGGGTGCTGGTGGAATCTCCTGATTCACCATGTAACACACCCTTATTTCCTGTTAAGAAAGTGAATGGAGAGTGGCGTATGGTCCAAGATTTACAAGCTGTAAATGACGCAGTAATACCAAGGGCACCTACAGTGCCAGACCCACACACTCTGTTAAATGATTTAAAACCTCAACAGAAATATTT